>NC_142885.1:21367916-21673333 GCF_051225735.1 Oryctolagus cuniculus | reverse complement strand
ATTTTTGTCCAGACTTAATAAAAATGGTAAATATATAACATATAACCAAAGGTATTAGATGTTAGAAAGCATCCATTGATATCAACCATACACAAACACAAACAATGAGACTTTAGTGACTGTTCATCTACTTTTCCTGTGGGTTGACCAAACATTTTCCAGGTTCACCCCACTCCTAAAAACGTGGATCTAGGAGCCTCAGAAAATCTCAACCATGGAGGATTCATTCATCTTCAGAGCAGCAGTTTCTATACCAGAAGTAAGATTTGCCAAACAAATAGGATTTACCTGACTCTATGCAAGTAATAGTCTTTACTACCAGAGGAAAATGTGATGAGTAATTAGGGGGTATGCATCTGACAAGGTGTCATGCAGATTTTAACAAAAACAATGCATGCAGATTGGCAAAAAGATACTAAAGTCTGTGGGTTAAAAATAAATGAATATCTGATAGGCAACAAGAGCTAAACACACACACACAGAGCATGTAAAGCTAGTGAAATCTGGGTAATGTTGATGGATTGTATCAAAATGAATTTTCTGGTTGTGCTAATATATTGCAATTATTCAAGTTACTGCTGTTGGGGGAAGCTAGGTAAAGGATTTATAGGATACCTCTACATTATTTCTTTAAATACTGCACGTGAATTTACACTTGTTCAAAATAGTTTTTGTAGTGAAGTGCTAAGCAGAAGCAAGTCTATTGGACAAAGATTTGTTAAAACCAAACAAAATAAATTATCAGTGCAAAAGTAATCAACTATTCAATAAAGGCTTTAATGATTGGGTTAAGAAATTCTAGATGAAAGCCTATGAATAGATACTCCAAAATTCTTATCAAAGGAAATCAGATAGTGAATACGGTACTGCAATTCACTAGGGGTTCTTGGCTACATGATGGATGCAGAACACCTTCTGGAAAATTTCCTGAATGAATCCTTCACAATGAGTTCTAGGTACTCACATCATGAAGTAACAGAACACTGTCTTGAATGCTAATGATGTATAATCATGCTCTGAAGAATAATTTTGCCAGAAAAACACTGCACTCAATAAAACAAGATTACACTCAAGAGCCAGTTGCGTAGTGTGTCAGCGATGGATATCAGGCACTTTGTGTGTCATATGCATCAAACTTTATGATTAGACATTTGTATAACAAGCGTGGAATAGCTTCAGGTTAATGCAGAATTCTAAGAAGATAAATGATCGAGTCAATATATTATTGTGTGGTATAGTAAAGAAATCCTACAAGATCCCACTAGGGAAGAATAAAAACAGATAAAAATGCTCAGAGGACAGTTAACTTAGGAGTTCTGTGGGGAGGGGAATACATTAAATTCCAGAGACACAAAGTGGCAATAGGAATAAAATAAAGGATGATGTCAAATAGGATGAATTTGGTCCATGCTGAGTAGAATAAAACCATGGCACTGAGGACCAAATGTAAGCGTAGATGAGAAGGAGAAGTCATCAATGGAGATCATTAATGTGAAGACATTTGGAAAGCAAATTAAAATTAGTTATGTAAAGCAGGGATTTTTATGTGTGTGTTTGGGATTAGAGTCATGATTGACAAAAAAAAATGTGTAAAAATCAACCCTATTTTCCATACTTGATTTTGTTTTGAGAGTCTTGAAAACACAAGGATCTGGGATAACCATGAGAGGTCAGAGTTAGGGTCTTTGCAGAGTTCAGTGATTATTGGAGGAGGAAGGAACAGGTGTGTCTGGTGTGCACAGGTGATGGGAAGACGATGTGGACCAGAGAGGGGGAGAAAGAAGGAAAGCATGTCTGTTTAGTGCAAACAAAATGGTCAATCCTGGATATTTTTGAGCAGCTGCTGGAAAAGATGACCGTTCAATTTAAGAAACCAGCAGTTATCTAAGAATGAAGAGAGAAAGTTAAGCACTTGAGACAAGGGAGGGTTGCTTGGTATAATTGGAGCTATTTTATTTTATTACTTTATCTGGACACAAAGACAAATAAAACTATAAGTAAAATTCAATTCCCAAAATTGCCTTAAAATAAAAAAAAAATTTGAAGAGGAAATAGATTCTTCAATCCATCAATGGTTATCCAAAATATTATTCTATTTATGGAAACTATCTCTAATTTATAATAGGTCCCATGTGTACATGACCAGATATGACACATTAAAAGGCTATGAGGTGTCAAAAATATTCAGGCACTTTGTTAGCAGGAGCTACATCACTGGAATGTTCAAAATCTGAAGCTAAGAAAATGTATTGGTGTTTATATTCATAAAACAAGGATGAAAAATGACTTAGGTAATCATAAAACCTGATTCAGAGAATGGTATCTTACACCCTAGTAAAGTGTTTTGTCAAATTTCATTGTGTTCACTCAATGCAGTAGCCAACATTTTAAATGATGCTGAGATTTATTTTTATTGGGAAGGCTAAAACTTAAGGTTTCAATAAGGGCACCGGTTTGAGTCCTGGCTGCTCCACTTCCGATCTAGCTCTCTGCTGTGGCTTAGGAAAGCAGTAGAAGACAGCTCAAGTCCTTGGGCCCCTGCACCCACGTGGGAGACCTGGAGGAGGCTCCTGGCTCCTGGCTTCGATACACTTCCAGTGTTGTGATAAAAGCCAATGTTTTCAAGCACAGAGGGAAGAGGGGTAATGAACAAAACATGTTTTTTTCAGTTTAAGATTAGAAATCAGCTTACAGGGTGTCAACATAATGGCCTCCATTCATAGTTACTATTAAATAAAGATTAAATGTTAAATATTTAGCATCAAATTTCTAATCTGAAGGAAAACTTATATATTGTCATATCTTGCACTTAATGGTTTTCCTTTTCAAATATTTTAGAGACTTACACAGAACTGGAAAATATTCCCATTTTTACTTACATTCTTCCTTTGATTCATTGATGACTTTCAACAGTAAAGCATCTTCATTTCAAAGAGTTCTTACCCCAAAATTAATCTACTACTCCAAGAAAAAGATTCTATAGCTTAGAGACTTTTAAATTGTTCAACATTATCCTTAATCTTTGAGATGCAACAGAGTATTTTTTCTACTCTAAAGCAAATACTAAAATATACAACTCAGTAACACAGAAATGAATAGTAAAACACAATGATGGAATATCTAGGAAAAACTACAATATGATGCACAATCAGTTTGAGTAAGATGTAACTTTGGGTTTAACTTTCAATTTGTTAAGTGCACTGTGTACCTGTCATTCTACAATGCCAAGCATATAGACAAACACTTTTCCACAACAAATGCTTTATGAGTTGGTAGTTATAAATAAAATATTTGCCATTCTACAAAAATCTAATATAATGCAACATCTAATAAAATTCATGTCCCCAAATCATGTTCTGTTTTGAATCAAGTTCTGATTTTTAGGAAATACATACTTATATTCACTAATTTGAGAGAACATACTTACAATATATATTGTATATCCCCCACAAATAAAACTAGCATTACACCGATTAATCAATTTTAGTTATTTTAACTGAAAGTGGCAGTTTAACTGAAAGAGAGCATGGAGGTGAGCAGGGCCAGGCCTTGGAGGGTGAGGAGGGGAGTGGGGTCAAGCCCTGGTTGGTAGCAAGGGGATCCGGGCAAGGAATTGGAAGGCAGGGAGTGGAGCAGTGTAAGGCCCTGGAGGGCATGGAGGAAAGCAGGGTCAGGCCCAGTAGGGCAGCGAGCAGAGCAGGGCAAGGCCATGTAGGGCGAGGAGGTGAGCAAAGCCAAGCCCTGGGGGATGAGGAAGGCAGCAGGGTCAGGCTCTGGAGGGTGGTGAGGGGAGTGGGGCAGGGCTATGGAGGTTGAGGAGGGAAGCAAGGTCAGCCCATGGAGGTCTGTAGGGGAGCGGGGCCCAGCCCTGGAGGCAAGGAGGTGAGCTGGGCCTGGACCTGGATGGCGAGGAGGGCACCGAGGCCTGGCCCTGGAGGGCATGGAAGGGAGCTGGGCTCAGGCCATGGAGGGCGAGGAGGGGATCAGGGCCAATCCCTGGAAGGCGAGGAGGGGATCAGGGCCAATCCCTGGAGGGCGAGGAAGGGAGTAGGGTAGGCCCTGGAAGGTGGCAGGGGGAGCAGGGCCTGCTCCCCTGTTCGCCCTCCAGGGCTGGGCCCTGCACCCCTCCTTACCATCCTGGGCTAGGCCCCCCTCTATTCCTTGCCCTCCAGGGTCAGGCCCCACTCCCCTCAGGCACGGCCATCACTGCCCTCCAGGGCATGGGCCCCACCCCCTCCTCATCCTCCAGGGCATGGGTCCCATTCCCTCCTCGCCCTCCAGGGCCTGGCTCTGCTCAACTCCATGCCCTCCAGGTCCTGCCCCGCTCCACTCGCTGCCCTGCATGGCCTGACCCAGTTCCCCTCCACTCCCTCCAGGGCCGGCCCCCGCTCCCCTGCACGCCTTCCTTGCCCTCCAGGGCCAGCCCCCACTCACCTGCACGCCCTCCAGGGTCCATTACAGGACCCTGCTCCCTTCCTTGCCCAAGAGGGCCGGGCCCCACTTCCCTCCTTGCCCTCCAGGGCCAGGCCCTGCTCCACTCTCCATACTCCACGGCTGGCTGGGCCCAGCTCCCCTTGACACCCACTGGGCCCTGCAACCCCTGCCTCCCTCCAGTGAAGGACCCCACTACCCTCCTTGCCCTCCAGGGCCACACCCTGCTACCCTCCTGGCCCTCTAGGACCTGGACCTTGCTGCCCTCCTAGCCCTCCATGGCCTTGCCCTGAATACCTCTACGCCCTCTAGGGCAAGGCCCCACTCCCCTCAGTCATGACCATCACTTCCCTCCTGGACATGGGTCCCGCTCCCCTCACTGCTTTCCAGGGCCTGACCCTGCTGCCTTCCTTGCCCTCCAGGGCCTGGGACCTCTCCCCTTGATGCCCACCAGGGTCAGGCCTCACTATGCTACTCAGGCCCCAGGGCCCAGCCCTGCTCCCCTCCTCACCCTCCAGGGTCAGGCCCCACTCCCCTCAGGCATGGCTATCACTGCCCTCCAGGGCATGGGCCCCACTCCCCTCCTTGCCCTTCAGGGCCTGTGTCCCATTCCCTCCTCAACCTCCAGGGCATGGCACTGCTCACCTCCACGCACTCCAGGGCCTGGGCCTCATTCCCTCTGCACGCTCCAGGTCCTGGCCCCACTTCCCTCCTTGCACTGCATGGCCCTGCCCAGATCCCCTTGCCACCAACCAGGGCCGGTCCCGCTCCCCTACTCGCACTCCAAGGCCTGGCACTGCTCACATCCATGCCCTCCATGGCCTGGGCCCCAACCCCCTCACTTCCTTCCAGCGCCTGGCCCTGTTCCCCTGGACACCCTCCAGGGACTGACCCTGCTGCCCTGCTAGCCCTCCAGGACCTGACCCGCTCCCCTCCTCGTTCCAGCGCCTGGCCCTGTTCACATTCACGCCCTCCATGGCCTGGGCCCTATTCCTTCCTAGCCCTCCAAAGCCTGGGCCCAGTTCCCTCCTCACCCTCCTGGAACAGACCCTGCTCCCCTCCTCACCTCCAGGCCTAGGCCCTGCTGCCCTCCTCACCCTCCAGGGCCAGTCCCTTCTCTCCACAGAAACAGCCATCACTGCCCTTCAGGGCCTGGGCCCCGCTCCCCTTACTGCCCAGCAGGGCCTGACCCCGCTCCCCTCCTTGACCTCCAAGGCCTGGCCATGCTTACCTACATACCCTCCATGGACTGGGCCCCGATCCCCTCACTACCTTCCAGGGCCTGACCCTACTCGCCTCTTTGCTCTCCAGGATGAGGCCCTTCTCACACCCATGCCTTCCATAGCCTGGGCCCCGTTCCTTCCTAGCTCTCCAGAGCCTGGTTCCCTTCTCACCCTCCAGGACTGGACCCTACTCCTCTCCTCACTTCCAGGGCCAGGGCCCTGCTCCCCTCCCTTACCTTCCAGGGTCTGGCCCGGATCCCCTCGCCACAAACCAGGGCCTGACTCTGCTCCCCTCCTCACCCTCAAGGACCTGGCAATGACACATCCATGCCCTCTATAGCCTGACCCTGTTGCCTACTCACCCACCAGGGCCTGGGCCCTGATCCTCTCGCCACCATCCAGGGCCAGGCCCTGCCCCCCACTTGCACTCCAGGGCTGGGACCCCTCCGCTAATCGCACCCAAGGACCAGGCACTGCTCCCCTCCTCACCATCCTAGGCAAGGCCCCACTCCTTTTCTTGCCCTCACGGCCCAGGCAGTTTCCCCTCCTTGCCCTCCAGGGCTTGGCCCACATCTCCTCTCACCCTAAAGGGCAGGGCCACACTCCCCTCATCGCCCTCCAGGGCCTGACCCTGCTCCCGTCCTTGACCCCCAAGTTCTGGCCATGCTCACCTACATACCCTCCATGGACTGGGCCCCGATCCCCTCACTGCATTCCAGGGCCTGACCCTGCTCGCCTCTTTGCTCTCCAGGATGTGGCCCTTCTCACATCCATGCCCTCCATGGCCTGGGCCCCGTTCCTTCCTGGCTCTCCAGAGTGTGGTCTCAGTTCCCTCCTCACCCTCCAGGACTGGACCCTACTCCTCTCCTCACCTCCAGGGCCTGGGTCCCGCTCCCCTCCCTTACCTTCCAGGGCCTGGCCCAGATCCCCTTGGCACCAACCAGGGCCTGACTTTGCTCCCCTCCTCACCCTCAAGGACCTGGCAATGACACATCCATGCCCTCTATAGCCTGGCCCTGTTGCCTACTCACCCTCCAGGGCCTGGGCCCTGATCCTCTCGCCACCATCCAGGGCCAGGCCCTGCCCCCCACTTGCACTCCAGGGCTGGGACCCCTCCGCTAATCGCACCCAAAGACCAGGCACTGCTCCCCTCCTCACCATCCTAGGCAAGGCCCCACTTCTTTTCTTGCCCTCACGGCCCAGGCAGTTTCCCCTCCTTGCCCTCCAGGGCTTGGCCCACATCCCCTCTTGCCCTAAAGGGCAGGGCCACACTCCCCTCCTCGCCCTCCAGGGCCTGACCCAGCTCCCCTCCTCGCCCTTCAGAGCTGGGCTCTGCTCCCCTCATCACAGTCCAGGGCCAGGCCCCACTCACTTCAGGAACATCACTGCCCTCCAGGATATTGGTCCCGCTCCTCTCCTCGCCCTCCATGGCCAGTCCCCGCACCTACTGCCACCCTCCAGGGCCAGGCCCAGCTCCCCTTGCTGCCCACCAGGGCCAGGCCCTGCTCCCCTCCTCGCCTTCCAGGGCCTGGGAACTGCTGCCTTCCTCACCCTCCAAGGCAAGGAGGGGAGCAGGTCTCATATCCTGGAGGGCATGATGGCTGTGCCTGAGGGGAGTAGTTCCTGACCCTGGAGGGCGAGGAGGGGAGCAAGGCCAGAACTTGGAGGGCGAGGAGGGGAGCGGAGTCAGGCCCTGCTTGGTGGCAAGTGGAACGGTCCATGAACTGGAAGTGGAGAGAGAATGGGGCACAGGCCCATGTCTTGGAGGGCAGTGATGGCCGTGCCTGAGGGGAGTGGGGCCTGACCCTGGAGGGCGAGGTGGGGAGGGGGGCCTAGCTTAGGATTTTAAGGAGGGGTGCGGGGCCTGGCCCTGCAGGGCAAAGAGGGGAGCAGGGCTGGGCCATGGAATATGAGAGGGGAGCGAGGCCAGACTCTGTGGGCATCAAGGTGAGCAGGCATAGACCCTGGAGAGTGAGCAGGGGAGCATGACCTGGCCCTGGAGGGTGAGGAGGGGAGCAGGGTCAGGTCCTGGAGGTTGGTGAGGGGAACAGGGACAGGCCCTGGGAGGCAGTGAGAGGAACTGGACCCAAGCCCTGGAGGGCAAGGAGGGAAGCAGGGTCAGTCCCAGGAGGGCAAGGAGGGGCGGGAGTCCCAGGCCCTAGAGGGTGAGGATGGGAGGAAGGGCTGACCCTGTAGAGTAATGAGGGGAGCTGACCCTGCCCTAGAAGTCAAGGAGGAGAGCAGGGCCAGACCCTGGAGGGCAAGGAGGGGAGCAGGGTTCATGCCCTGGAGGGCAGTGATGGACATACCTGAGGGAGTGGGGCCAAGCCCTGGACTATGAGGAGGGGAGCAGGGCTCAGCCCTGAAGGGCTAGGAGGGGAGTTGCGCCCAGGCCATGGAGGGCAAGGAGGGGAGCAGGTCCTGGTTTGGAGGGCGTGGAGGGGAGATGGGTTAGGCCCTGGAGGGTGAGGAGGGCAGCTGGGCCTTGCCCTGGAGGGTGAGGACTGGAGCAACGCCTGGCCCTGGAGGGCGATGAGGGGTCATGCCCAGGCCCTGGAGGGCAAGGATGGGAGCAGGGCCTGACCCTGTAGGGTGAGGAGGGGTGCTGGGCCCAATCCAAGAGGGTATTGAGAGGATCGTGGCCCAGCCCCTTAGGGCAAGGAGGGGATGGGGCCCAGGCCCTGGAGGGTGAGGAGGGGAGCGAGGCCCATACCCTAGAGGGCGATGTTGGCTGTTCCTGAGGGGAGAAGGTTCTGGTCCTGGAGGACGAGGAGGGAACTGGGCCCAGGCTCTGGAGAGCTAGGAAGAAACGGGGCCAGGCCATGGAGGGCATGGATGTGAGGAGGGCATGGATGTGAGCAGGGCCAGGCCGTGGAAGGCGAGGAAGGGAATGGGGTCAGGTCCTCTAGGGCAAGGATGGGAGTGGGGGCAGGTCCTGGAGGCTACAGAGGGGAACAGGGCCAGGTCCTGGAAAGTAGTGAGGGGATTGGGGCCCAGGCCGATGATGGCATGGATGTGAGCAGGGCCAGGTCCTGGAAGGCAAGGTGGGGAGTGGGGCCTATGCTCTGGAGGGCAGTGATGCCCTTCCTGAGGGGAGTGGGCCCTAGCCTGGAAGGCAGTGAGGGGAGCGGGACACAGGCCCTGGAGGGTGAGGAGGGGAGCAGGGCCCCGGCCCAAGAGGGCAAGGAGGGGAGTGGGTCCCAGGCCCTAGAGGGCAAGGATGGGAGCAAGGCCTGACCCTGGACGGTGATGAGGGGAGCTGGCCCGGCCCAGGAGGTCAAGGAAGGGAGCTGGGCCTGGACCTGAAGGGCAAGTCAGGGAGCGGGACCCAGGTCCTGGAGGGCAAGGAGGGGAGCAGGGTCAGGCCCTGGAGGGTGGCGAGGGGAACAGGGCCAGGCCCCGGAAGGCAGTGAGGGGAGTGGAACCCAGGTCCAGGAGGGCGAGGAGGGGAGCAGGGTCAGGTCCTTGAGGGCGAGGAGGGTAGAGGGGGCAGGCCCTGGAGGCTGGCAAGAGGAACTGGGCCAGGCCCTGGAAGGCAGTGAGGGGAGTGGAACCCAGGCCCTATGGGCCAGAAGGGGAGTGGTGTCCTGCACTGGAGGGCAGCGGGGTCAGAAGGGTCCAGCCCTGGAAAGCTGCTAGAGGAGCAGAGCCAGGCCCTGGAGGGTGAGGTGGGGAGTGGGGCCCACGCCCTGAAGGGCAGTGATGTCATTCCTGAGGGGAGTGGTACCTAGCCCTGGAAGGAAGTCTGGGGAGCAGGACCCAGGTCCTGTGAGGAGGGGAGCGGGGTCAGGCCCTGGAGGGTGGTGAGGGGAACGGGGATAGGCCCTGGAAGGCAGTGAGGGGATCAGGGCCCAGTCCAATGAGGGCATGGAGGTGAGCAGGGCCAGCCCTGGAGAGCGAGGAAGGAAGTGGGGTCAGGTCCTGGAGGGTGAGGAGGAAAGCAGGGTCCCAGGTCCTGGAGGCTGAGGAGGGGAGCGGGTTCAGGTCCTGGAGGGTGAGGAGAGGAGAGGGGTCAGGCCCTGGAGGGTGGTGAGGGGAACAGCCCCAGGCCCTGGAAGGCAGTGAGGGGAGCGGGACCCAGGTCCTGGAGGGCAAGGAGGGGAGCAGTGTCCTATACTTGAGGGCAGCATGGGGAGCAGGGTCCAGCACTTGAAAGTGGCAAAAGGAGTGGAGCCTGGCCCTGGAGGGTGAGGTGGGGAGCAGGGCCCAGTCCCTTAAGGTCAGTGATGCCCTTCCTGAGGGGGGTGGGCCCTAGCCTGGAAGGCAGTGCGGGGAGTGAGACCCAGGCCCTGGAGGGTGAGGTGGGGAGCAGGGCCCAGGCCCTTAAGGTCAGTGATGCCCTTCCTAAGGGGAGTGGGCCCTAGCCCTGGAAGACAGTGCGGAGAGTGAGACTGAGGCCCTGGAGGGTGAGGAGGGGAGCAGGGCCCAGTCCCAAGAGGGCAAGGAGGGGAGCGGGTCCCAGGCCCTGGAGGTCAAGGAGGGGATCGGGCCCTGGCCCTGGAGGGCGAGGAGGGGAGTGGAGCCCATGACCTGGAGGGCAGTGATGGCCATTCCTGAGGGGTGTGGGGCCTGGCGCTGGACTGTGAGGAGGGGAGCAGGGCCCAGCCCTGAAGGGCTAGGAGGGGTGTTGGGCCCAGGCCATGGAGGTTGAGAGGAGTGGGTCCTGGTTTGGAGGGCGTGGAGGGGAGTTGGGTCAAACCCTGTAGGGTGAGGAGGGGAGCAGGGCCTGGCCCTGGAGGGCGATGAGGGATCGTGTCCAGGCCCTGGAGGGTGAGGAGGGGAGGCTGGCCTGGCCCTGGTATGCAGCATGGGGAGCAGGACCCAGGCCCTGAAGGCAAGGAAGCGAGCAGGGCCCAGCACTGGAGGGCTAGGAGGGGAGCAAAGCCCTTCCCTGGAAGGCAGGGAGGGTAGCAGGGTCCAGGCCCTAGAGGATGAGGAGGGGAGCAGTGCCTGGACCTCTTGGCCAAAGAGGGGAGTGGAGTCCTGACTGGAGGGCAGCGGGGGAAGTAGGGCCCTGCCCTGGTGGGCCAAGAGGAGCAGGCCTGGCCCTGGAGGGTGAGGAAGGTTGTGGGGCCCATGCCCTGGAGGGTAGTGATGGCTGTTCCTGAGGGGAGAAGTGCCTGGCCCTGGAGGTTGAGGATGGCAGCAGGGCCTAGGCCTGGAGGTGAGGAGGGGAGAAGGTTCCAGTCCTGTAGGGCGAGGAGGGGGCAGGGACTGGCACTTGCAAGGGGATCAGGTCCCAGGCCCTGGAGGCGGAGGTGGGGAGGAGGGCCTGGCCCAGCATGGTGAGGAGGGGAGTAGGGTCCAGCCCTCGGGGGCAAGGAGGGAACGAAGCATGGCCCTGGTGGGCAGCAAGGGGAACACGGCCCAGGCCCTGGTGGGCAAGGAAGTGAGCAGGGTAAGGCCCTGGAGCACAACGAGGGGAGCAGGCCTGCACTGGAGGGCAGCAGGGAGAGTAGGGCCCTGCCTTGGCTGCGGAAAGAGGAGGGGGCCTGGCCCTGGAGGGTGAGGAGAGGAACAGGGTTAGGCCCTGGAGCATGAGGAGGGGGCAGTGCCTGGCCCTTGAGGGCCACGAGGGGATCAGGTCCCAGGCCCTGGAGGGGGAAGTGGGAAGGAGGGCCTGGCCCAGGACCGTAAGGAGGGCAGTAGGGCGTAGCCCTGGAGGGCTAGGAGGGGAGTGGGGCATGGCCCTGGTGGGCAGCAAAGTGAGCACAGCCCAGGCCTGGTGGGCAAGGAAGTGAGAAGAGTAAGCCCCTGGAGTGTGGCGAGGGGAGCAGGACAGGGCCATGGACAGCATAGAGGGAAGTGAGGTCCTGCACTGGAGGGCAAAAAGGGGAACAGGGCCCAGGCCCTGGAGGGCAAGGATGGGAGCAGGGCCCAACCCTCTAGGATGAGGAGGGGAGTTGGGCCTGGACCTGGAGGGCCAGGAAGGGACCATAGCCAAGGCCCTGGAGGGCCAGGAGGTGAGCGGTGTCCAGCACTGGAAGGTGGTGAGGGGAACGGGCCAGGCCCTGGAAGGTAGTGAGGGGATCAAGGCCAAGTCCATGGAGGGCATGGAGGGGAGCAGGGCCAGGCCTTAAAGGGCAAAGAGGGGAGCAGTGCCCAGCGCTGGAGGGCCAGGAGGGCAGCAGTGTCTAGCTCCAGAGGGTGGCTAGGGAAGCAGGGCCTGGCCCTGGAAGCTAGGAGGGGAGAAGGATCCAGGACCTAGAAGGTGAGGAAGGGGTCAGGGCCTGGCCCTCGAGAGCAAGGAGGGAAGGTGGCTCCTGCACTGGAGGGCAGTGCAGAGAGCGGGGCCTGCCCTGGTGGGCAGAAAAGGAGCAGGGCCCAGGCCCTGGAGGGCAAGGAAGTGAGCAGGGTCAGGCTCTGGAGGGCCGCGAGGGGAGCAGGGCAGGGTCATGGTGGGCATAGAGGGAAGCAGGGTCCCGCACTGGAAGGAAATTAGGGGAGTGGGGTCTGGCCCTGGAGGGTGAGGTTGGGAGCAGGGCCTGACCCTGGAGGGCGGGGAGAGGAACGGGGTCCAGGAGCTAGAGGGCCAGGAGGGGAACAGAGCCCGACCCTCCTAGGCAAAGAGGGGAGCAGGATCCTGTCTGGAGGGCGGAGGGGGGAGTAGGGCCCTGCCCTGGAGGGTGGCAAGAGGAGCAGGCCTGCCCCTGGAGGGCGAGGAGGGGAGTGGGACCATGCCCTGGAGGGCAGTGTTGGCTGTTCCTGAGGGGAGAAGGTCCTGGCCGTGGAGGGTGAGGAGGGCAGCAGGGCCTAGGCCTGGAGGTGAGGAGGGGAGCGGGGTCAGGTCCTGAAGGGTGAGGGGGGGGAGTGTTGTCAGGAACTGGAGGGTGAGGAGGGGTGAGGGGGCAGGCCCTGGAGGCTGGCGAAGGGAACGGGGCCAGGCCCTGGAAGGCAGTGAGGGGAGTGGATCCCAGGTCCTGGATGGGAAGGAGGGGAGCTTGGTCAGGCCCTGGAGGCTCACAAGGGGAGCTTGGTCAGCCCCTGGAAGGCAGTGAGGGGAGCGGGACCCAGGTCCTGGAGGGCAAGGAGGGAAGCAGGGTCCTGCACTGGAGGGCGGCAGGGGAAGCAGGTCCAGCTCTGGAGGGTGGCAAGGGGAGCGGAGCCTGGCCCTGGAGGGCAAGGTGGGGAGCGGGGCTCATGCCCTGGAGGGCAGTGATACCCTTCCTGAGGGGAGTGGGCCCTAGCCCTGGAAGGCAGTGAGGGGAGTGAGACCCAGGCCCTGGAGGGCAAGGAGGGGAGCAGGGCCCCAGCCCAAGAGGCCAAGGATGGGAGTGGGTCCCAGGCCCTGGAGGGCGAGGATGGGAGCAAGCCCTGACCCTGTAGGGTGATGAGGGGAGCTGGCCCAGCCCTGGAGGTCAAGGAAGGGAGCGGAGCCTGGGCCTGGAGGGTGAGGATTGGAGCGGGGCCCATGCCCTGGAGGGCAAGGAGGGAAACTGGGCCCAGGCCCTGGAGGGCGAGGAGGGGAGCGGGTCAGGTCCTGGAGGGCAAGTCAGGGAGCGGGACCCAGGTCCTGGAGGGCGAGGAGGGGAGCAGGTCAGGTATTGGAGGGCGGCAAGGAAAGCAGGGCAGGGCCCTGGAGGGCGAAGAGGGGAGCAAGGCAGGGCCCTGGACAGCGAGTAGGGGATCCGGGACTAGGCCCTGGAGGGCAAGGAGGGGAGCAGGGCAGGGCCCTGGAGGGCAAGGAGGGGAGCAGGGCAGGGCCGAGGAGGTGAGGAGGGTAGGGGGCCCAGGCCCTGGAGGCTGCGGCGGTGAGCTGGGCCAGGCCTTCAAGGGCAAGGAGGGGAGCTGGGCCCAGGCCCTAGAGAGCGAGGAGGGGAGCGGGGTCTTGCCCTAGAGAGTGAGCAGGGGAGCAGGGCCGGGCCCTGGAGGGCAAGGAGGGGAGCAGGGTCCTGCACTGGAGGGCAGCGTGGGGAACGGGGCCCAGGTCCTGGAAGGCAACAGGTGAGCTGGGCCCGGCCCTGGAGGTGAGAGATCTGAGCTTGGATCACGGTTCACCTATTTTAGACTGGGCCTCCATCTTGTTATTTGGGCCTGATAGCCACCCTCCAGGCCAGACACCACTCCCCTCCTCACTCACCAGGGCCTGGGCCCTGCTCCCCTCAGCGCCTTCCAGGGCCAAACCCAGCTCCCCTCCTTGCCCTAAAGGGCCTTGGCCTGCTCCTCTGCTTGCCCTAAAGGGACTGGGCCCTGCTCCCCTCCTTGCCTTCCAGGGCCAGAAAATGCTCTCCTAAGGTGCAGGCCTCCTCGCCCTCCAGGGCCTGGCCCAGCTCAGCTTGCTGCCTTCCAGGGCTGGAGGATGCTCCCCTCACAGCCCTCCAGGTCCAGACCTCGCTCCCCTCCTCACACTCCAGGGCCTGGGCCTTGCTCCTCTGCTCGCTCTCAAGGGGCTTGGCCCCACTCCCCTTCTTGCCATCCAGGGAATGGGCCCCGCTCATGTCATCACCCTCCAGGGCTGGACCCCGCTCCCTTCCTCGCTATCCAGATCCTGGGCCCCGCTCCCCTCCTCACTCTCCAGGGACGGCACCACTCCCACCTCACACTCCAGGGCCAGTGCTGTGCTCCCCTCACCGCCCTCCAGGGCTGGGCCCTTCTCCCCTCTTTGCCCTCCAGGGAGTGGGCCCCGCTTCCTTTCTAGCCCTCCAGGGCCTGTGCCATGGTCCTTTGCTCACCCTCCAGGCACTGGGTCCTGCTCCCCTCGTTGCCCTCCAGAGCCCAGCCGGGATCCCCTCCTCACCCTCCAGGGCCTGGGCCCTGTTCCCTCCTCACCCTCCAAGGCCTGGGCCCTGTTCCCTCCTCGCCCTCCAGGGCCATACCCTGCTCCCCTCTTCACCCTCCAGGAAATGGGCCCCACTCCCTTCATCGCCCTCCAGGGACTGGACCCCGCTCCCCTCCTCACCCTCCAGGGCCAAACTCTGCTCCTCCTCTAGCCTTCCAGGGACTGGGCCCCGCTCCCCTTGCCACCCTCCAGTGCCGGACCCTGCTCCCCTCCTCGCTCTCCAGGGATGGGTGCCACTCCCCACCTCGCACTCCAGGGCCTGTGCCCTGCTCCCCTAGCCACCCTCCAGGGCTATACCAGCCGCCACTCGCTGCCCTCCATGGCCAGACCCCACTCCATCCTCGCCCTGCAGGGCCTGGGCCCTGCCCCACTTCTCTCCCTTCTGGGAGAGACCCCACTCCCCTCCTGGCCCTCAAGGGCCTGGTCCCTGCTCCCCCATCACCCTCCTGGGAGTGGGCCCTGCTCCCCTTGCAGCCCTCCAGGATCAGACCCTGCTCCCCTCCTAACTCTCCAGGGCCTGGGCCCTGCTCCGCTCCTGGCCCTCCAGGGCCTGGGCCCTGCTCCACTCCTCGCCTTCTTGCCAAGCTCTGCTGCACTACTCGCCCTTCAGGACCTGGCCCCGCTCCCCTCCTCACACTCCAGGGTCTGGGTCCAGCTCCCTTCATCGCCTTCCAGGGCCAGACCCCACTGCCCTCCTTGCCCTCCAGGCACTGGGCCCAGCTCCCATCCTCCCCCTCCAGAGCCGGACTCAGCTCTGCTCCTCATTCTCCAGGCAAAACCCCGCTCCCCTCTGGCCCTCTAGAGCCTGGGCCCACTCCCCTCCTTGCCCTCCAGGGCCTGGCCCTGCTCCCCTCTGGCCCTCCAGGGCCTGGGCCCCACTCCCCTCCTTGCAATCCAGGGGCAGACTCTGCTCCCCTCCTCAGTCTCCAGGGCCTGGGCCCTGCTCTACTCATGACCTCCAGGTCCGAAGCCCGCTCCCCTCCTCGCCCTCCAAGTCCTGGGCCTTGCTCCCCTCCTTGCCCTTTTTCCTTTTACCTGCTCTGACTCCCCATACTGAAGGCCTCAATGAACGCCCATGCAAATACAGCCTGTTCAGGCTGCACTGCTTCACTCTGCAGTCTGTTCATCAGGAACTCCATGCAGTCACTGCCACAATTCTCCTGCTTCTTAAAGCTGTTCTGACCCACAGCTGATTTTAATTTCCTCCCACTCTACCTCGTTAATGAGCTCTACCCTCTCCCCCCCAGCCCTCCAGCCCACTACTCTCCTAAGATAGAGAATCTGCAACAATCTTGCCTCACTGCCAGCCATTCCTACCAGGTGTGAGAAGAGCAATTTTCAACTAGAAAAAATTATATCCCTCTTAAAACCTATCACTATTCACGAAATCTATCGATTCAGATGTAAGCAATTATTTTATTTCGCTCTCAACCATTCAGAGAACATACAGATGTATGCACATATGACATTCCTGATGGATGTATCTAAAAATAAATTTCTATTTAATATTAACCTATGAAAACAGATCATAACAATATGCTCCTGAATTATTTGGAAACAGAGTCACTAAGTAGTTTCTATATAAGTGTTACCTATTAAATCTACTTTTTATAATTTCTTTCAGTGCTAGTTGCTTATAGCATTCATAAAAGTATATAATCTTGTGGCCAGCACTGTGATGTAGCAGGCAAACACATCACCTGCAGTACTGGGAACCCATAAGGGTGCTGGTTTGAGTCCTGGGTGCTCCACTTCTGATCCACCTCTCTGCTATGGCCTGGGAAAGAAGTAGAAGATGGCCCAAGTCCTTGGGCTCCTGAACTCCCATGGGAGACCCAGAAGAAGCTCCTGGTTTCTGGCTTTGGATCAGCACAGCTCCAGCTATTGTGTTCATCTTGGGAGTGAACCAGAAGATGGAAGACCTCTCTTTCTCTTTCTCTTTCTCTTTCTCTTTCTCTTTTTCTCTTTCTCTTTCTCTTTCTCTTTCTCTTTCTCTTTCTCTTTCTCTTTCTCTTTCTCTTTCTCTTTCTCTTTCTCTTTCTCTTTTTCTCTTTCTCTTTCTCTTTCTCTTTCTCTCTCTCTCTCTCTCTCTCTCTCTCTCTCTCTCTCTCTCTCTCTCTCTCTTTCTCTTTCTCTGCCGCTGCCTCTGCCTCTCTGTAACTCTGACTTTTAAATAAATAAATAAATCTTGAAAATATAAATCATCTAATATGGTTTCCTCCTCCTATCTTGAATCTGAATAAAATGTGAATGTGAATAAAACATAAGCTGGACAGTGGCCATGGGGTAGGGGATGGAGGGAGAGTTGACGAGGTCAAGGTGGGAAGGCTAGGTTAACACCGTGACTCACAGGGTTTTATAGTAACCGATTGCTGGTTTACTCACTGTACAGGTCCATCATTTGTGGCAGGGGACTCTCCTCACAGAAGTCATACTATCTTTGTTACCCAGGTGTGCCAAGCAAGCATAGTAGAATCCTGTCCCATGACAGCACAAGGAAAAGGGAACGTGGTAACACAAAACCTATCCCTTTCAACTTCTGCCTCACATGGCTCTCATTAGTCAACACAAGTTAGTCAAGCCTAACCTACACCTGGGAGGGGAAGTGGCTGCTGATCAAGTGTATCTTTTTAAAATTGAATTTATTTCTTTGTATTGCAGATCAAAAGCAACAGCGAGAGGAAAAGGGAGAGAGAGATTTTCCAACTGCTGGTTCACACTCCAAATACCCGAAACAGCTGGGACTAGGCTAGGCCAAAGTCAGGAACCAGGAACTCACTCCACAAGGGTGGCAGGAACCCAAAGACTTGGACCATTTTCTGTGTCTCCTGGGCACATTCATAAAAGCTGGAAAAGAAGAGTAGCAGGGACTCAAACTAAGCATTTGATACAGGACATGGGCACTGTAAGTGTTGACTTAACCTACTGTGCCACTACGCTCACCCTAATAAAGTTTATTTTATGAAAGATTCTATGTGCAGCAAAACTCATGTTCAATTCATATGAATATGAATTATGAGCATGTTCTTAATTTTCTTTGTTGTTTTCACCTGAATCTTTACTGTTTCTGAAGGTAAGTTCTTTCTCTCACTAAATAAAAAGCTTAAAATTTTAAGAAAAAAAAGACAAGTGCTAAAACTCTTCCCATATTAACCTACATAAGAATTTAGAATTCTATATCTTCCCACTGAATTGATAACTATATCATTATGAAATCTCTCTGAATATATCTAGTAATAGTTCCTGCATGAAAGTCTGTCTTGTCAGATCTCAAGAGAGTCTTCTATTCAAAATGTGTAGGTATATTTTCAACATCTTTACTCTTAAACATTTAAGGATTGTATCCTAAATAGCAAATAATTAACTGGTTTTCCATTAAATAAGAAAATTTTGATTTCTAGCTGGATCACTTAGTTAATTTACATTTAAAATTTTGTGATATGTTTTACCTGAA
Organism: Oryctolagus cuniculus; assembly: GCF_051225735.1. Lineage (NCBI taxonomy): Eukaryota > Metazoa > Chordata > Mammalia > Lagomorpha > Leporidae > Oryctolagus > Oryctolagus cuniculus. Next base: position 21,655,446 of record NC_142885.1, on the reverse strand, counting down.
TTTAGCATCTTACTTTGTTTCCTGTTTTAGTAGTTTCCTCTTCTCCCTCATTTTGAATCTATATAGTTTGTTACTTAATTTCCTCTCCATTGGTTTGTTTTTTTTTCTTTTTTTTTTAACTTTTATTTAATGAATATAAATTTCCAAAGTACAGCTTATGGATTACAATGGCTTCCCCCCATAACGTCCCTCCCACCCGCAACCCTCCCCGCTCCCACTCCCTCTCCCCTTCCACTCTCATCAAGATTCATTTTCGATTCTCTTTATCTACAGAAGATCAGTTTAGCATACATTAAGTAAAGATTTCAACAGTTTGTTCCCACACAGAAACATAAAGTGAAAAATAATAGATGATTTTTTAAATGATGATGAAATCAGATCAGACCTATTGTCATGTTTAATCCCAGTGAGAGTCAAGTTGGGAATCGATATTTTTTTTTTTTACAGAAGATCAGTTTAGCATACATTAAGTAAAGATTTCAACAGTTTGCACCCCCATAAAAACACAAAGTGAAATATACTGTTTGAGTACTCATCTCCCACTGGGTGCAGGGCCCAAGCACTTGGGCCATCCTCCACTGCACTCCCTGGCCACAGTAGAGAGCTGGCCTGGAAGAGGGGCAACCGGGACAGAATCTGGAGCCCCGATCGGGACTAGAACCTGGTGTGCGGGTGCCCCAAGGTGGAGGATTAGCCTAGTGAGCCGCAGAGCCAGCCTAAGAGTTATTTATTTTTCAACATGTTATTTATCCATGGCTCACAATAGCTAGTGAGTATTCAGTTTTCTTAAAAGCATGGGGGGGGAGGCATTTGGTGTAGAGATTAAGACTCTGCTTGGGACACCTGCAATCTCAAATTAGAGTGACTGGGTTCAAGTCCTACCTCCATTCTTGATTCCAGTTTCCTGGTTAATGCACATCCTGGGAGGCAGCAGGTGAAATCTCAAGTTTTTGAGTCTCTGCCACACATTTGGGATATACTGACTAATTCTTTGTTCCTGGTTCAACCTGTCCCAGCCTTGGCAGTAGCTAGCATTTGGAGAGTGATCCACTGTGTGGGAGATCCCTCTTTGTTGCCCTCTCCATATGTGTGTCTTTGAAATAAATAAAAATGCAAAAAAAGTGGGATAGTAAAACTTGTATGACTATATCAAAGAGCCTGTTTTACAAGATTGATTTGTAAAGGGGAAAAACAAGTTTCAGACCTGAAAACTATAGAGACAGAAAAATGATTCATCTATCACCAGCTTTGTGCTAAAATCAATGATAAAGGCAAGAGGCAGCCCAATAAATAGGGTTTCAATTGTTAGTCATGCAATGTATTCTGTCCCTATACCCCTTCCATCAAGCACCCCCAACCTCAATGCACAGCTGCAGATCTGCAGAGCAGAGTTTGCTGGTGGCTTGGAACTAGCTGAGGGACCCCACTGGCAGGCAGACATATGTCTATCCTTGCAGGCAGGAGAAGTGGAGAAGCTTTCTTTTCTTTCTTTTTCATCCTTACCTTAAAGCATTCTTGGTTCGAATTCTTCACTTCAACTCCCCACTTTGCCGCTGAACTACTTGGTTAAGTCTGCAGGGCCTGTTGACATTGGGTTGTCTACATTAACTGCCAGAGCTGCTTTAGTCACTGGAATATGATTAAATCTGAAAATTGTATTTGTACAATGATTCTTTGCATGTTTTCACATCTTTATGATGTGAATAAATATTTGTTAGACAGTGTCTACAGTGTTTCAAGTGCCCAGACAAAAATGGAAGCAGTTGGAACATTAAATCTAAAAATTCCAGATGTGTAGAGATATCTGGATATGTCACTGAAATTTTCAGATTTCATCCAGATGTTTGGTGTTATGGTTGCTTGTTTCTACAAAAGTCATACATTTATGGTACAATATAAATATGGATTATGACATTATATAGATTCAGCTTCCCATTAACCTAATTCACTGTGGCCACCTTAGGAAATTATGAGACACTATAGATTCATATATAATTTGTTTTCTTCTCTAATCTAATGTAAACCTAGGAGACCAGATATTATACACATTAAATGCAAATGTGTTTCTCAAATTCTAATGTACTCATTGAAACAAATTTCAAAGCAAAATTCTCTTGGCTGCTTTCTTCATTAAATAGAGTCAAGATTGAGAACACATATTTTTCTATTTACTTGAGGAGTAATTGGATCATCTAAACAATGTAAATATTAAATACTTAATTGACTAAGGAGACTTCATGGTAGTATGTTCTGAACAGTAAAGTCTATAATTGGGGATTTTAAATATTTATCACTATAACAATCTATTTCATGGTTTAGTTATTTTTATTAGGCAGATTTTGTTGAAAAATACCACCTGCATGCAGAGATATTAATAACTTAGAAGGTTTGGCTCGTGTATTTTTGAGTTCATGAATAACAACCTCTCTACATTATTCCTATTTGGATTTGATTTTATCTAATTTGTTAATCACACTCCATAACATGACACATTTTACACAGTCTTACCTTAAATCCAGTCTTGAAAAAAGGGAATTATTTAAAAACCCTCCTTTATTCAGCACTTTTCAGAAAAGTTGCAGATCAGAAGATATCATTGACTTGAACCCCAAATAAAATCAACATCAGCACTCATAAAATGCATGTAGCATGCTCAAAGAGTCTATTTGCTTTGCTGTATGTAATATATTTGGTAAGTCAACTTTCTAGAACCCAAGGTTCTAGCCTAGGTTACTGGAGTAAAAAAAATGTGGAAGGCACACAGGATGCTAACAATGGCAAGGATGTGTGATTCTCAGAGGGAAAATCTCTGTGGTCACAGTCATGTGACAGCTCAACAGTATAGAGTTTTAGGCCACCACTTGGATGGGGGACTTTTAATGACACTCACAGAACAGTGAATGGTTTAGGAACATTCTGTAGAATATGAGTATGGAGCTAACCTTTTACAATTCTCATCACTGATGAAAGCCTCATGCATTGCCAACAACCATCTGTTGTTTCCAAGCCTCCCATTTATTCATTGGGAATGCCTTAAGGGCAAGGTCTGCATTTTATTTTCTGTGCATGCCTCACTCAATCCCTCTCAGCATGGTTCTACACAGTACTGGTACCTGGACATTAAGTAACATCTTAGAACCTGTGAATGGATGAATAAATAGAGATCACAAGTCATCAAGAAAACATGGATTCTTTTCATTCTATATAGCTTATATGGTTTGTAAATTCAGCATACTGTATGTACCATGCTTGTATATTTTCACTAAAAATCATTAGAATACTTATTTTGAAAAGCTGAAGTCTTAGGCATTTGGATGAATATACAAAGGAATTTCAAAAAGTTTGTGGAAAACAAAATTAAAAGTTTATCTTGGTGCAAAAAGTTTTGAACACAGTGAATAATTTTTTTCAAAACACACTGTTTCCCTAAACAGTTTGAAGACACTTCATACTTCAGCTGCCATCAAAAGTAGAAAAATTTTTTTTTCATTCCAGTCAATGAAGCTGGATTAATAGTCATACTAACTTGAACTATAAAAATTTTTATGTATAAATCTACCATGATGTCATTATTTTCATAGAAATATTTATAATCTGGAATTATTTTTTCAGATTGTGTTTGCTCATCTTGAGATGAAGATAAAGAAACATGTCTCCTCCAAATTTTCCTCTTATTTCAACTCACTCCAATCTTCTTAGTATATTTGAATGCAAATGTAAATGTGTTGACTTTTGGAGTTCTGTACTTGTCCTTCCATTTTCTATAAGATGTGTCCATTATGTATCTGTTGCTTTTTTTGTTCCATTACTAACTTTGTGGAATTTTGGTATCAAATATGCAGTGTAACTCTCAAAGAAAATAGTATATAAGGCATTACAATTACTATAAAATCATCAAAGGTTTTCCCCATATAAATATGTGTATATAAATGTATATGCATATATTTATGTGTAAATGCGTATTAATATTTATAGGTATGTGGCTCTTATTTTCCACTATGATGTCTATTTTAAAAATTGAAATGGAAGTCATTTGTTGTGCTGCACCTGTTAAGCCATTGTTTGGGATGCCCATGTAGTGAAGTGTCTGGATTCCAGTAACACCTCCACTTCCTATACAACTTCCTGCTAATGCTCACCCTGGGAGGCATCAGTTGATAGATGAATTACTTGGGTCCCTACCACCCAGGTGGGAGACAGAGGTGGAGTTCTTGGCTCTTGACAATGGTATGGCCCACTCCTGGCTCCTGTGGTTATGGGGAGTGAACCAACAGATGGAAGATAATCTCTTTCACTCTCACTGTCTCATTCTGCCTTTCAAATGAATAAAAACAAAATAATTTTTAAAAATAAAATGGTAAAATGTCATATGGTGAGAAAGAAAACCAACGGACATACTTTCTTTTAAATACAAAGTGGTATTCCTAAAATCCGCACCTTCTTCTTAGAATTTTCTTACGTGAAATTGCACATGACAGATGGATGCTGGTATTACAGAATTACTGTACCTCCTCTCCTAGAGAAGAACATCAGCATGGATTTCAATAACTCTATTCCTCTCATTTTTTGTTTCCTGTCAATATTATTTTGCATGAACATTTCAGTCTTGGTGACAGTGATTATGATGATGACTTATGTGTTTTTTTTTTTTTTTCCCCAATCTGGAATGGTCAATGGAGAAAATATCCCTATGGAGAATCTTGAAAGCCTCATTATTCCAATATCAGAAATATGAAAATTGAGACAGAGAAAAGTGTGGTTTTCCCAAATTCACACAAAAACTCAGAAGTGAAGCCAAGAGTAGTACCCAGCTCATGTGCAACAGATCTAATGCAACCTGCACTGTCAAGCTCACACGGTGATTAGGCTGAGTAGTGTAATTACCTAAAGTACAGGGCAGGAAAATAGCACCCCATTTACCAACCCAGTCACAGCAAGTGGAGGAATTACATGAATGAGAGTCACCATATGGATGGTGCTCACACATTTCACAATCCTGTACTTTACCTTCTTATCCTGAATGCTCTAAAAACAGGAGTTTGAGATAGAATTCAAATAAAAAAAAACAAACCCCAATTCTGGAGCCAGATAAAGACGTAGGTGTTTAAATCCTGCTGTTAGATTAAATCCTGGGGTTAGAGTTTCCATCTGTGTCATGTTCATGTAAACTTTACCTCAATTGTCTCATTTATAACACAGAAATAATGTTCACAACATGAGGGGAAAGTGTATTAGAAATAAAGCACAGGTAGCACATATGCTGTAACATGATGCATGTAGTGATCCTTATGAGTAGTAAGCAGTAATAATATGTCAGTTCTCATCAAATATTTTTAAAGATTTATTTATTTATTTGAAAGGCAGAGAGTTACAGAGAGGCAGAGAGAGAGAAAAAGAGGGAGAGAGAGAGAAAGAGGGAGGGAGAGAGAGAGAGAGAGGTCTTCCATCTGCTATTTCACAGTCAATGATTATAGGCTGGCAACGTGGCTCAACAGGCTAATCCTCCACCTGCAGCACCGGCACATTGGGTTCTAGTCCCAGTCGGGGCAACAGTTCTGTCCTGGTTGCTCCTCTTCCTAGTGTCTAGCTCTCTGCTGTGGCCCGGGAAGGCAGTGGAGGATGGCCCAAGTGCTTGGGCCCTGCACCCACCTAAGGGACCAGGAGAAGCACCTGGCTCCTGGCCATTGTGGGGGTGAACCAACGGAAAAAGGAAGACCTTTCTCTCTCTCTCTCTCTTTCACTGTCCACTCTGCCGGTCAAAAAAAAAAAAAAAGAGAGAGAGAGAGAGAGAGAAAGTCAATGATTATATTAACTTAATACATTTTGTGTCATGCATGGTTGCACATGGATTGGATGCCTAAGACCTACTTACAACTATATCATGTTATTTTTTAACTGTTCCACATTTAACCAGAAGAATTTGGAAACATTACCATCATTCCTCCTTCCTCCATAGAAATAAACAGAAAACTAATTCATAAACATTTCCAAATTACTCATTATTCGATTTTGTTTCAGAATGATTAGATTGACAAAAATTTATTGATTCTATTCTTAGTCTAGCAAGACATATATGAGTATTCAAGAAATACAGTAAATTATATTTTTGTATCATATTTTCTCTTTGTGAGATACATTTTATCACACTGGTAAACAATCTATCTAATTTAATTTTGGGGAGATCCTGCTCAAATTGAAGGTACAAAACATACTTTTCTATCAATCACTTGAAGGAATAAAAATTATGCTTGTATTGAAGATATCTATTTCTTTTTGTAGAATAACTCTGACTTTCAAAGAAAATAAATCTTAAAAAACAATTCTATAAAACTATTCAGTTAACATTTGAGGTAAGTGATACTTAGGTGAAAATATTTTTGTAGAACTATTCAAGCATCCACTGCTTTGGCAAATGTGTAATACTGATGGTTGAAAATATTTGTACATCTTTTTTATGTTCAGTGTATATTGATATTGAAAATCCATCACTTATCTAACCTGATGAAACACGAAACTCAAAGTATTATTTTATTCAAGCTAATACTTCTAATTAAATAATTTGCTTGGCTTTCATTTTCTTTGTAAGAGCTCCACTTTCATTGGCTTTGCCAACATTGGAATTGGTAATTTTTGTGATCCTGGGCCTATGTAATGTAAGAGAGTGGTGTTTAAAAAGTAGTAAGCAGGAGCGAGCATTTGGCCAAGTGGTTAAGAATCCCCTTGAGACAACCTTGCTACAATGGAATGAGGGCTTCTGAGTGTTGTTTCCATTTCTAACTTCCTGCTAATGCAGACGCTGGGAGGCAGCACAGGAGGGCTCAAGGAATTGGGTTCCTGCCATGCACACACAGTAGAATTACTCTCTGCCTTTCAAATGGATACATGAAAACTAAAATATAGAAATACAAAACCTGGAGAAAGTTATGTCTAAAATTATCAGGCTTTAAAAACACACACCTGTATATTCATTAGACAATCGGCTCCTAACACTGCTACACCTGCAGGTCCAATTGGGACTGTCAGATGGACCAACATCAGCGTGACCAGTGCCAGTCCTGCCGGCTCAAGAAGTGCTTCCAGGGGGTTGTGCAGAAGGAGGGTGAGTGGCCCCCAGCCCCGCTGCAGCCTAGGGGGGGCGTGCGGTAGGTGGGTGAATGGCACCCCAGCCCGCTGCAGCTGGTGGGGGAGGCCTGCGGAAGGAGGGTGAGCGGCCCCCATGCTCCCTGCAGTCGGCCGGTGGGGCCCGGGCTTGGCACCTGCTAACCACAAGACCAGGGCCATTGCACCCTGTACTGGCGCAGGAATCCAATTACAGCTGTGGCCAGGGCCTGGTCCCCTGCCCAGGCCTGGCCACTGCGTCCTGAAGAAATACACAGACACACATACACAGACACACACATACATGGACACACATATACATGCACACACACGCACAAACACACACGCACATACACACATTTATTTGGTTTCTGTTGCCCCCACCCCTGCCTCTGTTTGCTTAAGGCAGGAGCTGGGCAACCTGAGCCCGTGGGGACCCCACTCTTGTTCCCTCCCCTAGAAGCCCCAGCCTGGCCCAGGGCAGACACAGTCCAAGCAGCGTGGCCCTAAACGCCAATGCCCTGCAGTTTCTCCAGGCTCCACACAAGGGGGGGGGCGGCAGTGGTCTCGGGGTAGGGGTGGGGGTGGGGTTCCAGCCTCAGGATAAATGCGCACCCCATACCTGCTTTCTGTCTGCCAGTGCTTCCCAGGGTCTGACCCCAGTCTCTCGAGCTTTCGAAGTCCTCCCCCCTCACTGCGTCTGTGAGGGAAGCTGATAAAGTCGGCTCAGAGCCCCTTGGAAAAGCCACTCCCTTCAGCTTGGGGGCTTCACCTGTGCCCCCTCTTCTCACGTGGCTGATCTGAAATCCCGCTGGCCCGGCCCTCAGGTGGGCGTGCCTACAGCCACGTGATGCATCCCCCACCCCATGCGCGGCCTCCCACCATCACAGCTCACAACCCCTTACTTTGCTTTGGAACCCAATGACTTCTCCAGGGACTCTCTTTGTCTTGTGCACTGTTGTGCCCCAGGGTCCCTGCATACAGTTGGCCCTCAGTAAATAGCCCATGGCTTCAGTTGCCACCAGGGTAGCCCTTCCTCCATGGCCAATGCTGCTCTAAAGCAGATTTGTTAATTCGGAGGTTGGTGTTAAAGAGGGAGTTGTGGGTGGGATTTGAACCCCACGCCCCAGCCTGGGCTGGAGGTGGGAGAGTTGAGGGTGGGGGTTTGAAGAAGGGGGGGTGAGCAGGTGCAAAGGCCCTGGGGTAGGATGGGGGGGAGGAGTGGTGCAGGCGGGGCTTATAACCAGGGCAGCACTTTTGGGCCCCATTTGACCACTCCTACTGCACAGCTGACCCCCACCCCCGCAGTACTCAGCCCCACCTCCAGCCCCTAGTCCCTCCAGGGCTGGTAATGTGCCCTGCGTGAGGCTGGCCTAGGGCTGGAGCTCATGGATTCGATCAGGCCAGGTGGGCGGGCTCATTAAGGCTCCTTAATTTGCCCTGCCTGGCAGCCAGCCCTCCCTGCCTCGGTTTTCCTCCTCCCACCTCACCTGCTTGCTGCGGGCGAGGCCCCAGCTCCCAGTCCCACCTGGGGAAGACCCCAGGCCCCCTCCTCACCCGGGCTCTCCTGGAGCTGGGGTGGGGGGACTCTGAGGGAGCCTCGCTCTGGCAGTCTTCTCCCTGCCCTTCTCTCTCCCTCCTGCCGCCCCGCAGCGCTGCAGCACGGCCGCATCCCATAATCACTGCCCAGCAGCGCTGGCCTCCTCCTCCGGCAGCCCTCCTGGCTTGTTCGCGGTGCAGCTGTGGGCGCGGCAGGTGCAGGTGGCGGCGGCGCGGCGCTGGGCATGGACCAGGTGAGAACGCTGGCGGCGCGGCTGCTCTTAGCGCTGCCCCTGCCTGCACAGGGCGCCACTGCCGGCCAAGCGCGCGCGGCCTTCCTGGACCAGGAGCAGGTGGAGGAGCTGGGCCGCCTGCAGGGGGACTCGGTGGAGCCCGGTGCCTCAATGTCATGGCGCTCTCGGCCTCTGCGCGCAGGGAGAGGCTGCAGGAGCAGGCGCAGGTGGCTCTCATGGAGTATTGCGCGCCCAGTACCCGTCCAAGCCCCAGTGCGCCCGGCCCTGCGCGCGCTCCAGGCGCCCCTCATTGTGCAGCTCCACTTGCTGCGCCAGGTGGGCAAGACGCCCGCCCAGACGCTCACCCGGGACTCGCTGCTGGCGGGCAGCCCCTTCAACTGGCCCTAGGGCTCTGGCCGGTGAGCCACCGCGTCAAGAAGACACTCTGCTCTGATTTCGGTATCACAGATTGCACAACACCTGGAAATAGTTTCTTTAAATGTGACGATCGGTTACAACGCAGAGAGGTTAAATGAAAAGGTGTCTAATCACGACCACACTCTTTCTTAGTAACTTCAGGCAGATTTAGCATCTCTACAATATATTAAATAATGGCCAGATATTTCCCAGGAACACCATGTTTTTCTGATGGATTTCAAAATTTCATGGGAAATAGAAGTAGAAGATAAAGTTTATGTTGGTGCATAACATTTGAAATATGTATTTCTCATAATACATGTTTTCCATGAACTTTTTAAATAACCCATGTATATATAAATTTCAACATGTTTTGAACCAAAATAAATTTAACTTTTAATTCCATTTCCACAATCTTTTTAAGGTACGCTTATGTGAGTCAAACAGATGGCTTCGCTCACGTAACACAGGCTTGAGGAAATGTATCTGTATAAACATGTTTTTGGGGCTGGTGCTGTGGTGCAGCAGGTTAATGCCCTGGCCTGAAATGCTGGCATCCCAAATGCCACCAGTTCAAGACCTGGCTGCTGCACTTCTGACCCAGCTCTCTCCTATGGCCTGGGAAAGCAGTGGTGCTACACCCCTTGGGAGACCCAGAGGAAGCTCCTGGCTCCTGGCTTGGGATCGGCGCAGCTCTGGCCATTGCGGCCAATTGGGGAGTGAACCAGTGGGTGGAAGACCTCTCTCTCTCTCTCTCTCTTTCTTTCTGCCTCTGCTCTCTCTGTGTAACTCTTTCAAATAAATAAATCAATATTTAAAAAATAAATAAGCATGTTTTTGAAAAATAGTGGAGATATATATATATCATACATCCTGCTTTGCAAGGGTTTTTTTTGCTTAATAATGTAAATATATTTTATTGCTAAACAGTATGTTTCTTCATATGGATTTATCATATACTATTTAATGAATACTGTACTGTTAGATATTTACTTTTCTATCCTCAAGTTTCCCTAAGAAAAAGTTTCCATAGACACTTCTGAAACCTATTTTTCCAAAGATTTTTTTAAGAAGTGCTTATTTGGGACAAGAGTATATAATAACATAATCTGTATTGCTAAGACTTTTGGTACACATCACCAATTTCTTTTGCAAATTCACATTCTATTCAATGGCCATTGCCTCATATATGTCAAAATGTCAACAGTTGCAATAATTTGAATCTGATGAAAAACACATACTTTAATTTGTATTTATTCAATTTTTAAATAAATTAAACTTCTTACTGAGTTTGCTGATAATTATATATATATTATACATAGTTATTATATTATATATTATATTATAGTTAAGATATATAATATATAGTCTAATGTGATATATTCTAATATATAATTATATGTTATTATAAATTATATAATTATTATATATGTTATGTAACTATATAACTATGTCATATATTGTATAACTATATAATATAATAATATATGCATATATGTGTATATATATATACACACACACACTCATAGATTTATTTTTTTGACAGGCAGAGTTAGATAGTGAGAGAGAGAGACAGAGAGAAAGGTCTTTCTTCCATTGGTTCAACCCCCAAATGGCCCCCATGGCCGGCAAGCTGAGTCAATTCAAAGTCAGGAGCCCGGTGCTTCCTCCTGGTCTCCCATGCACGTGCAGGGCCCAAGCACTTGGGCCGCCCTCCACTGCCTTCCTGGGCCGCAGCAGAGAGCTGGACTGGAAGAGGAGCAACCGGGACAGATTTTTCATTCATTTCTGGAAATATTTTTTAAGATTTATTTATATATTTGAAAGGCAGAGTTACAGAGAGGCAGAGGCAGAGAGAGAAAAAGGTCTTCCATCTACTGGTTCACTCTCCAGAGGGCTGCAACAGCAAGAACTGCCCTCATCTGAATTCAGGAGTTTCTTGTAGGTCTCTCACAAGGGTGCAGGGGCCCAAGGACTTGGGCCATCTTCTACTGCTTTCCCAGGCCATAGCAAAAAGCTAGATATGAAGGGGAGTACCTGGGACTTGAACTGGGGCCCATATGGGATGCCAGCACTGCAGGTGGTGGCTTTACCCACTATGCCATAGCATCAGCCCAGGATATACTTTTTAATTTTAACAAAGTTAATAAACTATGAGTAAAAGTAATTGAGGAAACACAGGGAAAAGTAACACTAGTGTCCATTTTCATGTATTAAAACAATTGTTTACAGAGAAAAGAGCTTTGTCAAGATCAGAAAAAAATATTGTGAAACTCTTAGGGGTAAGGCCGGCGCTGCAGCCCACTAGGCTAATCCTCCACCTGCAGCACCAGTACCCAGAGTTCTAGCCCTGGTTGGGGCACCAGATTCTATCCTGGTTGCTACTCTTCCAGTCCAGCATTCTGCTGTAGCCCAGGAAGGCAGGGGTGGATGGCCCAAGTCCTTGGGTCCTGCACCCATATGGGAGACCAAGAGGAAGCACCTGGCTCCTGGCTTTGGAATGGTGTATCTCTGGCCATAGGGGCCATTTGGGGGGTCAACCAATGGAAGGAAGACCTTTCTCTCTGTCTCTCTCACCATCTAACTCTGCATGTCAAAAAAAAAAAAAAAAACTCTTGGGATAAAAACTTGACTAGAGATAAAAATCCACTATACTTTGAAAATCAAATTCCCAAACACAAACACAAATATAAATTCCCAAAATCCAATATAAGAAGTATAAAATAGGAAAACTCCAAATTAAAACAAGCAAGTTGAATCCCAGTTTGAAGGCCACCAGCCAATAAAACAGTTAGAGAAACAAAACTTCAGTTATAGAAACACAAAATATTTCAAACATTTAAGAAATAAAAAAACACCTATATTTCTCAGATGTATCAAAGTATAAATAAGCAAAGCATATTTTCAGATTTCTTTAAGAAAGCCAGCATTACATTGATAATGATGCAAAGTTGACCAGAACTTTCAATATAAATTAAGTATAAACTCTCTTTCATATACAGATGTATAAATCCTTAGTATTTGTATAATAAATGAAATCGCATATGAAAATATAATGAATAACAAGTCACATATAATAAAAAATACAAGAGGTGGTTAACATTTCTTAACAAGTCATGTAAATTTTCCAGGTAGGTGACAAATTCAAGGAGAAAATCACATGACAATTTAATGTTCAAAAACATTTAAAAATCAGCATGTAATTTTTAAAAACTGCTTGCAGTATAGTAAAAAAGAGCAATGGCTTTCTTATTCAGATCAAAATTTTTAAAAGGATCCTACAACGAAAACCATGATTAATACAGAATCATTGACAGCTTTTACCCTGGAAGTAAACCTAGACCAGGAAGTCCACTAGTGCCAACTTCTTATTGGAGGAGTAGTTGGGGGCAAGGGGGAGAGCAAAAAGAAATAAAATAAGATGTAAAGATCAATTTCTTAACAATAAATTGCCAATATATTGGAGATATTTATTTAGGGAGAATCCATAAAATCTAAAAACAAATAAACTGATAAATGAATTTAATGTTGTGGGAAAGATCAATGTTTTAAAAATCCATTAGATTACCAAGTGCCAGCAAGAAATAACTAGAAAATATAAAAGATCAATAGGCAGAGTAGAAAACAGAAGAAAAGAAAAAAAAGAGTAAATTATGTTACATCTAAGTGTTATTCAAATCAATAATACAAACGACCCAACAGAATGAGCAGAAATACAAGGAAAACGAAAGCGCTGGAAGCGGATAAACAGAACTGTAACTCACTGCAACAGGTTACCGCCAGCTCCAGGCAGCATCCGCAGGGAGAAGGACGGGGACTCAGGGCGAGGCCAGTGGGTAGCAGGAGCTCGGAGGTGAGAGCCCTCCAGCCGCGGGGAGGCAGAGCCCAGGGGCGGCCATTTCAGACCTGAACCCAGGTCTGTCTCTCGCTGTTCCCATCCAGGACAACTTGAAGTTAGGGGTCCTTGCTATGGGGGACGCTGATTGGCTCCGTGCTTTGTGACGTTCCGTGCACTCAAGGCTGGCAAACTGTCCAATCAGGCAAGGTGACGTCCACAGTGCATCAGCACGCGGGGCCTGGACGTCACAATCTTCTCAGAGTTTTGCCTGCAGAGTGAACTCCTGGGAGACAGCTCCGCCGCCAGGAGGCTCCCAAGCGAGGTCGACCTCTGCAGCTCTCCACCTTCACTCACCTGGGACACTGGGCACCTAGGAAGCTGACAACCGCGACATGGTGAGTGTGTGGACCTGGTTGTACCGAGAGGGGAAAACGGAGCCGAAGGCCAGGAGGACACAGGCCTCCGGCATCTGTGGGCTCCATATTGGCGCTGGCACAGGGCTTCCCCTCGGTCCCCTCAGACCCGTGGGTTGGGGGTTTTACCGGCACCCAGGAGCCCCGAGGTCCTGCCCCTTCCCTGCTTGGGTGAGACTTCTCAGCCCAGAGCCATAGCAGGCCAGCTGTGTGGCAGTAGCTGCACGTCTCCCCCGATTGTGCAGTGGGGACTGGGTGGTCTCTAGGGAGAATGTGGGCTCTGTGTATGTGGTTCATGTGGGACAGGCGCTGTCGGTTCCTCCTTCCCTCCCCACAGGGACCTGGTTCCCCCGAGTTTTCTCAATATGTGGCCTGCAGGGTACTTTCCAGGGCATTGACCTCTTTACACAGCTGTTTCTAGGATGTCTCACTCCTTCATATGTTTCCAATATCACAGTAACATAGACTGAGTAAGGTAGAAACAGAAGTTTTACTTGGCTTGGGGTTTTCACCCAGGTTTTAGAGAAGCAGAAAGACCCTGTAATTTGGTACTTGGGCAACGTCTTAGCACTTGCACTTTCTCTGTACAGGGTGCCATCTCTATTTGCACTTTCAAAATAGAAATTTTGACCACTCAAATTTATGTGTGTTTTAAAAATGATTTCTCTTGCATGAAAGTCTTCCAAATCCTGTAGATATGTCTAGTTTACTAAGTTATTTTGGATTTATATTTTAATATAGGAGTCTGTTTAGTTTTGCTTGTTTTAATTTTTTCAAGATTGTCAGAGTATGACTGACACAATTTGTGTATCATCAAAAACTGATGTTTTGCTATGTGAGGGACGTTAAAAAGTTATGGACAATTCACATTATCTTTTGATTACATTTTTTCATAAACTTTCTGGAATCCTCTTGTACATATACATTGTGAAATGATTAAGACAATCTAACATATCCATCACATTACATCCCTATGTTATTAAAGAATATGGAAGATATTAACAAGTTGTGAGTATGTGATATCATAACCAACTGTTTACTGTGTTGAATATTAAGGTCTTGAGGTGTTAATTTTGTTAATTTATCTCATAGCTGCAAATGTGTGTTCAGCTAACATTTTCCCATGTCCTTCACTCTCAGCCCATGACAACCACCATTCTATTCTGTGATTAAGTGCGACTTTCTTAGATTACACATATGAGTGATATTGTGTGGCATTTATCTTTCTGTGCCTTATTTCAAATAGCCTAATGTCCACATTCATATTTTTGGATCCACATCCTGACAAAATGGAAGAATTTCCTTATTAAGGTTGTCTGTGATTCCTGTGTATGTGTGTTTATCACATTTTCTTTATTCATATGTTGACAGTGGGGTTGTCTCCATATCTTGTTCTTGTAGATAATGCTGCCAGTAATGTGGAGATAAAGGTATCTATTTGAGATATTGATTTGGTTTCCTTTGGATATACACGCAGTTGTGAGATTGCTTTGTCATATGTTCTATGTTTAATTTTGATTGAAGACCTACATAATGTTTTCTATATTGGATGTACCAATTTACTTTCTCAGCAACAATTTTTATATTCCTTTTTTCCACCCTGGGCCAATGTTATCTTTTTACTTTTGGATAATTATTTTAACATATATGAAATGATAATCACTGTGGTCTTAATTAGCATTGTAGTCTTCATTAGCTGTTTCTGAACCCCTTTTAAGTTACCTGTTGGCTACTTGTATATATTCAATGGAAAACTGATCAATCCTTTGTGCAATTTTTATTACAATATTTGTTTTTTAGTTGTTTGTGTTCAAACTCAGGTTGTCCAATGTTTTCTTCATTTCTTGCTTTATCTGTTCTGTTTTTCCTATCACATGCAGAATATTTCTTAGATTTTTTTCAGTCTTTGCTTTTGTCACCTATGCGTTTAGTGTCATATCTAAACAATCATTGTTGAGACTAATATCAATGAATTTGCTTCCATTTGTAAGGGGTTTTATATTCTCAGACCTTTTATGTAAGCCTTCAATTCATTTTGATTTGACTTTCATGCCTGGGTAATATAAAGATATTATATTTCAGTTTTTGGCATGTAGATGTCCAATTTTCCTCTGCTTCAGATGTGGTCACTAAACACTAAGTGGCAGGATCCAGGCAGAAACTGTCACAGTCCAGTTTTTCCCTAACCTGCCTTGTCTCCCAGACCCACTCTTCTGTGCTCTGCTGCTCTTCCCTGTCTACATGAATAGACCTCAGAAGTGAGCATGCACAGAGAGAGACACATGAAGCAGTGTGCAATGTTGGGGAGAAGCAGAAACTATGTAGTAAAGGGGCAGGGCCCAGAAGGCTCTGTCTCCTTTCTCTGAAAGCCTTGGATATACAGAGGCACTTCAAAAATTCCCTGAGGGATTGACATTTGGCATGTGTTACAACCCTGCTTAGTATGTCCACATCCTATATTGGCATGCCTAGGTTACAGTCACAACTCTCAATTCCAGCTTTGTGCTAATATGCACTTTTGGAGGGAGTGATGGCTGAAGTATGTGGGTCCCTGTAACCCACATGAGAGACTCGTATCATCTGGGAAGCAGAGCTGATGGGGTCCTCCATGCAGAGTGGATGAACATAAGGTGTTCCTTTGCTGCAATGTGTGTTGGTGATCTGGAAAATAACACTCCATCATTAACTTCGTATGTCAAACAATGATGCACAACTGAGAAAAGGAGCCCACTGAGGTATTCAGGCATTTTTTCAATTAGTCTATGCTGCTGCCATCCCCACAGGGAAGGGGCCCAACTGGAATAGTCCCAGTCTGACCACATGGATGCAGGAGGTTTATTTAAATTTTGAAAATTAATTTTATTCACATTAAAGGCACAGTGATCTCTCATCCACTCTTCTCTCCAGATATTCACAATAGCTGGAATTCAGCCAGGTTGTGATGTGAAAACATCAGGTTTTATGAAGTGAAAATCCCAGAACTTGGTGTGGGTGGCACAGACCCAAGTATCTGAGCTATTATATGCTGCCTCCTAGGGTGCACTTTAGTAGGAAGCTGGATTGGAAGTGGAGTGGGACTCAAACCTACTCTAATATAGGATGTGGGTCTCGAAAGAGCCATCTTACATGCTGTTCCCCAATGCTCACCCCTCTGTTATTTTAAGAGGAGCCCTACAACAGTCCAAACCAACTCTCCTGGCCCTGATGGTCATAGCCCCTGAATTTAAGCTGTGCAGACCCTCAACACTCTAGAAAATACCCAAGTACATCCACGCAATGGAGTGTTCACAGCAGCAGCTTCCTGCTGTGCTTGTCACTCAGAACTATGAAGCTAAAGGTGTGCCATCAGGTGCTGTTCTGCCTGACACCTCTTCATCCACTTTCCACAAGCTGATAGCACATCTGGCCATCCACATCAAAGTGGTCACTATTAGATGCTGTGTTGAAGGGGGATCCCAAGTTGTCTCATTTCAGATAAACTTCATGTGTTGCTTCAGACACTCCTCAGCACTGATGTGGCTCATCCCCCCAGATAGTCTCCATAGTAGGTCCCTTGGCACAGTAGTTCATACACCCCACTGGCACCTCTGTGGGTGACACTCATCTGTTCACTGGGCTCATAGCCTAGATAATTGTGACCTGTGGGCACTGAATCAGGTATTACTTCATTAGTGTGGTGAACCAGCCTGCTGGGTCATTGGCAAAAAGGAGGACAAGTCCTTAGTATACCTGCATGGTCAACATATTAAGGCGGGACTCTTCCTTTTACCATGAACGCTGGTATTGTTTCTCCCCACTTCTCATTTACCATTTCTCATCCTTGGTTGGCATGGACAGTCTGGAATATCTCTTCTCCACCATGCCTAATGCTTTGTACAGATGGGGTATGCTGATGAAGAGCCTGTGCATTTCCTCAATTACCTCTGCAGCATCAACACTCAAGCAAGGCCATAGTAGAATTTGCCTGTTAATCACCACATAATGGAAGCATGTGTTTTGAAATTTGTATTTGTAACTTATTGCAGGTGGAAGCCTAACATCCTGCCTCACAATAATAATTCCAACCAGCCTATTTTTACAGGTTAAAAAAAGAAATCATTTTCGGACTGCATTGATTTGCAAAAACGTGATAAAATAATTCTAGTGACATTAGGGTTAGATGTTTAATATGTTGGTAAATTTGTCTAGAGAGAGTGCCTGCCTTCTAATTTTGTATTAGGAAGGAAGGCAAGTTAGGGGTGACAACCATAGCATTATGTAGTGAGTACTAGACAACTTTTCTGTTTGGTTTAACCCTTTGAACAGTCTAACATGGAATAGAAGCTGCTCAAATGTTTGTTGAATGGGTAGAAATATCCAAGGAACCTGGAAGATATGAGAAATACCCAAAAACCTATATTTTTTCAGTGATTTACTGTATGCCCAGCTTTGGCTTCATGCTGTGGGAGCCAGTGCTGTGTCTAGGAATACTGATAGCAGCAGCAATTTATTGTGCTTCTTGTGAGCCAAGCATTCTGCACACATTTGTTTTTCATTCTCTCTGTTACTCTGTGAGTTGGACATTGTGGGTTTTTTTTTTATCCATAAGGAAACTGAGGCCAAAAGAGGCCAAGTAGCTGGACAACAAACAGTAAGGTGTTCCCTTAACTCCTGTATTCTAAGGCCTGCTTGGCTCATAAAGCATCCTTTCTTGTGGGAAGTAAACATAATTGGGACAATTACAAATTAGCATGCTAGGGAATAATTGTATAGTATGCCTCTCTTTCTACATATTTGTGTGCTACCAGCATTTCATAAAGTGTGGGGTTTTGTCATGATTAAGTCTGTATGCTTTGGAGTTAGATGCATGGATTGGAATCATTCCTGTGTATGTAAAACTGGACATGTAGCCTTGCATTTAAACATTTATTACAACTTCTTATAAAGTATGGATAATAAAGGCATCTGCCTCCTTGTTGTGAGGGATGTGTAACTTGTGTAAAATAATTCAGTGTGTGGTAGGCATTGCATCTCAGCATGTTAAGCTACAGCTTGGAATGCTCACATCTCATATTGGGGTGATGCTTTGAATGCTAGCAACCACCATTAAGCTAGCTATTGATGTACTTGGGAAAGCAGTAGAGGATGGTGCAAGGGCTTGTGTCCTGCCACACCTCTGGGAGGTTTGGATGGAGTTCCTGGCTCTTGACTTTGGACTGATTCAGTCTTAAAGATGGGCACTTGATGATTGATCCAGTGGTTGGATGCTTTCTCCCTCTATTCTCCCTCATCACACTCTCCCCCTTCTCTCTTTACCTCCTTCTTTATCTTTTACTTTGCCTTTTAAATAAATAAAAACAAAATGGTTCAGTGTCTGACAAACTGTGGTTCTCATACAATTCAGTGTCTGACAAACTGTGGTTCTCATACAATGTAAGGTTTACAAAGCCACTGATTTGTATCAGTTTTATTCATCTATCCTACACATCTCAAATGGTGATTTTAAAATAGGTAAACAGTAAGTGTTTAATGAATAATATATTTTAATATGTAAATATCTAGGTCCAATTACATTAGAAAGATCCTCATTCTATTTTCACATGTAAAGCAAGATAGGGATGGACTGAATATGGGGCAACATAAACCCAGAGGCAGAGGGGAACCAGAAGGAATGGAGAAACTTTTGCAAAATGAATTATTGGAAAGTATGCTGGCTAAATAGCTCATTTACATGTTTTCTTACTAGTTTTAGAATGAGTATACTCTCTATATTTTTCTTGGCAATCACAATATAATGTGACACACGTGTTGTGGCAATAGGACTCCATTCTAATGTTGATCCTACAAAGCTGTTTTACTGTTTCTTAGAATTAACACTGGATTCCACCTCACTTGCAATTTTCATTAGAGAGTTGCTATGGAAAATTTCTATACCTCTCAAGAAAGAGTAATACTGACATGTAAGGCCAGGTGCATCACTCAAATCATCCCAATCAGGTTTCTCAATGCTTGATATAATCAGAAAACTGTGTTTTCTTAGCTTCTTGGTAAAGTTCACTCATAAACTCAGAAAGAATTTATTGAAAATATGTGTGTCTGTCCATGCCTGTAGTGTAACAAGTGTAGTCTATGAATTCAGTCCTGTACTTTAGGAGTTTATAGGATTATTGAATGAAGCAAGGAGCATAATAGATATCTATTTAAAATGTATGATGGCTTTTGTACTTAAAATATGTTCTAGATCTTTCATGTCAGTTAATTGACATTAACTGTTATTTTGCATCCTTGGAACTGCATTATGGAATATTTTCCTTTCATATTTCAAAGTAAACACCACAATTCTCAAAGATGGTTTTGTGATTCTGGTCATTGCTTACAACATGTTGCTGTGAAAATAATAGAATGGTTGCAATCTCATGGTTTTATTGACTGTGGGTTTGGGAGATTCCAAAATGGAGGAAAGAATAAATTGAAATTCTACTGATTTTGCTCTTCATTGGAGCACTGCACAGCATAAAACCACTGCCCTTCCAAGCTTTCTTCAACCACACACCTCATTCTACCAAAGTCTTTTTTTTTCGCATAGTCTATAATTCCATTTATACAGAAGAGGCAAATATATATGGAGAGATAGCAGTTTATGACTTACATGGGTCTGCTGGGTAAAATTGGTATAATTGGAGAAAGACTTCAAAAATGCTTGTAAGAACTTTTGGAGTGATGGGACTTCCCTAAAAGTGGATTGTGGTGGTGGTTTCCCACCGGTATACTGTGGGGAGCAACTCAGACTAGACTGTTACTCGAATTAAGACTTATTCTATGCATCTGCTCTCCCACAATATGGCGCTGGGAGAGGAGGAAATAGCTTCTACACAGTTGCCTCCAGTTCAGCCAATAAACAGCAGGACCTGCTCCTGATTGGAGGAGAACAGCATACTCGGCATGTGGGTAGCAGAGTTGGGATTGGTGGAAGAGGACTATAAAGGAGGTGAGAGACAACATGCACCAGGAACATCTAAGAGGAACACCTGAGCAGCCCCCGAGAGAGCCAGCCGGTGGTGTGCCGCTCCCCCGCGGAAGTGGGGAAAGTGGCAGGGGGAACCGCCCTTCCACAGAGGTGGAAGGGACGGTAGCCAACCCAGGAAAAACCAGCAGCAAACCCGGGGAGGGCCGAGCAGACAAAAGAACAGCGCAGGGTCCTGTGTTGTTCCTCCGCGAAGAGGGGGAGCGACAGTATACATTTATCAAAAGTCATTGAACAGTATTGTTAGAATGTATGATTATTTTATGCATGTGATATACACAAATTTTAATTTCAATCTAAAAATTAAAACAAATTATGCACAGTATTTTTACCTTTAACAGAAGAAAGAATAATCAGTGTTTTAATTCTATCTAGACAAGTAGTATAAAATATCAAATCATATTATATAATATATATAAATAATATCTGACAATAATCCTAACACTACTACTAGATATGTGCTGTCTATATGTTAATTTGCTTGATCCAACCTGCCTATGAAGTAAAATAATCATCTTCATTTTACATTAGAAGGGCACTTATCATGGTTTTATATTTTGCCTAAGGTAACACAAATTGTAGTTGGTAGAGGTACAATTTGATTTTTTTTTGACAGGCAGTGTTAGGCAGTGAGAGAGAGAGACAAAGAGAAAGGTCTGCCTTCTGTTGGTTTACTCCCCTAATGGCCACTATGGCTGGTCCTGTGCTGATCCAAAGCCAGGAGCTGGGTGCTTCCTCCCAGTCTCCCATGCAGTTGCAGGGACCCAAGCACTTGGGCCATCCTCCAATGCCCTCCCAGGCCACAGCAGAGAGCTGGACTGGAAGAGGAGCAACCGGGGCTAGTATCTGGCACCACAACTGGGACTAGAACCTGGGGTGCCAGCACCGCAGGCAGAGGATTAGCCAATTGAGCCACAGCATCAGCCAGTAGAGGTAGAATTTGAATCCTAACAACCTCTAGAGTCTGGCTGGCAATATCTGATAGGATGATACCATGGATTTGCCATGCACTCTTCTACCTCAGAGCTTTTGCCCATTCTGTTTCCTTTAGAAGAACACACTTACACCCCTTTCTTCCTGTAATAACTCTTATTCATTTTTTGAAGTGGAGCATAACTGTTTTCTGGAGTCTTTTTTACCCTCTTTTTTATTTTTTATTTAGTAAACATAAATTTTCAAAGTACAGTTAATGGATTACAATGGCTTCCCCCCCATAATTTCCCTCCCACTCACACCCCTCCCATCTCCCACTCCCTCTCCCATTCCATTCCCATCAAGATTCATTTTCAATTATCTTTATATACAGAAGATCAATTCAGTATATATATTTTTTGTTTTTTTTTCTTTTTTATTTAGTAAATATAAATTTTCAAAGTACAGTTAATGGATTACAATGCCTTCCCCCAATAATTTCCCTCCCACTCACACCCCTCCCATCTCCCACTTCTTCTCCCATTCCATTCACATCAAGATTCATTTTCAATTATCTTTATATACAGAAGATCAATTCAGTATATATTAAGTAAAGATTTCATCAGTTTGCACCCACACAGAAACACAAAGTGTAAAATACTGTTTCAGTACTAGTTATAGCATTAATTCACATTGGACAACACATTAAGGACAGATCCCACATGAAAAGTAAGTACACAGTGACTCCTGTTGTTGACTTAACAATTTGACATTCTTGTTTCTGGCGTCAGTAATCTCCCTAGGCTCTAGTCATGAGTTGCCAAGGCTATGGAAGCCTTTTGAGTTCGCTGACTTCAATCTTATTCTGACAGGGTCATAGTCAAAGTGGAAGTTCTCTCCTCCCTTCAGAGAAAGGTACCTACTTCTTTGATGGCCCTGTTCTTTCCACTGAGATCTCACTTGCAGAGATCTTCCATTTAGGTCTTCTTTTTTTTTCCAGGTTGTCTTGACTTTCCATGCCTAAAATACTCTCATGGGCTCTTCAGCCAGATCCACATGCCTTAAGTGCTGATTCTGAGGCCAGAGTGCTATTTAGGACATCTGCCATTCTATGAGTCTACTGTGTATCCTGCTTCCCATGATGGATCGTTCTCTCCCTTTTTGATTCTATCAGCTAGTATTAGCAAACACTAGACTTGTTTGTATGATCCCTTTGACTCTTAGACCTATTAGTGTGATCAATAGTGAACTGAAATTGATCACTTGGACTAGTGAGATGGCATTGGTACATGGCACCTTGATGGGATTATATTGGAATTCCCTGACATGATTCTAACTCCACCCTTTGGGGCAAGTCCGATTGAGCATGTCCCAAATTGTACATCTCCTCCCTCTCTTATTTCCACTCTTACATTTAACAGGGATCACTTTTCTTTTTTTTTCTTTTTTTTTAACTTTTATTTTATGAATATAAATTTCCAAAGTACGATTTATGAATTACAATGGCTTCCCCCACATACCGTCCCTCCCACCCACTACCCTCCCCTTTCCCACTCCCTCTCCCCTTCCATTCACATCAAGATTCATTTTCGATTATCTTAATATACAGAAGATTAGCTTAATATACATTAAGTAAGGATTTCAGCAGTTTGCTCCCGCACAGAAACATAAAGTGAAAAATAATAGATGATGTTTTTTAAATGATGATGAAATCAGATCAGACCTATTGTCATGTTTAATCCCAGTGAGAGTCAAGTTGGGAGTTGATAATTTCCTTTTTTTTTTCTTTTTTTTCTTTTTTTTTTTTTTTTTTTACAGAGGATCAATTTAGTATACATTAAGTAAAGATTTCAACAGTTTGCACCCCCATAGAAACACAAAGTGAAATATATTGTTTGGGTACTTGTTATAGCATTACATCTCAATACACAGCACATTAAGGACAGAGATCCTACATGAGGAGTAAGTGCACCGTTACTCCTGTTGTTGACTTTACCAATTGACACTCCTGTCTATGGCATCAGTAATCTCCCTATGCTCCAGTCATGAGTTTCCAAGGCTATGGAAGCCCTCTGAGTTCTCCGATTCTTATCTTGTTTAGACAAGGGATCACTTTTCAGTTAAAATTTAAACACCTAAGAATAATTGTGTGTAATTATGGAGTTCAACCAATAGTACTAGAACAAATCAAAGAGAAAATACTAAAATGGATATAGTATTACATTGTACATCAACAGTCAGTACAAGAGCTGATCAAGTCATTGTTTCTCATAGTGTCCATTTCACTTCAACATGTTTCCCCTTTGGTGCTCACTTAGTTGTCGCCGATCAGAGAGAACATATGATATTTGTCCCTTTGGGACTGGCTTAATTCACTCAGCATATTGTTTTCCAGATTCCTCCATTTTGTTGCAAATGACCGGGTTTCATTGTTTTTGACTGCTGTAGAGTATTCTATAGGGTACATGTCCCATAATTTCTTTATCCAGTCTACTCTTGATGGGCATTTGGGTTGGTTCCAGGTCTTGGATATTGTGAATTGTGCTGCAATAAACATTAGGGTGCAGACCGCTTTTTGTTTGCCAATTTAAATTCCTTTGGGTAAATTCCAAGGAGTGGGATGGCTGGGTCGAACGGTAGGGTCATATTCAGGTTTCTGAGGAATCTCCAGACTGACTTCCATAGTGGCTTAACCAGTTTGCATTCCCACCAACACTGTGTTAGTGTCCCTTTTTCCCCACATCCCCTCTAGCATCTATGGTTGGTAGATTTCTGAATGTGAGCCATTCTAACCGGGGTGAGGTGAAACCTCATTGTGGTTTTGATTTGCATTTCCCTGATTGTTAGAGATCTTGAACATTTTTTCATGTGTCTGTGGGCCATTTGGATTTCCTCTTTTGAAAAATGTCTATTGAGGTCCTTGGCCCATCTCTTAAGTGGGTTTGTTTTGATGTTGCGGAGTTTCTTGATTTCTTTGTAGATTCTGGTTATCAACCCTTTATCTATTGCATAGTTTGTGTATATTTTTCCCCATTCTGTCGGTTGCCTCTTCAGTTTCCTGACTGTTTCTTTTGAAGTACAGAAACTTCTCAATTTGATGCAATCCCAAATGTTAATTTTGGCTTTGACTGCCTGTGCTTCTGGGGTCTTTTCCAAGATGGCTTTGCCAGTACTTATATCTTGCAGAGTTTCTCCAATGCTCTCTAATAATTTGATGGTGTCGGGTCGTAGATTTATGTCTTTAATCCATGTTGAGTGAATTTTTGTGTAAGGTGAAAGGTAGGGGTCTTGCTTCATGGTTCTGCACGTGGGAATCCAGTTTTCCCAGCACCATTTATTGAATAGACTGTCCTTACTCCAGGGATTGGTTTTGGATCCTTGATCAAAAATAAGTTGGCTGTAGATGTTTGGGTTGATTTCTGGTGTTTCAATTCTGTTCCATTGGTCTATCCATCTGTTTCTGTACCAGTTCCATGCTGTTTTGATAACAACTGCCCTGTAGTATGTCCTGAAATCTGGTATTGTGATGCCTCTGGCTTTGTTTTTGTTGTACAAGATTGCTTTATCTATTCTAGGTCTCCTGTGACTCCATATGAATTTCAGCATCATTTTTTCTAGATCTGAGAAGAATGTCTTTGGTATTTTGATTGGTATCATATTGAATCTATAAATTGCTTTTGGGAGAATGGACATTTTGATGATATTAATTCTTCCAATCCATGAGCATGGAAGATTTTTCCATTTCTTGGTATCCTCTTCTATTTCTTTCTTTAAGGTTTTGTAATTTTCATTATAGAGATCTTTAACATCCGTGTTAAGTTTATTCCAAGGTATTTGATTGTTTTTGTAGCTATTGTGAATGGGATTGATATTTGCTGTTCTTTCTCAGCCATGGCATTGCCTTTGTATACAAAGGCTGTTGATTTTTGTGCATTGATTTTATACCCTGCTACTTTGCCAAACTCTTCTATGAGTTCTAATAGTCTCTTACTAGAGTTCTTTGGATTCCCTAAATAAAGAATCATATCATCTGCAAAGAGGGATAGTTTGAGTTCTTCCTTCCCAATTTGTATTCCTTTAATTTCTTTTTCTTGCCTAATAGCTCTGGCTAAAACTTCTAGAACTATATTGAATAGCAGTGGTGAGAGTGGGCATCCCTGTCTGGTACCAGATCTCAGTGGAAATGCTTCCAGCTTTTCCCCATTCAATAGGATGTTGGCTGTGGGTTTTTCATAGATTGCTTTGATTGTATTGAGGAATGTTCCTTCCAAACCCAGTTTGCTTAGAGTTTTCATCATGAAAGGGTGTTGTATTTTATCAAATGCTTTCTCGGCGTCTATTGAGATAATCATATGGTTTTTCTTCTTCAGTTGTTAATGTGAACATTGAACCATCCCTGCATACCAGGGATAAATCCCACTTGGCCTGGTTGGATGATCTTTCTGATGTGTTGTTGCATTCTCTTGGCCAGAATTTTTTTTGAGGATTTTTGCATCTATGTTCATCAGGGATATTGGTCTGTAATTCTCTTTCAATGCTGCATCTTTTTTTGGCTTAGGAATTAAGGTGATGCTGGCTTCATAGAACGAATTTGAGAGGATTCCCTCTTTTTTCAATTGTTCTGAATAGTTTGAGAAGAATTGGAGTTAGTTCTTCCTTAAATGTCTGGTAGAATTCAGCAGTGAATCCATCTGGTCCTGGGCTTTTCTTTGTCGGGAGAGCCTTTATTACTGTTTCAATTTCTGTCTCAGTTATGGGTCTATTTAGGTTTTCTATGTCTTCCTGGTTCAATTTAGGAAGGTTGCGTGTGTCCAGGAATCTATCCATTTCTGATAGATTTCCCTATTTGCTGGCATACAATTCCTTGTAGTAATTTCTGATGATTCTTTTTATTTCTGTGGTGTCTGTTGTTACGTTTCCTTTTTCATCTCTGATTTTATTGATTTGGGTCTTTTCTTTTTTTAGTTAGTTGGGCCAATGTGGTGTCAATTTTGTTTATTTTTTCAAAAAACCAACTCCTCATTTGGCTTATTTTTGTAATATTTTTTGGATTCAATCCTGTTGATTTCTTCTCTGATTTTAATTATTTCTCTTCTCCTACTAGATTTGGGTCTGGTTTGCTGTAGGTTTTCTAGATCCTTGAGATCCATTGAAAGCTTGTTTATTTGGTGCCTGTCCAATTTCTTGATGTAGGCACCTATTGCTATAAACTTTCCTCTTAACACTCCTTTTGCTGTATCCCATAAGTTGGTATGTTGTGCTGTTATCCTCATTTACTTCCAAAAAGTTTTTGATTTCTCTTTTGATTTCTCCTATGACCCATTGTTCATTCAGGAGCATGTTGTTAAATCTTCATGTATTTGCATATGCCCTAGGGATTCTTGAGTTGCTAATTTCCAACTTCATTCCCCTATGGTCTGAGAAGCTGCATGGTATGATTCTAATTCTTTTGAATTTGCTGAGACTTGCTCTATGGCCTAGTATGTGATCAATCCTAGAGAAGGTTCCATGTACTGCTGAGAAGAATGTAAATTCTTTAAGTGTAGGATGAAAAGCTCTGTAGATATCTGTTAGATCCATTAGGGGTGTAGTGTCGTTTAAGGTTTAGGTCATCACAGTGCTCAGTTTATGTCAATGATAAGTTTATGATGTCAGTTCTTTCGTGTGTTCACAATAAACTGTTTATTATATGACAAAGTTTTGCATATTGCATCTAAATATTAGTTTATGACATCAAAAATTTATGACTTCACATTGATTATGGTATCACAATGGTTTTCTATCATCACAATTGGCTAAAATATCACAATAATGGTTAATACATCAAAATTGATTATGTCAACATTTTTTACTTCAAATTTGATTATGATATTACAATGGTTGATTTATGACAATGATAATTTGTGGCATCTCAACATTAGTTTATGACAACAATGTACTATGACATCACAATTGAATAGGACATCACAATGGTATTATGGCACCACAATTGACTTTGATATTGCAATGATGGTTATGGTATCAAAATTGATTATGATGCCAAAATGGTTTTTATGACAATATATTATGACATCATAGAGGTAGTTTTATGTCATCAGAATGGTGGTTTATTACAAAATGATTTTCACATCAAAATTTTTATTATAATCCAATGGTGTTTAATGATATCAATATTGATGATTTCACGATGGTTCCTTGGTTTTTGACATCACAACATATTGTGATGGCACAATAGGGCATGATATTACTTTTATGGCAGCACAATTGACAAAGATGGCACAATGGTTTATGATATGATAATGTTGTTTTATCACATAACAACTGATTATGGCTATACAGACTATCATGGTTTATGACAACCACATTGATTGTGATGACAGTTTTTGGTCATTGTAGCTCAGTTCATAATAGCTAAGATATGGAATCAACACAGGTGTCCATCAACTAAAGACTAGATAAATTATTTTTATATACACTATGGAATACTACACAGTGATTTAAAATAATGCAACAAAATGGATGAAACTGGAAACCATTATACTTAATGAAATAAGCCAGCCACAAGAGGACAAATACCATATTTTCTCCCTGATCTGTGGAAACTAATAGAGTACCTGAAAGGTAATCTATAGAAGTGAAGTTGCCACTTTTAGATGCAATGGTTTTAAACAGCTCTTGTCACAATTGTTAAGGGATAATTTTTTCATACTATTTGTAGAACTCATATATTGTAGGGTTAATCTTATGAGTATAAAGTTGAGGGGCCGGTGCTGTGGTGCAGTATGCTAATCCTCCACCTGCAGCACCAGCATCCCCTATGGGCACCAGTTCTAGTCCCAGCTGCTCCTTTTTCCAATCCAGTGTCTCTGCTATGGCTATGGCCTGGGGCTTCGGATTGGTCCAGCTCTGATCATTGCAGCCATTTGGGGAGTGAACCAGTGGACAGAAGACCTTTCTCTCTGTTTCTCCCACAAACTGTTTGTAACTCTATCTCTCAAATAAATATAATTTTTAAAAAACAAAGTTAATTGAAAATAGATCTTTGTAAAAAATAAGAATAAGAATAGGAGAGAGAGGAGGAAGAAGTGTGGGAATGTGAGTGTGAGGGAGGGTAAGGTTGGAAGAATCACATTACAGTGTTTTATGACAATATAATGGTCATTTATGACATCAAAATTGATTATGATGGCATGAGGTGTCACTCCCCCCTTCGTGGAGGAACGACACAGGACCCTGCGCTGTTCTTTCGTCTGCTCGGCCCTCCCCGGGTTTGCTGCTGGTTCTTCCCGGGTTGGCTACCATCCCTTCCACCTCCGTGGAAGGGTGGTTCCCCCTAGCCACTTTCCCCACTTCCGCGGGGGAGCAGCATACTGCCGGCCGGCTCTCTTGGGGGCTGCACAGGTGTTCCTTCAGATAGATGTTCCTCTTAGATGTTCCTGGTGCATGTTGTCTCTCTCCTCCTTTATAGTCCTCTTCCACCAATCCCAACTCTGCTACCCACACGCCGAGTACGCTGCTCTCCTCCAATCAGGAGCAAGATCAGCTCCTGCAGCTCAGTCAATCAAATTGGCAAGAGGCAGCTGCGTAGAAGTTGTTACTCCCTTCTCAGCGCCATATTGTGGGAGAGCAGATGCATAGAATAAGTCTTAATTCCAGTAACTTAGTCTAGTCCGAGTTGCTCCCCACAATGAGGTAGCTTTATGTCATCACAATTTGAATATGGCAACAAAAAGGTAGGTTTATGATATTAGAAGGGTGGCTTATCCAAACGAATAGACTGATATCACAATTTTAAAAAATATTTAATTTTTTGAAAGGCAGAAGTAGAGAAGGATATTCATTTCCCCAAGTGGCTAAAATGGCCAAAGCTGTACCAGTTCAAAGACAGGAGCCAGGAGATTTATCCAGGTCTCTCACATGGGAACAGGGACCGAGGACTTGGACTGTCCTCTGCTGCCTTCCCAAGCTCATTAGCAGGGAGACAGATTGGAACTGGGGCAGCCAGGATTTGAACCAGTGCCCATATGAAATGTTGTCTTGCCACATGGCAATTTAATCCATTATGCTACAATGCCTGCCTCCACAATTTTTTCTATGATAATGCAAAAAAAGTATATGCCATCAAAATTAGTTATTATGGAACACTGTTTATAAAATCACAACTGATTCACAAAGACAGTTTTACGATAGAAGAATGGTGGGTTTTTTTTTAAAAGATTTTAATTATTTGAGAGGTAGAGTTACAGATAGTGAGAGGGAGAGACAGAGAGAAAGGTCTTCCATCCACTGGTTCACTCCCCAAATGACTGCAACTCCAGCCGATCTGAAGCCAGAAGCCAGGAGCTTCTTCCAGTCTCCCATGTGGGTGCAGGGGCCCAAGGATTTGAGCCATCTTCCACTGCCTTCGCAAGCCATAGTAGAGAGCTGGATTGGAAGAGGAGCAGCCAGGATTCCAATGGGCACCCATATGGGATGCCGGCACCACAGGAAGATGATTAACATACTGTGTCATAGCGCTGGCCCCTAGAATGGTGTTTTATCACTTAACATTTTATTTCAACATTACATTTTTTTGACAAAGCAAGGGTATTTGTGACATCAAATTTTATTATGACACAATGTGTGATGATTTAACAAAAAATTTATGAAAGAAAAATGGTAGCTTTATTACATCAAAATTGATTATGACAAAATGATGTTATGACAATGACATATTAAGGGTATGTTTTTGATACCAGAATGTATGATACTATATTATTATGGCAATATAAAGGGGTTTATTACATCCAAATTGATCATATGGTATAATGTTTATGACATCACAACTAATTATGGTATCAGAAACATTTTTTTAAACTTTTATTTAATGAATATAAATTTCCAAAGTACGGCTTATGGATTAAAATGTTACAATGGCTTCCCCACCCATAAGGTGCCTCCCACCTGCAACCCTCCCCTTTCCCACTCCCTCTCCCCTTCCAATCACATCAAGATTCATTTTTGATTCTCTTTATATACAGAAGATCAGTTTAGCATAATGTTTTTTGATAATACATGGCAATTTATGATTTCAAAACTCATTATGATGTCATAAAATTTGGATTATGACATCACAAATGATTAGGACTTCACAATGGAAGGTTTATGATATCAGAATGAATGTTTATCAGAAACCAATCAATTATAACATCAAAATTAACTATGATTTCACAATGTGGATTATCGAATCACAATCATTTAGGACACCAAAATGGTAAGTTTATAATATCAAAATTTATTATGACATCACAACCATATCAGAATCATATCACAGTAGTAGATTTATGAATTCATTAATTATGACATCACAATATATGAGATATGACAACAGATTTGTTGACATCACAATCACAAATGTAAAATTATGGTATCAGAATGATAGCTTATCACAAACCAATAGATTATATCATGATGTTTTATGACAATAAAGGTGGTACATGACATCAAAATTGGTATGAAGGCAGAAAAGATTATATCACTTTTGATGATATCACAAACGTAGGTTTATGATATCAGAATGGTTGTTTACTCAGATCATTTGATTATACTACAATGTTATTATGAAAATATAATGTTGATCTATGACATCACAATTTCTTATGATGGCATATTGTTTTCATTATGATAACACAATTGATTATGACATCAATGACAGGATCATGATAACAGAAATGAGGTTTAACATAACAAACATTATAATCTTCCAATGTGTTAAATGAAAATACAACAGTGGTTTATGACATCAAAATTGGTAGATGTAGCAAGATGATTGGTTTATAACATCACAATTTTTATGATGGCACAATGGTAGGTTAATGACATAGCAATTGACATCACAATGGTATTGTCGCTCCCCCTCTTCATGGAGGAACGACACTAGACCCTGCGTTGTTCTTTTGTCTGCTCGGCCCTTCCCGGGTTTGCTGCTGGTTCTTCCCAGGTTGGCTGCGGTCCTTCCACCTCCGTGGAAGGGCGGTGCCCCCTGCCACTTTCCCCACTTCCGCGGGGGAGCAGCACACCGCCGGCTGGCTCTCTCGGGGGCTGCTCAGATGTTATCCGGATGTTCCCCTTAGATGTTCCTGGTGCATGATGTCTCTCCTTTATAGTCCTCTTCCACCAATCCCAACTCTGCTACCCACACGCCGAGTATGCTGCTCTCCTCCAATCAGGAGCAGGATCAGCTCCTGCAGGTTACTGGTCAAACTGGAGGCAGCTGTGTAAAAGTTGTTTACTCCCTTCTCAGCGCCATATTGTGGGAGAGCAGATGCATAGAATAAGTCTTAATTCCAGTAACTTGGTCTAGTCCCAGTTGCTCCCCACAGGTATTTTATATCAGAATCAAGGTTTACCACATAGCAATTGATTATAACATGAAAATTTCTTATGATAACAATTGTGATTAACAGCATCAAAATTAATTCTGATGTCATAATGCTCTGGCTGATTGCATCATGGTACTTTATTACAGCAACAGCAGGCTTTTACATCAGAATTGATTATATTGGCAAAAGGGAATTCTTATGTTATCAGAATGGTGGTTCATATTTGAAAATTTATTATGATATCATAGTGTGTTTTATGACAGTATGATGATGGGTTATGATGGCACAATGGTAGGACTGCGATATCACAATTGATTATGACAGCACAATGCTCATCTATAATACCAGAATCATTTAACACATACCAATTGCTTTTTATTAAGTTTTATTTAATGAATAGGGTCTTTATTTTGTATTTCTGCCCTTTTGGAAATGGTTCATTGAGATAAACATTCATTTCCTTTATTTAAAGACTAATCACATGATTTTGGAACACATTTTTGTAGAACTATTCAAGCATCCACTGCTTTTGCAAATGTGTAATACTGATGGTTGAAAATATTTGTACATCTTTTTTATGTTCAGTGTATATTGATATTGAAAATCCATCACTTATCTAACCTGATGAAACATGAAACTCAAGGTATTATTTTATTCAAGCTAATACTTCTAATTAAATAATTTGCTTGGCTTTCATTTTCTTTGTAAGAGCTCCACTTTCATTGGCTTTGCCAACATTGGAATTGGTAATTTTTGTGATCCTGGGCCTATGTAATGTAAGAGAGTGGTGTTTAAAAAGTAGTAAGCAGGAGGGAGCATTTGGCCAAGTGGTTAAGAATCCCCTTGAGACAACCTTGCTACAATGGAATGGGGGCGACTGAGTGTTGATTCCATTTCTGTCTTCAACTTCCTGTTAATGCAGACGCTGGGAGGCAGCACAGGAAGGCTCAAGGAATAGGGTTCCTGCCACACACACACAGAATTACGCTCTGCCTTTCAAATGGATACATGAAAACTAAAATATAGAAATATAAAACGTGGAGAAAGTTATGTCTAAAATTATCAGGCTTTAAAAACACACACCTGTATATTCATTAGACAATCGGCTCCTAACACTGCTACACCTGCAGGTCCAATTGGGACTGTCAGATGGACCAACATCAGCGTGACCAGTGCCAGTCCTGCCGGCTCAAGAAGTGCTTCCAGGGGGGTTGTGCAGAAGGAGGGTGAGTGGCCCCCAGCCACGCTGCAGCCTGGGGGGGTGTGCGGTAGGTGGGTGAATGGCACCCCAGCCCCGCTGCCTGCAGAAGGAGGGTGCGCGGCCCCCATCCTCCCTGCAGTTCGCCGGTGGGGCCCGGGCTTGGCACCTGCTAACCACAAGACCAGGGCCATTGTACCCTTTACTGGTGCAGGAATCCAATTACAGCTGTGGCCAGGGCCCGGTCCCCCTGCCCAGGCCAGGCCACTGCGTCCTGAAGAAATACACACACACATACCCAGACACACACATACATGGACACACACATACATGGACACACACGCACATACACACATTTATTTGGTTTCCGTTGCCCCCACCCCTGCCTCTGTTTGCTTAAGGCAGGAGCTGGGCAGCCCGAGCCCATGGGGACCCCACTCTTGTTCCCTCCCCAGAAGCCCCGGCCTGGCCCAGGGCAGACACAGTCCAAGCAGCACGGCCCTAAACGCTGATGCCCTGATGCCCTGCAGTTTCTCCAGGCTCCACACGGGGGGGGGGGCGGCGGCGGTGGTCTCGGGGTAGTGGTGGAGAGGGCGTTTCAGCCTCAGGATAAATGCGCACCCCATACCTGCTTTCTGTCTGCCGGTTCTTCCCAGGGTCTGACTCCAGTCTCTTGTGCTTTCGAAGTCCTCTCCCCTCACTGTGTCTGTGAGGGAAGCTGATAAAGTTGGCTCAGAGCCCCTTGGAAAAGCCACTCCCTTCAGTTTGGGGGGGTTCACATGTGCCCCTCTTCTCACGTGGCTGATCTGAAATCCCGCTGGCCCGGCCCTCAGGTGGGCCTGACTACAGCCATGTGCTGCACCCCCCACCCCATGCACGGCTTCCCACCCTCATGGATCACAACCCCTTACTTTGCTTTGGAACCCAATGACTTCTCCAGGGACTCTCTTTGTCTTGTGCACTGTTGTGCCCCAGGGTCCCTGCATACAGTTGGCCCTCAGTAAATAGCCCATGGCTTCAGTTGCCACCAGGGTAGCCCTTCCTCCATGGCCAATACTGCTCTAAAGCAGATTTGTTAATTCGGGGGTTGGTGTTAAAGAGGGAGTTGTGGGTGGGATTTGAACCCCATGCCCCAGCCTGGGCTGGAGGAGGAAGAGTTGGGGGTGGGGGTTTGAAGAAGGGGGGGTGAGCAGGTGCAAAGGCCCTGGGGGTAAGATGGGGGGAGGAGTGGTGCAGGCGGGGCTTATAACCAGGGCAGCACTTTTGGGCCCCATTTGGCCACTCCTGCTGCACAGCTAACCCCCACCCCCCAGAACTCAGCCCCACCTCCAGCCCCAAGTCCCCTCCAGGGCTGGTAATGCGCCCTGCATGAGGCTGGCCCAAGGCTGGAGCTCACGGATTTGATCAGGCCAGGTGGGCGGGCTCATTAAGGCTCCTTAATTTGCCCTGCCTGGCAGCCAGCCCTCCCTGCCTCGGTTTCCCTCCTCCCACCTCACCTGCTTGCTGTAGGCTAGGCCCCAGCTCCCAGTCCCACCTGGGGAAGACCCCAGGCCCCCTCCCCACCCGGGCTCTCCCGGAGCTGGGGTGGGGGGGACTCTGAGAGATCCTCGCCCTGGCCATCTTCTCCCTGCCCTTCTCTCTCTCCCTCCTGCCGCCCCGCAGCGCTGCAGCGCGGCCGCATCCCGCAATCGCAGCCCGGCAGCGCTGGCAGCCTCCTCTGGCAGCCCTCCTGGCTGGGTGCTGGCGAGAAGGCGGACAGAGGCTTGTTCCCGGTGCAGCTGTGGGCGCGGCAGGTGCGGAGGCGGAGACTCGTTCCCAGGCAACCAGTGTGGGAGCTGATGGCACAGCTGCGGGTGTGGCAGGTGCGGGCTGCGGTGGCGCGGCACTGGGCATGGACCAGGTGAGAGCGCTGGCGGCGTGGCTGCTCTTAGCGCTGCCCCTGCCTGCACAGGGCGCCACCGCCGGCCGAGCGCGCGTGGCCTTCCTGGACCAGGAGCAGGTGGACGAGCTGGGCCGCCTGCAGGGGGACTCGGTGGAGTCCGGTGCCTCAAGGTCATGGCACTCTAGGCCTCTGTGCGTGGAAAGGCTGCAGGAGCAGGAGCAGGTGGCTCTCATGGAGTATTGCGCGCCCAGTACCCGTCCCAGCCTCAGCGCGCCCGGCCCTGCGCTAGCTCCAGGCGCCCCTCATTGCGCAGCTCCACTTGCTGCGCCTGGTGGGCAAGACGCCCACCCAGACGCTCACCCGGGACTCGCTGCTGGCGGGCAGCCCCTTCAACTGGCCCTAGGGCTCCTGCCGGTGAGCCGCCGTGTCAACAAGACGCTCTCTGCTCTGATTTCGGTATCAGAGGTTGCACAACACCTGGAAATAGTTTCTTTAAATGTGATGATCGGTCACAACGCAGAGAGGTTAAATGAAAAAGTGTCTAATCACGACCACACTCTTTCTTAGTAACTTCAGGCAGATTTAGCATCTCTACAGTATATTAAATAATGGCCAGATATTTCCCAGGAACACCATGTTTTTCTGATGGATTTCAAAATTTCATGGGAAATAGAAGTAGAAGATAAAGTTTATGTTGGTGCATAACATTTGAAATATGTATTTCTCATAATACATGTTTTCCATGAACTTTTAAATAACCCATGTATATATAAATTTCAACATGTTTTGAACCAAAATAAATTTAACTTTTAATTCCATTTCCACAATCTTTTTAAGGTACGCTTATGTGAGTCAAACAGATGGCTTCGCTCACATAACACAAGGCTTGAGGAAATATATCTGTATAAACATGTTTTTGGGGCTGGTGCTGTGGTGCAGCAGGTTAACGCTCTGGCCTGAAATGCTAGCATCCCATATGGCCAGCAGTTCAAGACCTGGCTGCTGCACTTCCGACCCAGCTCTCTGCTATGGCCTGGGAAAGCAGTGGAAGATGGCCCAAGTGCTGCACCCGTGTGGGAGACCCAGATGAAGCTCCTGGCTCCTGGCTTGGGATTGGCGCAGCTCCAGCCATTGCGGCCAATTGGGGGAGTGAACCAGTGGGTGGAAGACCTCTCTCTCTCTCTCTCTCCCCCTTTCTCTCTGCCTCTGCTCTCTCTGTGTAACTTTTTCAAATAAATAAATCAATATTTAAAAAATAAATAAGCATGTTTTTGAAAAATAGTGGATATATAAATATATATCATACATCCTGCTCCGCAAGGATTTTTTTTTTTGCTTAATAATGTAAATATATTTTATTGCTAAACAGTATGTTTCTTCATATGGATTTATCATATACTATTTAATGAATACTGTACTGTTAGATATTTACTTTTCTATCCTCAAGTTTCCCTAAGAAAAAGTTTCCATAGACCCTTCTGAAACCTATTTTTTCCAAAGAAAGATTTTTTTAGGAAGTGCTTATTTGGGACAAGAGTATATAATAAATATAATCTGTAATGCTAAGACTTTTGGTACACATCACCGATTTCTTTTGCAAATTCACATTCTTTTTTTTTTAGCTTTTTTTTTAACTTTTATTTAATGAATATAAATTTCCAAAGTACGGCTTATGGATTACAATGGCTTCCCCACCATATTGTCTCTCCCACCCGCATCCCTCCCCTTCCCACTCCCTCTCCCCTTCCATTCACATGAGGATTCATTTTTGATTCTCTTTATATACAGAAGATCAGTTTAGCATACATTAAGTAAAGATTTCAACAGTTTGCTTCCACACAAACATAAAGTGAAAAATAATAGATGATTTTTTAAATGATGATAAAATCAGATCAGACCTATTGTCATGTTTAATCCCAGTGAGAGTCAAGTTGGGAATTGATAATTTCTTCTTCTTTTTTTTTTTTTACAGAAGATCAGTTTAGTATACATTAAGTAAAGATTTCAACATTTTGCACCCCCATAGAAACACAAAAGGAAATATACTGTTTGAGTACTCATTATAGCATTAAGTCTCAATGTACAGCACATTAAGAACAGAGATCCTACATGAAGAGTAAGTGCACAGTGACTCCTGTTGTTGACTTTACCAATTGACACTCCTGTTTATGGCATCAGTAATCTCCCTATGCACCAGTCATGAGTTTCCAAGGCTATGGAAGCCTTTTGAGTTCACCGACTCTTATCTTGTTTAGACAAGATCATATTCAAAGTGGAGGTTCTTTCCTCCCTTCAGAGAAAGGTACCTCCTTCTTTGAAGACCTGTTCTTTCACTGGCATCTCACTCACAGAGATCTTTCATTTAGGGTTTTTTATTTTTATTTTTTTTTTTGCCAGAGTGTCTTGGCTTTCCATGCCTGAAATACTCTCATGGGCTTTTCAGACAGATCAGAATGCCTTTAGGGCTGATTCTGCAGCCAGAGTGCTATTTAGGACATCCACCATTATATGAGTCTGCTGAGTATCTCGCTTCCCGTGTTGGATCACTCGCCCCTTTATTTATTCTATCAGTCAGTATTAGCAGGTACTAGACTTGTTTATGTGCTTCCTTTGACTCTTAGTCCTTTCATTATGATCAATTGTGAACTGAAATTGATCACTTGGACTGGTGAGATGGCATTGGTACATGCCACCTTGATGGGCTTAAATTGGAGTCCCCTGGTATGTTTTTAACTCTACCATTTGGGGCAAGTCAGCTTGAGCATGTCCCAAATTGTACATCTCTTCCCTCTCTTATTCCTACTCTTATGTCTAACAGGGATCACATTTCAGTTACTTTTCAACACTTAAGAATAACTGTGTATTAATTACAGAATTAAACCAGTCATATTAAGTAGAACAGACAAAAAAAATACTAAGAGGGATAATGTATTAAGTTGTTCATTAACAGTCAGGGCTATGCTGATCAAGTCACCATTTCCCATAGTGTCCATTTCACTTCAGGATGTTTCCTTTTTGGTGTTCAGTCAGTTGTCGCCGATCAGGGAGAACATATGTTATTTGTCCATTTGGGACTGGCTTATTTCACTCAGCATGATGTGTTCCAGATTCCTCCATTTTGTTGCAAATGACTGGATTTCGTTGTTTCTTACTGCGGTATAGTATTCTAAAGAGTACATATCCCATAATTTCTTTATCCAGTCTACCGTTGATGGGCATTTAGGTTGGTTCCAGGTCTTAGCTATTGTGAATTGAGCTGCAATAAACATTAGGGTGCAGACCGCTTTTTTGTTTGCCAATTTAACTTCCTTTGGGTAAATTCCAAGGAGTGGGATGGCTGGGTCAAACGGTAGGGTCATATTCAGGTTTCTGAGGAATCTCCAGACTGACTTCCATAGTGGCTTGACCAGTTTGCATTCCCACCAACAGTGGGTTAGTGTCCCTTTTTCCCCACATCCTCGCCAGCATCTGTTGTTGGTAGATTTCTGTATGTGAGCCATTCTAACCGGGGTGAGGTGAAACCTCGTTGTGGTTTTGATTTGCATTTCCCTGATTGCTAGTGATCTTGAACATTTTTTCATGTGCCTGTTGGCCATTTGGATTTCCTCTTTTGAAAAATGTCTATTGAGGCCCTTGGCCCATCTCTTAATTGGGTTGTTTGTTTTGTTTTTGTGGAGTTTCTTGATCACTTTGTAGATTCTGGTTATTAACCCTTTATCTGTTGCATACTTTGCAAATATTTTTTCCCATTCTGTCGGTTGTCTCTTCACTCTCCTGACTGTTTCTTTTGCAGTACAGAAACTTCTCAATTTGATGCAATCCCAAATGTTAATTTTGGCTTTGACTGCCTGTGCCTCCCGGGTCTTTTCCAGAAATTCTTTGCCTGTGCCAATATCTTGAAGGGTTTCTCCAATGTTCTCTAGTAACTTGATGGTGTCAGGTTGTAGATTTAGGTCTTTAATCCATGTTGAGTGGATTTTTGTGTAAGGTGTAAGGCAGGGGTCTTGCTTCATGATTCATCACGTGGAAATCCACTTTTCCCAGCACCATTTATTGAATAGATTGTCCTTGCTCCAGGAATTGATTTTAGATCCTTGATCCAATATAAGTTGGCTGTAGATGTTTGGGTTGATTTCTGGTGTTTCAATTCTGTTCCATTGGTCTATCCATCTGTTTCTGTACCAGTACCATGCTGTTTTGATTACAACTGCCCTGTAGTATGTCCTGAAATCTGGTATTGTGATGCCTCCGGCTTTGTTTTTGTTGTACAAGATTGCTTTAGCTATTTGAGGTCTCTTGTGCCTCCATATGAATTTCAGCATCATTTTTTCTAGATCTGAGAAGAAGGTCTTCAGTATCTTGATTGGTATTGCATTGAATCTATAAATTGCTTTTGGGAGAATGGACATTTTGATGATATTAATTCTTCCAATCCATGAGCATGGAAGATTTTTCCATTTCTTGGTATCCTCCTCTATTTCTTTCTTTAAGGTTTTGTAATTTTCATTGTAGAGATCTTTTACGTCCTTGGTTAAGTTTATTCCAAGGTATTTGATGGTTTTGGTAGCTATTGTAAATAGGATTGATCTTAGAAGTTCTTCCTCAGCCAAGGCATTGTCTGTGTATACAAAGGCTGTTGATTTTTGTGCATTGATTTTATACCCTGCTACTTTGCCAAACTCTTCTCTGAGTTCTAATAGTCTCTTAGTAGAGTTCTTTGGGTCCCCTAAATAAAGAATCATCTCATCTGCAAAGAGGGATAGTTTGAGTTCTTCCTTCCCAATTTGTATTCCTTTAATTTCTTTTTCTTGCCTAATAGCTCTGGCTAAAACTTCTAGAACTATATTGAATAGCAGTGGTGAGAGTGGGCATCCCTGTCTGGTACCAGATCTCAGTGGAAATGCTTCCAGCTTTTCCCCATTCAATAGGATGTTGGCTGTGGGTTTTTCATAGATTGCTTTGATTGTATTGAGGAATGTTCCTTCCAAACCCAGTTTGCTTAGAGTTTTCATCATGAACGGGTGTTGTATTTTATCGAATGCTTTCTCGGCATCTATTGAGATAATCATATGGTTTTTCATCTTCAGTCTGTTAATGTGAACATTGAACCATCCCTGCATACCAGGGATGAATCCCACTTGGCCTGGTTGGATGATCTTTCTGATGTGTTGTTGCATTCTCTTGGCCAGAATTTTTTTTGAGGATTTTTGCATCTATGTTCATCAGGGATATTGGTCTGTAATTCTCTTTCAATGCTGCATTTTTTTTGGCTTAGGAATTAAGGTGATGCTGGCTTCATAGAAAGAATTTGGGAGGATTCCCTTTTCTTCGATTGTTCTGAATAGTTTGAGAAGAATTGAAGGTAGTTCTTCTTTAAATGTCTGGTAGAATTCAGCAGTGAATCCATCTGGTCCTGGGCTTTTCTTTGTTGGGAGGGCCTTTATTACTGTTTCAATTTCTGTCTCAGTTATGGGTCTATTTAGGTTTTCTAAGTCTTCCTGGTTCAATTTAGGAAGGCTGCGTGTGTCCAGGAATCTATCCATTTCTGATAGATTTCCCTGTTTGCTGGCATACAAGTCCTTGTAGTAATTTCTGATGATTCTTTTTATTCCTGTGGTGTCTGTTTTTACATTTCCTTTTTCATCTCTGATTTTATTGATTTGGGTCTTTTCTTTTTTTAGTTAGTTGGGCCAATGTGGTGTCAATTTTGTTTATTTTTTCAAAAAACCAACTCCTCATTTGACTTATTTTGTAATATTTTTTGGATTCAATCCTGTTGATTTCTTCTCTGATTTTAATTATTTCTCTTCTCCTACTAGATTTGGGTCTGGTTTGCTGTAGGTTTTCTAGATCCTTGAGGTGAATTGAAAGCTCATCTATTTGGTGCCTTTCCAATTTCTTGATGTAGGCACCTATTGATATAAACTTTCCTCTTAACACTGCTTTTGCTGCGTCCCATGAGTTTTGGTATGTTGTGCTGTTATCCTCATTGACTTCCAGAAAGTTTTTGATTTCTCTTTTAATTTCTTCTATGACCCATTGTTCATTCAGGAGCATGTTATTCAATCTCCATGTGTTTGCGTATGCTCTAGGGATTCCTGAGTTTCTAATTTCCAACTTCATTCCCCTATGGTCTGAGAAGCTGCATGGTATGATTCTAATTCTTTTGAATTTGCTGAGACTTGCTCTATGGCCTAGTATGTGATCAATCCTAGAGAAGGTTCCATGTACTGCTGAGAAGAATGTAAAATCTTTAGCTGTAGGATTGAAAGTTCTGTATATAGCTGTTAGATCCATTTGGGCTATAATGTCATTTAAATCTACTGTATCCTTGTTGATCTTGTGTCCTATTGATCTGTCTATTTCTGAGAGTGGAGTATTGAAGTCCCCCAGTACTATTGTATTGGGGTCTAAGTCTCTCTTTAAGTCCCTTAACAAATCTTTTAGATAAACTGGTGCCCTGTAGTTAGGTGCATATACATTGATAATTGTTATATCTTCTTGTTTTATTGATCCCTTAATCATTATATAGTGTCCGTCTTTGTCACTCTTAATAGTTTTTGTGGTAAAGTTTATGTTGTCCAATATTAAGATGGCTATGCCCGCTCTTTTTTCATTTCTGTTGGCATGGTATATCTTTTTCCAGCCTTTCACTTTCAGTCTGTATGCATCTTTGTTGGAAAGATGTGTTTCTTGTAAGCAGCAAATAGATGGGTTTTGTTCCTTAACACAGTCAGCCAATCGGTGTCTCTTAACTGGACAGTTCAGGCCATTAACGTTCAATGTGACTAATGAAAAGTGGTAACTTTGCCCTGCCATTTGCCAAAGATAAGTTCTAATATATGCTTTGAATTCCCTGTGATCTTTTGCTGTGAGCTTTCCTTCCTTTATCTTCTTTCATATTGATGACTGTGTTTCTGTGTTTCTGTGTGTAATACATCTTTAAGCATCTGTTGCAGGGCTGGACGAGTGGCGACAAATTCTTTCAATTTCTGTTTGCTATGAAAGGTCTTTATTTCACCTTCATTCACAAATGATAGCTTTGCAGGATATAATATTCTGGGCTGGCAGTTTTTCTCTCTTAGTACCTGGGCTATATCTCGCCATTCCCTCCTAGCTTGTAGAGTTTCTGATGAGAAGTCAGCTGTGAGTCTGATTGGAGATCCTCTGAGAGTAATCTGACGTTTCTCTCTTGCACATTTTAGGATCTTTTCTTTATGTTTCACTGTGGAGAGTTTAATTACAACGTGTCGTGGTGAGGATCTCTTTTGGTCGTGTTTATTAGGGGTTCTATGAGCTTCCTGTACTAGGATGTCTCTGTCCTTCTCCAAACCTGGGAAATTTTCTGCTAATATCTCACTACAAAGGCCTTCTAATCCTTTCTCCCTCTCCATGCCTTCAGGAACTCCTAGAACCCGAATGTTGGGTTTTTTAATAGTATCCTGTAGATTCCTGACAATATGTTTTAGATTTCTAATTTCCTCTTCTTTTCTTTGGTCTGACTGTATCCTTTCCTGTTCTCTGTCTTCTAAGTCCGATATTCTCTATTCTGCTTCACCCATTCTGTTTGTAAGGCTCTCTATTGTGTTTTTCATTTGATCTATTGAATTCTTCACTTAATCACTATCACAGTTTCCTGCTGGACTAGTTGTTTCGTTTCATTTTGATTCCTCCTTAATATTTCATTTTCACGAGAGAGATTTTCTATCTTGTCCATTAAGGATTTCTGTAGTTCAAGAATTTGTTTTTGAGAACTTCTTAATGTTCTTATCAATTTTTTGAGATCTGCTTCTTGCATTTCTTCTATGTCATCATCTTCATAATCTTGAATTGGGGTGTCTTTTTCATTTGATGGCATCATGGTGACTTCCTTGTTTTTATTACCTTGGTTTTTGCGTTTGTTATTTGGCATATTGGAGATATTTGGTTTCTTCACTGTGGTGCTTTTTCTTGTTATACTATGACTCTAGATTAAGTGGACTATCTGTTTTTGATGGAGCCTTAGGGCTTGAGATGGGTGTGGCCTGAGAGCTCTGTTTGTTGTGCCAAAGGTGACACTCCCAGGTTAGGCGTGGTAAATCTCTCTCTCTCTCTCTCTTTCTTTTTTTTTTTTTTTGATTCAAAAGGGAAGTAATTCTGCACAGCTGAATGAAGTTGGAGGTAGTTAGCAGGCAAATGATATACCCACAGGAGCCAGAGATCGGAAGCTCTTTCCCAAGGACCACACAGGGAATCTGTTCGGCCCTCAGAGTGGGCTCAAATTCTCCTTCAGTCTCCCACTGGGTTGCCAAAGTTACAGAATTGTAGCGTCTCTGGAGAGTGCTCACATGAATTCCGTGAGTTCTCTCCCCCACCATCTCTTTTTTCACAGTCTCAGTTCAGTAGCACCACAAATTTACTAGGTCCTAATCTCCTGTTAATTTGCCTCACCCAGAGTCAGTTTTTCTGCTAGGCTCAGGGCCGGTGCAGACCTGAGGTCACCCTGCTTATGACGTATGTCCAAGATGGCGCCTGCTCTTTGTCTTGCTCGCCCTTGAGAGGTGAGTGGAGAGAGAGAAACCCGTGTCCATACCAGTCACTTTTTTTTTCTCTCTCTCTCTTCCAGTTAGCCTGGTGAACTTTTCCCCCCCGGGGGTCGTTCCCTCTAGTCTCCTCTCTCCGCTTGCCTGCCGGTGTCTCAGGCTATTGAGGTTCGGCTCACCTCGCGTTCCAGCGCTGGTGTGTTGAGTCTGCCGCTGGTGTCCCAAACTGTGGGCTCCCACGTTCTCCACGCAGGTCCGCTGTGAATCACGCCTTCCGAAAGAGTTTCTTCTGCTGTTTCCTCCCCTACTCTTCCTTGAACCTGCAGTATCTCCACTTTTATTAAACCATCTCTCCCCGGACTATCAGTGTGCTCCCTTCCTATTCTGCCATCTTGCCTCCACCTCGCAAATTCACATTCTATTCAATGGCCATTGTCTTATATATGTCAATATGTCAACAGTTGCAATAATAGTTTTGAATCTGTTGAAAAACACATATTTTAAGTTGTATTTATTCAATTTCTAAATGAA
Source organism: Oryctolagus cuniculus (assembly GCF_051225735.1). Taxonomy (NCBI): domain Eukaryota; kingdom Metazoa; phylum Chordata; class Mammalia; order Lagomorpha; family Leporidae; genus Oryctolagus; species Oryctolagus cuniculus. The sequence goes on along the minus strand of NC_142885.1, from coordinate 21,611,499 downwards.
TTAAACATCTTACTGAGTTTGCTGATAATTATATATATTATACATAGTTATTTATATTATATTAAAGATATATAATATATAGTCCAATGTGATATATTCTAATATATAATTATATGTTATTATAAATTATATAATTGTTTATTATATATGTTATGTAACTATATAACTATGTTATATATTATATAACTATATAATATATAATATAATATATGCATATATGTGTGTATATCTATACACACACACACACACTCATAGATTTGTTTATTTTTTTGACAGGCAGAGTTAGACAGTGAGAGAGAGAGACAGAGAGAAAGGTCTTCCTTCCATTGCTTCAACCCCTAAATGGCCACCATGGCCAGCACGCTGAGCCGATTTGAAGTCAGGAGCCAGGTGCTTCCTCCTGATCTCCCATGCACATGCAGGGCCCAAGCACTTGGGCCATCCTCCACTGCCTTCCTGGGCCACAGCAGAGAGCTGGACTGGAAGAGGAGCAACCGGGACAGATTTTGGTGCCCCAACAGGGACTAGAACCCAGGGTGCCTGCGCTGCAGGCAGAGGATTAGCCTATTGAGCCATGGCACTGGCCACAGAGATTTATTGTATTTGAAAGGCAGAGTTACAGAGAGAAGAGATCTTCCATTCACTGGTTCACTTCCTAAATGGTGGCAACAGCCAGGGCCATGACCAAGCCAGGAGCCAGGGTATTCTTCTGAGTCTCCACATGGATGCAGGGGCCCAAGCACTTGGCCATCCTCTGCTGCTTTCCCAGGTGCATTAGCAGGGAGCTGGATGGGAAATGCAGCAGCAGGGTCTCCAACAGTGTCTCAAGTGGAGGCTTAACCAGCTACTCCACAAAGCTGCCCCCAGTGCTAAGCATTTTACAGTCACAAACTACAGTTCCATGAAGGTCCATTTTCAGGCAGCAGCTCAACCCACTAAGCCACAGTGCTGACCTCTGATAATTTATTTTAAAATTAAAAAAAATTTTTTCTTTATTTATTTTGACAGGCAGAGTGCACAGTGAGAGAGAGGGACAGAGAGAAAGGTCTTCCTTTTTTTTTTTTCCGTTGGTTCACTCCCCATTGGCCGCTATGGCCCGTGTGCTGCACCGATCCAAAGCCAGGAGCCAGGTGCTTCTCCTGGTCTCCCATGTGGGTGCAGGGCCCAAGCACTTGGGCCATCCTCCACTGCCTTCCTGGGCCACAGCAGAGAGCTGGACTGGAAGAGGAGCAACCAGAATAGAATCCAGTGCCCCAACCGGGACTAGAACCCAGTGTGCCAGCACCGGAGGTGGAGGATTAGCCTATTGAGCCGCAGAGCAGGACGATAATTGTATTTTAAACATCATTGATCATATCCTTAATTTTTTTTCAGTAGTGATGTTCAGATTTCTTAGATAAGAAATTTTAAAATATCACATATATTTACTATTTACTTGTTATATATTACACATTTGTAAAATTATAATGTTAAAAATGATCAACTTTCTACTTTGACAAAAAAACTAGGAAAGTACTTAGTTGCATTTTTGTTTAGACAGATAACAGGTCATTGAAAAGTCCACAAAAAATGCTGATTTTTTTTTACTTTTATTTAGTAAATATAAATTTCCAAAGTACAGTTTATGGATTACAATGGCTTCCCCCCCCAATAACTTCCCTCCCACCCACACCCATCCCCTTATCCACACCCTCTCCCATTCCATTCACATCAAGATTCATTTTCAATTATCTTTATATACAGAAGATCAATTCAGTATATATTAAGTAAAGATTTCATCTGTTTGCACCCACACAGAATATAAAGTGTAAAATACTCTTTCAATACTAGTTATAGCATTAATTCACATTGGACAACACATTAAGGACAGAGATCCTACACAAGGAGTAAGTACACAGTACTCCTGTTGTTGACTTAACAATTTGACACTCTTGTTTATGGCGTCAGTAATCTCCCTAGGCTCTAGTCATGAGTTGCCAAGGCTATGGAAGCCTTTTGATTTCGCCGACTTTGATCTTATTTAGACAAGGTCATAGTCAAAGTGGAAGTTCTCTCCTGCCTTCAGAGAAAGGTACCTCCTTCTTTGATGGCCTGTTCTTTCTACTGGGATCTTATTCACAGAGATTTCATTTAGGTCCTCTTTTTTTTTTTTTTGTCAAAGGGATCACATAAATAAGACTAGTTAATACTAACTGATAGGATAAAAAAGAGAGAGAACAGTCCAACATGGGAAGCAGGATACACAGCAGACTCATAGAAGGGCAGATGTCCTAAACAGCACTCTTGCCTCAGAATCAGCCCTTAAGGCATTCGTATCTGGCTGAAGAGGCCATGCGAGGATTTTAGGCATGGAAAGCCAAGACACTCTGGCAAAAAAAAAAAAAAAAGACCTAAATGATTATCTTTTTTATAAAAACATGATTTATTTGAAAAGTAACCATGCTACAGTTATTTACAGTAGTATATAAACACATGTTTATTATCCTATTATGTGAAATATTACTAGATAGATAATACATTGTCTCTTATAAATAATTTTAAGCAATTTGAGTTGTCTGTATTAATCTTTCTAACCAATAATACAATTAATAATTTAATAATGACTTAAGTACTCTCAATTTTTTTTTATTTGAGAGAAGACAGAGAGAGGGAGGGAGAAATTAACCACCTGCTGGTCTACTCTCCAAATTCCTCAACACTCAGAGTTGGGCCAGGCTGAAGGCGGGAGTCAGAACTCAGTCTGGGTCTCCCATATGGTTGACAAGGTCCCAAGAGATGGGCTATTACCTGCTGACTTCCAGGGCACAAATGGCAGGGAGCTGGAATCTGGATCCACAGCCAGAAATTGAATATGAATTGAACTGAATTAAGACACACCTTAACTGAGGTATTAAGTGCTAGGCTAAATGCTCACCCTTGTCCAAGATAATTTTTAATGAAGATGTTCAAAATTAAAGGAAGGTCTTCTGGAGCTGCCATCATAATGCTGTGTGTTAAGCTGCCACTTGCATGCTAGCAACCCATGGAAGACTGCCTGCTGGAGTCCTGGCTGCTCTGCTTTGGATCCATCTTCCTGCCAATGTGCCTGGGAAGGCAGCAGGGCATGGATCTAAGTACAATGGACCTTACCAACCAAGTGGGAGACCAAGATGAGTTCCTGGCTCCTGGCCTTGGACTGGCCATGCCCTCAATTTTGTGGCCATTTGGGGAGTAAAATAGCATATAGAAGATCTCTTTGTTTCTCCCCGTTGACCCCATCCCATTCTGTCTAAAGCTCAACCTTTCAAATAAACATGGAAACCTTTAAATAAAAGAGAAAGCTTGTCTTCAGTTTAAAAAACAAAGTACAAATAAATCTGTATGGACCAGAACTGGAGTTTCTATGGGGATACTTGGGCAGGAGGACACAGGAACCCTGTGGCCCTGGATTAACCTTTAGGGAAAACCAGAGAAGCCAGCTGTTCCTGCTGCTCTCCAGGCCTCTCTTGCAGTGTGTAGTCAGTCCTTCACAATGCAGCCAGAGTGGATCTCTAGATTCAAACCACATTATTAAGTAGCTTGTGGTGACTTTAGCAAATTTAAAATTTACACATTTGTGCCTGTGCCATGGCCCAATAAGCTAATCCTCCACCTGCGGCATGGGCACACCTGGTTCTAGTCCTGGTTGGGGCATCAGATTCTATCCCAGTTGCTCCTCTTCCTGTCCAGCTCTCTGCTGTGGCCTGGGAGTACAGTGGATGATGGCCCAAGTACTTGGGCCCTGCACCCGCATGGGAGACCAGGAGAAGCACCTGGTTCCTGGCTTCAGATCAGCACAGTGCGCTGGTTGCAGCACACTGGCCACAGTGGCCATTGGGGAGTGAACCAACAGCAAAGGAAGACCTTTCTCTCTGTCTCTCTCTCTCACTATCCACTCTGCCTGTCATTTGTTCACCTGTTGGCCAAGACAGAACATTTCATGGCCCTTCCTTTGCAGAGAAATCCCAATAGTGTAGAATAATCTCCAGATGTTGACCTGGGCTTCAAGATGTTATCAAATGGTTACACCCTGGTCACACATCTTTTCTACACAAAAGTTTTGAAAGCCATATGTAGAAGGATCTCCAAGAAGTTCATGGAGAATGTATGCAATGCACAAACTGCATGGATTTCAACTTTTTTTCTCCAAAGCAGTCACTTCTTAATTGCTTTTTCTATGAACTTTTTGAAGTGCCCTAGTGCAACCATTGACTGTACCTGAGAGTTTGCAGTGATCAGTAAACATTTTTGAATAAATACATGAATGAAAAGATGTGAGATCATCTAAGGAAATTATTTTAAATCCCTGTTAATATAGTTGAAAAATGGAGTGCTACAACATTTTAAATTGGCAGTGTTATAGGCATCACTAAATTTAAACAAAAATGTGGTTATGAACACAAATTGCAGTAATAATGCACTAAGAAGAGAAGAAATAAAAAAGTGAAGAACAGGTTTTAACATACGTTCATATACAATTTGGAAAAGAAGGAACATTTTCCTTCCACTCCGATGTCTGTCTTGATTTTCTCACAATTTTTGTGGATGATTTGGTTGGTTTCCAACTCCATCATTGCTCGTCTGGTATGAAGAATGCCATCTGTGCCATGTGGATGTGCCTTTGTAAAAATGCACTACTAATTATGCTCTGGGAAGGCACTGTTTAAGTGAAATCAGGTGTCAAGCTTACAATTGCCTAAAATGACTATGCTGTGCTGAGAAAGAATGACACACCATATTGTAAAATGGAATTTAAGCATGGTGTGCAAACATTCCATTTTTGGTGAGCTGCAAAGGTCAGATTGAAGAGGAAAGTTGTAAAGATTGCAAATGACTTTTCACCAACAACAGTGTAAGCAAGCTTTACTTTCAACCAAGGATAGACACAAGATCAATGTTGTACTTCCCTCATTAAAAAAATCTTTCCAAGAATGGGCCATCAAAGAATGAGGTACCATTCTCTGAAGGGAGAACTTCCTTTTTTGACTATGCCCTTGTCTAAATAAGATCAGAGTTGGCAAACTCAAGAGGTTTCCATAGCCTTGGCAGCTCATGACAAAAGCCTTGGGTGAATACTGATGTCATAAATAAGAGGGTCAATTGTTAAATCAACAATAGGAGTCACTGTGCACCTGCTCCCCATGTAGGATCTCTGTCCTTAATGTGTTGTACTATGTGAATTAATGGTAAAACTACTACTCAAACAGTACTTTATACTTTGTGTGTCTGTGTGGGTGCAGTCTGTTGAAATCTTTACTTAGTATATACTAAGTTTGATCTTCTGTATATAAAGATAATTGAAAATGAATCTTGATGTGAATGGAATGGGAGAGGGAGTGGGAGATGGGATGGTTGTGGGTGGGAGGCAGATGATGGGGGAAAGCCACTATAATCCAAAAGTTGTACCTTGGAAATTTATATTTATTAAATAAAAGTTGAAAAAAATCTTTTCAATTATATGTATATTTTTTCTGAAAATGTGAAGGAGAAATAGTGAGCTGAAAAGCATGGCAAAGAATTCCAAAATTCATGAATCAATTTTGAAAAAAGTCAAAATCAGTCCCATTTTTACTAATTCAAATTCATTATATAATTTTAGTATATAGGCTGCAATGGACCAAGAATATTTAGTTCCTTTCAGGACAATATGAACAATTTACTTTCTTTAAGTACATTTATTAGCAGTATTGCAGATTTTGCCATGATGATTCATTTGACACTGTTCTTATTCATATAAAGGTACATAAAGTTTAATTATAAATATTGCCACAATGATAAATCACTCATTATCATTATATGTATTTAACTTTGCTACTGCAAAGTTATGTTTGATCTATTGCTATTTGTATTTTGAGTAATGCATTAATCACTTGATCCTTACAGAAGCTGTGCTAGTTAGATCTGCTAGCTAGGTCTTCAGGTCATCCCAGGCTTGTAAGTTAAAGCATGTTCCATGCTAGTAATCAACAGAGTTGGGACATAAGTCTGCACTGGTGAATCTTGAATCCTGTGTTTAACTATTCCAAAGTTGACCTCTTCTCATAACAAGTATATTAGGTGGAGGCTTTCTCCTCATTAGTCATATAACATTAAGAATGTATAAAATAATGAAACCTGGAGCACAGAGAAGATAGAACATTCTACATGTAAGTCATGAAGTTGGATATAGGAGAGCATTTCAGGCAAAGTGAAAACATTGCCAGGACTTATGAGAGAGAGAGGATAGGGGTGGACATTTGGCCTGGCAGTTATGAAACCTTGAACCATATTCGAGTACCTGGGATAACTGCCTTCTGACTCCAGGTTCTCACTAATTTAGATCTGGGGAGGCAGTGTTGATGGTTCAAATAATTGAGTTCTTGATACCTATTGTATGCGAACTGAATTGAATTCCCATATCCCTACTGGCTGGCTCTGGGGCAGTAAACCACAGAATGAGACATCACCTATATCTTTCAAGTAAATTGCTGATTTTATCTTAAAATATTCAATTTGGTTGGAATTAGTCTTAACTGTTAAGACAACCACATCCCATACTGGGGTGTACCTGTTTGTGCTCTGAATTACAGATTCCTGCTAATGCAGATAACTGGGTACAGTAGTGATGAACCAGGTAGTTCAGTTCCTGTTTCCCAAATGGGGTATGTGGATTGAGTTCTTGATTCCTAGTTTCAGCATCAGTTGAGGACCGAAATGCGGGCATTTTTGAAATGAACTAGCAGATAGGAGTTTTCTTTTTCTCACTCTCAAACTCAATCTCTCTTCTTCTATCCCTATCAAGTAAGTTTATATTAAAACTCAATTAAAAGGCTGGCACCATGGCTCAATAGGCTAATCCTCCACCTTCAGCACCAGCACCCCAGATTCTAGTCCCAGTGGGGCATCAGATTCTGTCCTGGTCACTCCTCTTCCTGTCCAGCTCTCTGCTGTGGCCCTGGAGTACAGTGGAGGATGGCCCAAGTGCTTGGGCCCTGCACCCCATGGGAGACCAGGAGAAGCACCTGGCTCCTGGCTTTGGATCAGTGCAGTGCACCAGCCACAGCATGCTGGCTACAGCGGCCATTGGGGGTGAACCAACAGAAAAGGAAGACCTTTCTCTTTGTCTCTATCTCTCACCGTCCACTCTGCCTGTTAAAAATAAAAAAAAACTCAATTAAAAGATGAAGCATTTCCAAGATAAATAAATATTTATTTATTTTAAATGAATTTTCTGTTATTTTATAAAATACTGATATTCATGTTTGCATATAATAGGTTGATATAATTATTTATAGTAATTTTCTAATCACAAATATATTATGCTTATTTTACCACTGTTAATATAGTATTACTACACTATTCTTCAGCAGAGGATATAGTATATTTTTACACTTAAAATAGTGTATTTGTTATCCTTTTACATATTTGAGTTTGCTAAAAAATTCAATAGTTTATTTTTTGGTATAGGTAACTAAAGGATTAATTTTCCAAGAAATTTGCCTTTATTCTTGTTTAAAATTGAGGTTGCTCAAGAATTCAAAAATTTATCTGTGATAGTATCTAAATAAATTTTCAATAATTTTTACTTTATTTTTTAAAAAGAAGCTGAACACTTATAGGTATATATTTGTTTACTAAAAAACAAAAAAAAAGCAAAAAGTAATAACTATACATAAGAAATATTGACCAACACACAAACCAGTAAATATAACTGTTGATGGGAATAAAGCATGTTTCCTTTCTTCCTAGTGCAGATTGAGATTAAATTAAATCAATGCAATTTAATGACTATCATTTTAAAGTTTCATTGTGGTTTTTGAAATATTTATTTATTTATTTGAAAGGCAGAGTTACCCAGAGGCAGAGGCAGAGAGAGAGAGAGAGAGAGGTCTTCCATCCACTGGTTCACTCCCCATTGGCCGCAGTGACCAGAGCTGCACGGATCTGAAGCCAGGAGCCCAGTGCTTCTTCCCTGTCTCCTATGTGGGTGCAGGGGCCCAAGGACTTGGGCCATCTTCTACTACTTTCCCAGGCCATAGCTTAGAGTTGGGTCAAAAGTTGGGCAGATGGGAATTGAATTGGCACCCATTTGGGATGCTGGCACTGCAGGAAGCAGCTTTACTCGCTATGCCACAGCACTGACCCCAATTACTATCATATTTTGTCTTAGAATTTTTGTCTGATTATAGAAGAAATAAGTATAGGTGTATTTTTGTAACAATTTTGATGTAATGTAATTATAGCACACATTTTGTTAACATATTTTCAACAAGTGAATCATAGCAGATAAAATGTACATTTAAACAATCATCAGAACTCAAAATATCCATTTCACTCCAAGACATTAGATTTTAGGTTCTCTATTAGATTGTTTACAACCATTGTCTCTACTGGTGAGGAACAATTTTTTCTTTCTTCATTCTATTTGTTGAATTCAGTGTAGGGTTAATCTTATGAATAAAAAGTAAACTGAAAATAGATTTTTGCAAAAATTGAGAGTGGGAATATGAGAGGGAGGAGTAAGTGTTGGAGCATGGTCAGGAGGGAGGCTAGTGTGTGAATTATCACTATATTCCTAAATCTATATATATGAAGCACATGAAATCTGTATACCTTAAAAATGTAAATTTAATTTTTTATAAAGTGACTTTTATTACATGTCATGTAGAATTCATGTATCTATATTTGGTTTTCATTATATCTGAAGATCCCTTGTTTGTTTTTTAAGGATTTACTTACTTAAAGGTATAATAACAAGAAAGTAGAGACAGAAGCAGATATATATTTTATGTGCTGTTTCACTCCCTGAAATGCCTGTGACAACTATGGCTGTGTGAGGCTGAAGCCAGGAGCCAGAAACTCCATTCAAATCTGAGTAGGTAGGGAGGAACCCAAAAATATGAGCTACTCTCTGTTGCCTTTCATGTCCATTTGCAGGAAACCATCAGAGAAATGGCATCTCTAGGACTGAAATCAGGCACAAGGATATATGATACAGGTGTCCCAAGCACTAGCTTAAAACATTGCACCATCATGCCCACCCCATGAGGATCACTTAATCTTAATGCATAACTTAATATATTCAGGATTATAAGCTTATTTCTTTGTATACCTTGTTTTATTTGAGTTACTTTTGTTCCCTATTTTTTGATGAATTACAGTTCTCTCCTATTTTCTTCCTGTATTTTTGGTTTGTTTACATTATTTCAAGCTATGATCCTCTATTGAATTATTATATTCATTGATTTTGTTATTAAAAAGAAAATACAGTAATGACATATTTTACACATTTATTAAATTATAAGCTCAAGAATGATACACTTTAATACTAATGCTGCTCTGTTAGTTTACACTGGTATTTATTACAACTCATGTATATTTTTTAGCATTTACATTTTTCTTCATCTTTCTCTTCATGAATTTTGTCTTATATTTTTTCCTTTCCTCTACCATAAAAATTATTGACATTAATAATGAAAAATTAGGCTGGCGCCGCAGCTCACTAGGCTAATCCTCTGCCTAGCGGCGCCAGCACACCAGGTTCTAGTCCCGGTCGGGGCGCCGGATTCTGTCCCGGTTGCCCCTCTTCCAGGCCAGCCCTCTGCTGTGGCCAGGGAGTGCAGTGGAGGATGGCCCAGGTGCTTGGGCCCTGCACCCCATGGGAGACCAGGAAAAGCACCTGGCTCCTGGCTCCTGCCATCGGATCAGTGCAGTGCGCCGGCCGCAGTGGCCATTGGAGAGTGAACCAACGGTAAAGGAAGACCTTTCTCTCTGTCTCTCTCTCTCACTGTCCACTCTGCCTGTCAAAAAAAAAATGGAAAATTAGTCCCTCAAATTCATTCCTTACATTTATTGAGTTTCCAATATGTTCTTTTAGATGTTGACACATATATATATATATATATATATATATAGCTTCCTTTAAGTTGAATATTTTCAGAAGCTCTATAAGAAGTACAACCCTAGTTTTTCATAATTCTTATATTAAACTTTCTTTTGATATGGATGATTGTTCCTATGAACCTCCTTCCTGGACCTGATTTTACCATTCTGAATTTCCAATCTTACGCCTTAAGATGATTTTGAATATCTTTTTATATGGTTGGCCTGGTCATTGGGAACACTGGTGGTATTGGTTCACCTTGGGTGACTAGCCTATACAGCATCATTCCTGACCTCTATTTGCCTACAAAACATCTTGGAGATGGGTCTTCCATGGGACTCTGCAGTTGCTATGGGCATTTGGAGGTCTTCTGTCCAAAAGTATTCAGCTCTGAAAAGTCTGGAATATTTCATCAGGGAAACAGCCGTAAGTATGATAGGAGCCTTCTGAAGACAAAGGGAATAACAGACTGGAGAGTGGAATAAGGGAATTATGAATATGAGTCATTTCTCCAGTTGCAGAAATGCAATTGAAATTATATAAGTATTTCCAAACTTTGGATATTAAATTTATATGTATGCTTATATACATGTGTTTATATGTTGATATATAAATATATGAATGTTTACAAGAGTATACACACACATATATATTTGTTTTCTTATGTACTATTCTCTTATGTAACACAAATTACATCAAATTTAAATGTCTTTAAATGTTACTAACTTAGGGAGTCGGCGCCAGGGCTCACTTGGTTAATCCTCCGCCTGCGGTGCTGGCATCCCATATGGGCACCAGGTTCCAGTCCTGGTTGCTCCTCTTCCAGTCCAGCTCTCTGCAGTGGCCCGGGAGGACAGTGGAGGATGGTCCAGTTCCTTGGGCTCCTGCACCTGCGTGGGAGACCAAGCAGAAGCACCTGGCTCCTGGTTTCGGATCAGTGCAGCACCAGCCATAGCAGCCATTTGAGGAGTAAACCAACAGAAGGAAGACCTTTCTCTCGCTCTCGCTCTTGCTCTCTCTCTCTCTCTCTCTCTCTCTCTCTCTAACTCTACCTGTCAAATAATAATAAAAAAGTTACTAACTTAAAACAACTATACATATTTATATTGCACCATGTTTTTTCCTAAAGTATCAACCTCTTCAAATATTTGTGATTTCTTATGAGCAAAACATGTAGACTCTATTTTTTAAGAAAAAATAGATGGTCCATTATCATCACCATAGTCACCCTACTCTATCATTCAAAGGAACACCATAACTTCTTCCTCTTACATATAGCTGTTTCTTAAGATGTATTTATTTATTTGAAAGGCAAAGTTACAGATATAGAGGGAGAGAAAGAGAGAGAGAGGTCTTCCATTTCCTGGTTCACTCCCCAAATGGTAGCAACAGCAGGGGGTTGGAGCTTCCTTTAGGTATCCCAAGTGGGAAGAGGGGCTCAAACACTTGGGTCATCTTCTGCTGCTTTCCCAGGCACATTAGCATGTGGAGCATGCAGGACATGAACCTGCACTCATATGGGATGCTGGTGCTGCAACTGGTGGCTTTACCTGCTACCCTACAGTGCTGGCCCACCTAGTACCTGTTAAACAACTTTTCCCAAGCAGTTTCTCATTCCTACTCTTCCCTGTTTCTGTTAGCCACCATCATACTCTGAGCATCTATGAGAAGCACTTTGTTAGAGTCCACATATGACTGAGACTATGTCACTCATGTCTTTTTGGGTTTGGCATATTTTTCATATGATAAGGAGTCTCACATCCATCCATATTGTTGTAAATGAACGTGTCCTCCATTTCCATCAAATAGCTTTCCTTTGTGTGCATGCACATTTTCTTTTTCCATTCATCATTTTGTAGACACTTAGTTTTTTTTCCATTTCTTAAATATAAAGATGGTATGCCAAATTAATTTTCTTTAGATATATATACCCAGGAGTGGGACTGCTAGATTGTATAATCTTTCTATTGCAGGGGTAGTAAGGGGTATAAAGGAGCAAAAAGAAATTATAAATTATAAAACTCAATTTCTAAGTCATAAAATATGACTATATTGGATGATTATATACAGAGGTAATCAATAAAAACAAATACAACTGGTAAAAGACATTACTATTAATACCAATCATATACATATATATATATATTCATAGTCTTAATCACTAAGTACAAGCAAGAAACAAAGAAAATATTAAAGCACAGTAGTCAGACTAGAAAAAAATTTGCAAGAGAAATGGGAAAAAAAGGATTAAATTATGTGATATCTTTATACATTCTTTAAATTCATAATAAAAAAGAACACAGAGGACTCAACATAAAAATATGTTCCACATATGAATAAGAATGGCTCTGAGCCAATAAACAGCCATTAAATTGTAACTGACCTGAAGGAGGTTCCTGCAACACCCAACAGGGTCTTTTCCAGAAAGAGGTGGGAGGGAGTCCAGCAGTTTGCAGGACCAGGGAGGAGAAACTCCCTCCCACTACAGGGAGGCTGGAGCCAAAGAGGACGCAGTGTTGGAAATGAACCTGACTCCTCTTATTTTTTCCATCTGGCACGACCTGAACTCGTGTGTCAGCGCTATGGAGGATTCTGATTGGCTGCGTCTTTTAGACGTTGTGCACACACGCGGCAATGCAAGCTGTTCAATCAGATGTGGTGGCGTAAATGCTACGTAATCCTGCAGGATCTTGATGCCACAGTAGTCAGTAGTCTTCCAGTTCTGAGGTGGAGGGAGGTTCTAGGAGTGGGCTCCGTTGTTGGGAATCTCTAAAGGCAGTCAGCGTTTGCTGCTCTCTCTCTCCGCTGTTTTCTGACCGTCTTCCATTGAAGAATGCCACCCACCTCAGACACTGGAAATGGTGAGTGTGTGGGGTGGGGCTTGAGGAGAGGGGAAGGCAGACTTCGTGGAAGTTGTCAGAAAAGGCTGACAGGTTGCCGGCTTCACAGAGGTCATCTCTAGTCCATAGGCCCCATCTCGCTGCTGGAATGACACTTCCCTTGGCCCTCTCTGGTCTGCAGTGTGGGGACTTCAGGTGTCCTGTCCGTTTATTGCTCACAGCCTAGGGGCCATCTCTGGGCAGCTGCTGGCAGCAGCCCCCTGCCTTCCCCATTTATGCAGTGGGGATGAAGTGGTCATTATGGGGAATGTGGGCTGTGTGGAGGGTTCATGCAGTGAGGAGCTGTTGTTTAAGGGGTCCTCAGTTGCTCTTTTTACTCCAGGGGTGACATGAATCCACAAGTTTTCTGAATATGTCGGAAGCAGGTCTTAATTCACGGACCCTGATCTGTCAGCATAGCCCATTCTGGAGGTCTGACCTCATTTTCTGTTGAAAATAACAGTGTCATAGACAGTAAGTTAAAAACAAAGTAGTTTTATTTCACTCAGTGTTTTGGTTCAGGTTTTAGGGGGACAGGAGCACACTGTAATTTGTACTCGGGTGTCATCTTTGCCCTTACACGTTCCCTTGATAGGCTGTTGGCTGTCTTTGACCTTTCAAATAGAAAGTTTAGCTCGTTACATTTATGGGTGTTTTAAAAACTATTTCTGTTCCATGACAACCTTCCCAACCCCAAAAATATAAGCCTAGATTTCTAAGTTTTAATTTTTATTTTGATATAGGGTGATTTTTCAAGGTTATTGGGATAAAATTGACAAAATTTGTGTATATTCAAGGCCTGCAATGTTATTTGAGGTGTTTTTAAGTCTACGGGAAATTCACTTTATCATTTAATCTAGTTTTTCACTAAATTTTTGGAATCCCCTTTTACATATGTATTATGAGATGATTAAGACAAACTAACATATCCATATCACCTTGCATAGTCTTTAAAATATTACTTAAGATCTTAACAAGTTGTGAGTATTGAATAGTGTATTGATATTATTTCTGTGCTGTGTATTAGGTCTCAAGTAGTTAATTTATCTCCTAACATCTTCACACTTCCTCCACTCTCAGCCCCTAGAAACCACTATTCTGTTCTGTGATTAAGTTTGATTTTCTTCAATTCCACAAATTCAGGAGATTATGTGGTATTTATCTTTCTGTGTCATACTTCATGCAGCCTGATGTCCACATTAATTTATTTGGATCCATGTTGTGATAAAATGCTAGAATTTCTTTTTTATTGTTGGATGTGATTCGATTGTGTGCATGTGTATCATGTTTTTCTCTATTCATCTATTGACCATGTTATTTCCATTTCTTGTTCTTGTGAATAATGCTCATATGAACATGGATGTGCCAGTGTACCTTTGAGATAGTGATTTTATTTCCTTTGGATTCACATCCAGTAGTGGGATTACTTTGTCATGTGTTCCATTTTTAATTTTATTTGGGATACTTCCATAGTGTCTTTCTTTCTTTCTTTCTTTCTTCCTTTCTTTCTTTCTTTCTTTCTTCCTTTCTTTCTTTCTTTCTTTCTTTCTTTCTTTCTTTCTTTCTTTCTTTCTTTCTTTTTTTTTTTTGACAGACAGAGTGGACAGTGAGAGAGAGAGAGAGAGACAGAGAGAAAGGTCTTCCTTTGCCGTTGGTTCACCTTCCAATGGCCGCCGCAGCCAGCACGCTGCGGCCGGCACACCACACTGATCTGAAGGCAGGAGCCAGGTGCTTCTCCTGCTCTCCCATGGTGTGCAGGGCCCAAGGACTTGGGCCATCCTCCACTGCACTCCTGGGCCACAGCAGAGAGCTGGCCTGGAAGAGGGGCAACTGGGACAGAATCCAGCGCCCTGACCGGGACTAGAACCTGGTGTGCCAGCGCCGCTAGGTGGAGGATTAGCCTGTTGAGCTGCAGCGCCGGCCACATAGTGTTTTTCATAGTGAATTTACCAATTTACCTTCCCTCAGACAATTTATGTGTTATTTTTTCTAAAGATCTGATTCAGTACTTGTTATATTTTTAGTTTTTGATAATAGCCATTTCTACATATGTGAGGTGATAATATTGTGGTATTGGTTAGCAGTGCGGCCCCTTTTAAAATACCTGTTGGGTGCTTTCATATCTTGATTGGAAAAACTATCTGATTCTTTGTCCAATTTTATTTATAGTTATGAGTGTATTTCTTCGTATTACTCCCTTAATGATACTATGTTTGCCAACTTTTTCTCCCATTCTTTGTTTTCTCTGTTTAGTTTTCCTTTTAGTACACAGATTTTTTTTGTCTTTTAGTTTTTTGCAGTCTTACTTCCTTTTGTCACCTGTGCATTTGATGTCATATCTGAATCATTGTTGAGGTACGATATATCCAAAGCTGTTTTAGGCATTTGTGATGGGAATATTCTCAGTGGAAGGGAATATTCTCTTTCCCTGTCTGTGTGTATGTGTGTTTGTCTTTTTTTTCTTTCAAACTAATTAATTAAGAAGCTTGTAAAAACTACTTGGAGTGCTTGGTACCAAATCAGAGTTAGATTATAGGATTAAGGTCTTAGTATTACATAGAATAGTGGGGTGACCATAGTTTACAGTAATACATTCATTATTTTATGAGCAAATAGAAGGAAGATATTCCAAGGCTCTGATTATGAGGTGTAATGTCATAGAAGGGAAAATGTATCTTGATTTGATCATTACACATTGTATATGTGATTAAAATTTCACACTGTTACCTGTAGATATGTATAATTATTGTCAACAAAATATGAACCCAGAACAGCATCTTACTGGGTGTGTAATATTAAGGGATGTCAAAATATTTAAATTAGTGTCATAACTACTATTAGTATCTTTGGAAGTATTTTATTAAGACAAAGATAATCTGAAAATAACTGAATTGGTATTTTCCCAGGAAAAGTGGAGCAATTAGGAGGCAGTATTTTAGCTTAAATTTGTAATTAATAATCTTTTGAATTGTTTCGCATAAGCAAAATGAAGTGATTGTCTAAGTGTGTATGGTATTAATTTGAATTAGGACAATATCAAACAAGAAATAATGAACTAAATAGCAGATTAATTTTGGTGAAAAATTCCTTGAAACATGCATATTATTTCATTCTAAACATTGTCTATGAATTGTAAGGCTCCTCATATTTATGGTTTTAAGTAGTTTTGAACCAAAGTGAGTATATTAATTTCATGCTCCACAAAATAGGTGAAACTCTCCCATATTTGTTGGTATTCAGTTTCTTCTGTGAAGCCCAAACTTAAGAGTTTATCTGCTCAGTCCTAACTCTCTCTTGATTTAGGTGAATGTTCTTTGCTTTGTACTGTACTGGCAATATACATAATCATAACCATATTATAATATTAACATGTTTTCATTAATCCCACAATTCTTCATATTACTTACAGTAAAGTTTCATTTACCATCAGCCCCAGACAGGCACTAATCTAAAATCTATCTCCAGAGATTGGCCTTTTATGGACATATCCTATAATTGAAATTGTACAATGTTGCAGTATGTGGGGTTTTGCTTCTAATTTCTTCTCTTGAGTTTTCACTTTTGTAGTCGGTAATTTGTTAATTAATTTTTATTGCCAAATAGTGTACCATTATAAAAGATATATTACACATTGTTATTTTTACATTCAGTATTTGAGTTGATTTCACATTTGGCTTTCATAAATATTGCTGCAGTGAGCAGACGTGAGCAAGTGGATTTTTTATCTTTTGGCATACAGGAGAGAAACTGCTGAGTTAAGAAATAATCCTATGTAGAACTTGCTAAGAAACTGCAAATTATTTTTCACAATGGTTGCACTATTTTACTGAAAGTGTATGAGGGTTCCATGTTGCCCATCTATCTCAGTCAGCATTTATCTATGGCTGAATCAGAATCATCCTACTGAATATTAAGTGATATCTTTAGGTTTTGTTTGCATTTACCCAATGACTAATAGTAATCATATCTTTTTGCATTATTAAATGTCTTATTGAAGTAACTGATTTTAAAAATGATATGTTCCTATATTTTTTTATTTTTCCATTACAAAATTCAGTGTTTTTATTCTTAAATTTCTTAGTGGTATTTTCACTTTGATGCTATCTTGAATGTTAATTATATTTTCATAATGTTCATTGCTACTATACAGAAATGTAATTGATATTTGTATCTTTATCCTATATTCTGCTGCATTGTGAATTTTTTTGTGAATTCCTCAGGATATGTTTCAATTACAATATTAGCTTTTTTTCAAATAAAAACACTTTGTTCTTCAAAATTTAAAAAAATTAAAGACTTTTTAAAATGTATTTGAAAGGCAGAGTTACAGAGAGAGCGAGAGAGCGAGGGAGTGAGAGAGAAACTTTGCATGCATTGGTTCAATGCCCAAATGGCCTCAATGGCTGGGGCTATGCCAGGCTAAAGCCAGGAATCAGGAGCTTGGAGCTGCTTAGGTTTTTCAAGTGTATCTGTTTTTATGCTAATACTACAGTTTTTGATTACTTTTGCTTTTCAATTAAGGGAATGTGAAACATCCCACTTTGATCTTATTTTTAATAATATTTTGGATATTTGGTTCTTTGACATGCCATAGAGTTTTTGTATATTTTATTTTCTACAAAAATAACTATTGGAGTGTTATAAAGAATCATTTCAATCTCTAAATCACTTAGGATCATATTGATTTATTGTATATACTTTATAATCCATGAACACAGTATTTATTTCCATTTATTTGTATCAGCATTGATTCCTTTCAGTAATCCTTTATTGTTCTCAGATTTGAGATATTTTATTCCCTTGGTTACATTTTTTTCTAAGTGCTTTATTCTTTTTGTTTCTATTTAAAATCCAATTATTCTATAAAATTTTTCATAAGGTGAACCAATTTCATGTGTTTCATATATACAGACTTAGGGGCATGATACTTCTCACCCTACCACTCACCTATCCATAGTCCCAACATTTTACCCTCTATCCTTTTTTATGTTCCTTTTAACTTTTACAATAACATACTTTCAGTTTATGTTATAATCACAAGTTTAATCACAAGTTTCCACCAAGTAAAAATTCAACAATTGATAGATAGAAAAAAATACCATAAAAACTATTCCTCAAGAATATAGACAAGGGCTGTAACAATAATCAAATCTCAAAATGTCAGTTTTATTCATATACATTTTATTTTTGTACTCTGTATATTAGAAATCAGGGAAAACATAGGAATGTGTCTTTTTTGGGAGTAGCTTATTTCATTGAGTATAATGATTTGTAGTTCCATGCATTTTATTGCCAAAGATAGGATTTCATTTTTTTAAGGTCCAGTACTGTTCAACAGTGTATATATAACTTATTTTCTTTATCACATGATCAGTTGATTGACATCTAGTTTGATTCCACATATTAGCTTTTGTAAAGAGAGCTGCAATAAACATGCGGATACAGATAACACTTTCATGTGCTGATTTCATTTCCCTTGCTTAAATTTCCAGGAGTGGATATCTGTGTCATAAGGTAGATATATTGTCAGATTGCTGAGGAATCTACATATTGTCTCCAATAATGGTTGTGCTACTTTACATTCCCATAAATAGTGTATTATTGTGTATTTTCCTCTACATACTCATCAGCACTTACCTTTTCTTGACTTTTGGATGATATAGTCTCAAACTACGATGAGGCAAATCCTCATTGTTCTTTTTTTAAATATTTATTTATTTGAAAGGCAGAATTACAGAGAAGCAGAGGGAGAGAGGGAGAGAGAGAGAGAGAGAGAGAGAGAGAGAGAGAGAAAGTCTTCCATTCACTAGTTCACTTTCCAGAGAGAGAGAGAAAGAAAGAAGTCTACATCTATTAGTTCACTTTCCAGATGGCCACAATGGCCAGAGCTGCACCAATCTGAAACCATGATCCAGGAGCTTCTTTCAGGTCTCCCACAAGGGTGAAGGGACTCAAGGACTTGGGCCATCTTCTGCTGCTTTCCCAGGCCATAACAGACAGCTGGATCAGAAGTAGAGCTTCTGAGACTCGAACTGGTGCCCATATAGGATGCTAGCACTGCAAGTGGCAGCTCTACCTACTATGCCACAGCAAGGGCTCCCTATTGTAGTTATTTTTAAAGATTTATTTTAAAGTCAGAATTACATTGAAGGAAGACCAGAAGCAGAGGGAGAGTCTTCCATCTATTTGTTCACTCCCCAATAGTTCCAATGGTCAGGACTGGGACAGGTCAAAGGCAGGAGCCAGGGGCTTCATGTGGACCTTCCACATAATATAGAGGTTCAAGGACATAAGAGAGCTTCCATTGCTTTCCCAGGTACATTAGCAGGGAGCTGGATCAGAAATGCACCAACGGGGACTCAAAGTGGTGACCATAGGGATGCTCACTTTGCAGGCAGTGGCTTTACACACTATGTTACAGTGCTACCCTTTCATTGTGGTTTTTATTCGCATTTCCCTGATGGCTAGTGATCCTGAGCATTTTTTCATCATTGGCCATTTCGTCCTTGGAAAAGTAACTGTTTATGTCCTTTGGCCATTTCTTATCTGGATTTTTTGTTTTGTTGTTGAGTTTCTTGGGTTCTTACTAAATTCTGGATATTGGTCTTTTATTGCATAATTTCAAAAAATTTTTCCCATTCTGTCAGTTGTCTTTCATGTTTTTGAGTGTTTCCTTTGCAGTGCAGAAACTTCCTAGCTTAACATAATCTCATTTTTCTATATTTTTGCTTTTACTGACTGTGCTTCTGAGGCTTTTTTCATGAAGTTTTTGCTTATGCCAATGCATTGAAGAGTTTCACCAATATTTTCCTCTAGTAATGTGGTGGTATCAGGTCCTAGATTTAGGTCTTTGGTCCATTTTGAGTTAATTTTTGTATAAGGTGTAAGGTAGGGTCTTGTTTCACACTTCTATATGTGTAGATCTAATGTTTTCAGCACCATTTGGTGAAGAGACTGTCTTTTCTCCAGGGGCTAATTTTAGCTCATTTGTGAAAGATTAGTTGGTTGTAGATGTGTGGGTTAGTTTCTTGTATTTTTATTCTTTTTCATTTGTCAACATTTCTAATTTTGTTCTAGTACCAGGCTGTTTTGGTTATAACTACCCTGTATATTCTGTATTGAAATCTGGTATTTTGATGCCACCAGTCTTGTTTTAGTTGTTTAGGCTATCCAGGTCTCTGTTGTTTAAATATGAATTTTAGCATCATTCTTCTGCATATGAGAAGAATGACATTGTACTGAGCTTGTAAGTTGCAATGGATATAGTGGACATTTGATATTAATTATTCCAATCCATGAGCATGGAAGAGTGTTCCATTTTTGTGGCATCTTCTATTTCTTTCTTTATTGATTTGTAATTTTGATTGTAGAGATCTTACCTATATTTGAATAAATTTATTCCAGAGTATTTAAGTTTGTTGGAACTACTGTGAATAGTAATGATCTTACAAGTTTTTCTCAGCCATGGCATTGTGTATACAAGGGATATTGATTTTGTGCATTGGTTTTATATTCTGCAACACTGTCAAACTCTGTGATGAGTTCCAGTAGTCTCCTGGTGGAGTCATTTGGTTTAATATATATATATTTATAAATATATATATATATATAATTCTATATATATATATAATTATGCCATCTTGCAAACAGTGACAATTTGACTTCCTCCTTTCCCTTTGATTTCTTTTTTTTTTTTGCCTTATGCCTCTGGCTAAAACATTCAGAACTATATTAAATAGCAATGGTGAGAGTGGACATCCTTGTCAGGTTCTGGATCTTGGTGGAAATGCTTCCAGCTTTTCCCATTCAGTATGAGGCTTGCTGTGTGTTTGTCATATATTGCCTTGATGGTGGTAAGAAATAAGGGTTTTTATCATGAGATGATGTTGTCTTTCATCAAATGACTTTCTACATCTATTGACATAATCATATGGTTTTATTCTACTTGTTTGTTAATGTGATGTGTCATTTATATTGATATCCATATGTTGAACCTTTTCTGTGTACTGGCGATAAATCCCACTTGTTCCAGGTGAACAATATTTCTGAAGTTTTGTTTGATTCAATTATGTGATATTTTATTGAGTATTTTTGCTCTGTTCATCATGGATAAATGTCAGTGATTATCATTCTTTGTTGTATCTTTTTCTGGCTTTTGGAATTAAGGTGATGCTGTCCTCATATAAGCAATTTGGGAGGATTTTCTCCCTGTTAATTGTTTTGAATACTTTGAGAAGAATTGAGATTAGGGAATTAGTTCCTCTTTAAAAGTTTGTTAGGATCCAGCAGTGAAGCCATCTGGTCTTGGGCTTTTCTTTGTTGGGAAGGTCTTTGTTCTTTCTTGATTGGCATCTTGGTTATTGATCTGTTTTGTTTTCTGTGGCTTGAGGAATAAATTTTAATAGATTGTATGGTTCTTTGTTATTTATTCAAACTACATCTTGTTTATTATTCTGTTTAGGTTTTCTATGCCTTCAGGAATGAAGTATGCAAACTAGAACTCCAGTTAAAGTAGCTATTCTCAGAAAAAAATAAATGTTTGTGAGGATGTGAAGAAAAAGGAGCCCTTTTACGTTGTTAGTGAGAATGAAAGTTAGTACAGCCATTTTGCAGATCAGAGTGCATGTTCCCCACAAAATTAGTAATAGATATTATCTATGACCTATTTATCCCACACCTAGTCATATGTTTCATTGAGGTGAAATAAGCAGCTGAAAGATATACCTGAGCGCCAATTTCCAACATAACTCACAATAGGTAAGGAATTAACCTAGGTGTCTATTGATGCATGAATGGTTGAAGAAAATGCAATAAATAAAATCCATTGATATCCTTTGCCCATTTCTCAACTCTTTTATTTCATTCTTGGTTTCTCGAGCTCCTTATATACTATGGATATTCATCTTTTATCAAATGCATAGTTTTCAAAGATTGTCTTCCATTCTGTCATTTCTGTCTTCACTCTGTGCTTTGTAGTGCAGAAACATCTTAAATTTGATAGAATCCCATTTCTCTTTTTAGCTTTCTTAACTGTGCTTCTGAGGCATTATACAAAGAGTCATTGCCTAAGCCAGTGTCCTGCAATATTTCTATTATGCTTTCCTTTAGTAGTTTGATAGTTTCAGATCTTAAAGTTAGATCCTTGATTCATTTCTAGTCAATATTTTGTATAGAATATAAGTATGGATCTAGTTTCAAATTTCTGCATGCAGAAATCCAATTTTCCCAGTAACTTTTCAAGGAATTTTTAGCAATTTGCCCAATATTAAATGGTTATAGATGTACAAAGTTATTTCTGGTGTTTCTATTCTGTTCTATTGGGTTACATGTCTATGTTTATGCCAGTGCCATGCTGTTTGATTACAATATCCCTGTAATGTGTCATGGAATCTGATATTGTAATGCTTCTGTCATTGTTATTATTGGTTACATTGTTATTATTGGTTAATACTACTTTTGCCATTCAGTGTCTCTTGTATTTCCATCTAAATTTTAGGATTGTTTATGTCTGTGAAGAATAGACCTAAAGTGTTGATGGGGATTGCAATGAATCTATAAATTTTGGTGATGGTATATACATTTGGGGGTATTAATTCCTCCAGTAGTTGAAACATGAATTTTTTTTGTTTCTTTTTTTATATCTTCTGTTTCTTTCACTAATGTTTTAGAATCTTCATTGTGGAGATCTTTCACATTCCTTATTAAATTTATCACTATTATGGTAGTTTTTGTGAGTGAGGGTTTTTTTTTGTTTTTTTTTTTTTGTTTGTTTGTTTTTACAGGCAGAGTGGACAGTGAGAGAGACAGAAAGAAAGGTCTTCCTTTTTGCCGTTGGTTCACCCTCCAATGGCCGCTGTGGCTGGCCCATCATGCTGATCTGAAGCCCGGAGCCAGGTGCTTCTCCTGGTCTCCTGTGCAGGTGCAGGGCCCAAGCACTTGGGCCATCCTCCACTGCCTTCCCGGGACACAGCAGAGAGCTGGCCTGGAAGAGGGGCAACCGGGACAAAATCCAGTGCCCCGACCGGGACTAGAACCCGGTGTGCCAGCACCACAAGGTGAAGGATTAGCCTAGTGAGCCGTGGCGCCAGCCAGTGAGGTGGTTTTTGTAAGTTCTTTTTCAGGTAGTTGTTGGCATGTATGAATGATATTATTTTTTGTGTTGATTTTGCATCCTGAAGCTGCTGAATTCTCTTATAATTCTGATAGTCTCTTATGGGGATCTTTTTGTTTCCTAATATAATATTTTTTTAACTTTTATTTAATGAATATAAATTTCCAAAGTACGGCTTATGGATTACAATGGCTTCCCCCCCATACCATCCCTCCCACCCACAACCCTCCCTTTCCCACTCCCTCTCCCCTTCCATTCACATCAACATTCATTTTCGATTATCTTAATATACCGAAGATCAGCTTAGTATACATTAAGTAAGGATTTCAACAGTTTGCTCCCACACAGAAACATAAAGTGAAAAATAATAGATGATATTTTAAATGATGATGAAATCAGATCAGACCTATTGTCATGTTTAATCCCAGTGAGAGTCAAGTTGGGAATTGATAATTTCTTCTTCTTTTTTTTTTTTACAAAAGATCAGTTTAGTATGCATTAAGTAAAGATTTCAACAGTTTGCACCCCCAGAGAAACACAAAGTGAAATATACTGTTTGAGTACTCGTTATAGCATTAAATCTCAATGTACAGCACATTAAGGACAGAGATCCTACATGAGGAGTAAGTGCACAGTGACTCCTGTTGTTGACTTTACCAATTGACACTCCTGTCTATGGCATCAGTAGTCTCCCTATGCTCCAGTCATGAGTTTCCAAGGCTATGGAAGCCCTCTGAGTTCACCAACTCTTATCTTGTTTAGACAAGGTCATAGTCAAAATGGAGGTTCTCTCCTCCCTTCAGAGAAAGGTACCTCCTTCTTTGAAGACCTGTTCTTTCCACTGGGATCTCACTCACAGAGATCTTTTTGCCAGAGTGTCTTGGCTTTCCATGCCTGAAATACTCTCATGGGCTTTTCAGCCAGATCTGAATGCCTTTAGGGCTGATTCTGAGGCCAGAGTGCTATTTAGGACATCTGCCATTCTATGAGTCTGCTGAGTATCTCGCTTCCCATGTTGGATCACTCTCCCCATTATTTATTCTATTGGTTAGTGTTAGCAGGTACTAGACTTGTTTATGTGCTCCCTTTGACTCTTAGTCCTTTCATTATGATCAATTGTGAACTGAAATTGATCACTTGGAATAGTGAGATGGCATTGGTACATGCCACCTTGATGGGATTGAATTGGAATCCCCTGGTATGTTTCTAACTCTACCATTTGGGGCAAGTCAGCTTGAGCATGTCCCAAATTATACATCTCTTCCCTCTCTTATTCCCACTCTTATGTTTAACAGGGATCACATTTCAGTTACTTTTCAACACTTAAGAATAACTGTGTATTAATTACAGAATTAAACCAGTCATATTAAGTAGAACAGACAAAAAAAATACTAAGAGGGATAATGTATTAAGTTGTTCATTAACAGTCAGGGCTATGCTGATCAATCACCGTTTCTCACAGTGTCCATTTCACTTCAACAGGTTTCCTTTTTGGTGTTCAGTCAGTTGTCACCGATCAGGGAGAACATATGGTATTTGTCCCTTTGGGACTGGCTTACTTCACTCAGCATGATGTGTTCCAGATTCCTCCATTTTGTTGCAAATGACTGGATTTCGTTGTTTCTTACTGCGTTATAGTATTCTAAAGAGTACATATCCCATAATTTCTTTATCCAGTCTACCGTTGATGGGCATTTAGGTTGGTTCCAGGTCTTGGATATTGTGAATTGTGCTGTGATTAACATTAGGGTGCAGACCGCTTTTTTGTTTGCCAATTTAAATTCCTTTGGGTAAATTCCAAGGAGTGGGATGGCTGGGTCGAATGGTAGGGTTATATTCAGGTTTCTGAGGAATCTCCAGACTGACTTCCATAGTGGCTTGACCAGTTTGCATTCCCACCAACAGTGGGTTAGTGTCCCTTTTCCCCCACATCCTCGCCAGCATCTGTTGTTGGTAGATTTCTGTATGTGAGCCATTCTAACCGGGGTGAGGTGAAACCTCATTGTGGTTTTGATTTGATTTCCCTAATTCCTAGTGACCTTGAACATTTTTTCATGTGCCTGTTGGCCATTTGGATTTCCTCTTTTGAAAAATGTCTATTGAGGTCCTTGGCCCATCTCTTAAGTGAGTTGTTGGTTTTGTTTTTGTGGAGTTTCTTGATCACTTTGTAGATTCTGGTTATTAACCCTTTATCTGTTGCATACTTTGCAAATATTTTTTCCCATTCTGTCGGTTGTCTCTTCACTCTCCTGACTGTTTCTTTTGCAGTACAGAAACTTCTCAATTTGATGCAATCCCAATAGTTGATTTTGGCTTTGACTGCCTGTGCCTCCCGGGTCTTTTCCAGAAATTCTTTGCCTGTGCCAATATCTTGAAGGGTTTCTCCAATGTTCTCTAATAACTTGATGGTGTCAGGTCGTAGATTTAGGTCTTTAATCCACGTTGAGTGGATTTTTGTGTAAGGTGTAAGGTAGGGGTCTTGCTTCATGCTTCTGCACGTGGAAATCCAGTTTTCCCAGCACCATTTATTGAATAGATTGTCCTTGCTCCAGGAATTGATTTTAGATCCTTGATCCAATATAAGTTGGCTGTAGATGTTTGGGTTGATTTCTGGTGTTTCAATTCTGTTCCATTGGTCTATCCATCTGTTTCTGTACCAGTCACATGCTGTTTTGATTACAACTGCCCTGTAGTATGTCCTGAAATCTGGTATTGTGATGCCTCTGGCTTTGTTTTTGTTGTACAAGATTGCTTTAGCTATTCGAGGTCTCTTGTGCCTCCATATGAATTTCAGCATCATTTTTTCTAGATCTGAGAAGAATGTCTTTGGTATCCTGATTGGGATTGCATTGAATCTATAAATTGCTTTTGGGAGAATGGACATTTTGATGATATTAATTCTTCCAATCCATGAGCATGGAAGATTTTTCCATTTCTTGGTATACTCTTCTATTTCTTTCTTTAAGATTTTGTAATTCTCATTGTAGAGATCTTTAACATCCTTGGTTAAGTTTATTCCAAGGTATTTGATTGTTTTTGTAGCTATTGTGAATGGGATTGATCTTAGCAGTTCTTTCTCAGCCGCGGCATTGCTTGTGTATACAAAGGCTGTTGATTTTTGTGCATTGATTTTATATCCTGCCACTTTGCCAAACTCCTCTATGAGTTCCAATAGTCTCTTAGTAGAGTTCTTTGGATCCTCTAAGTAAAGAATCATATCGTCTGCAAAGAGGGATAGTTTGACTTCTTCCTTCTCAATTTGTATTCCTTTGATTTCTTTTTCTTGTCTGATGGCTCTGGCTAAAACTTCCAGAACTATGTTAAATAGCAGTGGTGAGAGTGGGCATCCCTGCCTGGTGCCAGATTTCAGTGGAAATGCTTCCAACTTTTCCCCATTCAATAGGATGCTGGCTGTGGGTTGTTTATAAATTGCTTTGATTATATTGAGGAATGTTCCTTCTATACCCAATTTGCTTAGAGTTTTCATCATGAAAGGGTGTTGAATTTTATCAAATGCTTTCTCTGTGTCAATTGAGATAATCATATGGTTTTTCTTTTGCAGTCTGTTAATGTGGTGAATCACATTGATTGATTTGAAAATGTTGAACCATCCCTGCATACCAGGGATGAATCCCACTTGGTCTGGGTGGATGATTTTCCTGATGTGTTGTTGTACTCTATTGGCCCGAATTTTATTGAGGATTTTTGCGTCTATGTTCATCAGGGATATTGGTCTATAATTTTCTTTCAGTGCTGCATCTTTCTCTGGCTTAGGGATTAAGGTGATGCTGGCTTCATAGAAAGAATTTGGGAGGATTCCCTCTTTTTCGATTGTTCTGAATACCTTGAGAAGAAATGGGATTAGTTCTTCTTTAAATGTCTGGTAGAATTCAGCAGTGAGTCCATCTGGTCCTGGGCTTTTCTTTGTTGGGAGGGCCTTTATTACTGTTTCAGTTATGGGTCTATTTAGGTTTTCTATTTCTTCTTGGTTCAATTTAGGTAGATTGCATGTGTCCAGGAATCTATCCATTTCTGATAGATTTTCCTGTTTGCTGGCATACAGGTCCTTGTAGTAATTTCTGATGATTCTTTTTATTTCCGTGGTGTCTGTTGTTATGTTTCCTTTTTAATCTCTGATTTTATTGATTTGGGTCTTTTCTCTTCTTTTTTTAGTTAGTTGGGCCAATGGGGTGTCAATTTTGTTTATTTTTTCAAAAAAACCAGCTTCTTGCTTGGCTGATTTTTTGTAGTTTTTTTTTTTTTTTTTGGATTCAATCCTGTTAATTTCTTCTCTGGTTTTAATTATTTCTCTTCTCCTACTAGATTTGGGTTTGGTTTGCTGCAGTTTTACTAGGTCCTTGAGATGCGCTGAAAGCTCATTTATTTGGTACCTTTCCAATTTCTTGATATAGGCACCTATTGCTATAAATTTGCCTCTCAATACTACTTGTGCTGTATCCCATAAGTTTTGATATGTTGTGTTGTTGTCTTCATTTACTTCCAGAAAGTTTTTGATTTCTCTTTTGATTTCTTGAATGACCCAGTGTTCATTCAGGAGCATGTTGTTCAGTCTCCATGTGTTTGCATACTTCTGGGGTTTCCTGAATTGCTAATTTCCAGCTTCATTCCACTGTGGTCTGAGAAGCTGCATGGTATGATTCTAATTCTTTTAAATTTGCTGAGACTTGCTTTATGCCCTAGTATGTGATCAATCCTAGAGAAGGTTCCATGCACTGCTGAGAAGAATGTGAAGTCTGTAGATGTAGGGTTGAAAGTTCTGTAGATATCTGTTAGATCCATTTGGGCAATAGTGTCAATTTTTTTTTTGCCAGTATTAAACATCTCTTTTATTTTTTAATCAACGACACAAAATCCCATCCACCTCACTATCAGACTTAGCCTTTTCAGGGTTATGTCTTCCCCACAAATTGTCAAGATGATGTAGTTGAAGGAAGGGATCAATCAAGTTCATACCCCCATTGGGAGAACATGGAGAATAAAGGCTAGATGGTATTTCTTCTTTTTTTTTAACTTTTATTTAATGAATATAAATTTCCAAAGTACGGCTTATGGATTACAATGGCTTCCCCCCCATACCGTCCCTCCCACCCACAACCCTCCCCTTTCCCACTCCCTCTCCCCTTCCATTCACATGAGGATTCATTTTCAATTCTCTTTATATACAGAAGATCAGTTTAGCATACATTAAGTAAAGATTTCAACAGTTTGCTCCCACACAGAAACATAAAGTGAAAAATAATAGATGATTTTTTAAATGATGATGAAATCAGATCAGACCTATTGTCATGTTTAATCCCAGTGAGAGTCAAGTTGGGAATTGATAATTTCTTATTCTTTTTTTTTTTACAAAAGATCAGTTTAGTATGCATTAAGTAAAGATTTCAACAGTTTGCACCCCCAGAGAAACACAAAGTGAAATATACTGTTTGAGTACTCGTTATAGCATTAAATCTCAATGTACAGCACATTAAGGACAGAGATCCTACATGAGGAGTAAGTGCACAGTGACTCCTGTTGTTGACTTTACACATTGACACTCCTGTCTATGGCATCAGTAATCTCCCTATGCTCCAGTCATGAGTTTCCAAGGCTATGGAAGCCCTCTGAGTTCACCAACTCTTATCTTGTTTAGACAAGGTCATAGTCAAAATGGAGGTTCTCTCCTCCCTTCGGAGAAAGGTACCTCCTTCTTTGAAGACCTGTTCTTTCCACTGGGATCTCACTCACAGAGATCTTTCATTTAGGGTTTTTTTTTTGTTTGTTTGTTTATCTGCTGTTTCCTTGTTGAGCTTCTGTCCGGATGATCTATCTATTTCTGACAGTGGAGTATTGAAGTCCCCCAGTACTATTGTATTGGAATCTAAATCTCCCTTTAAGTCCCTTAACATATCTTTTAAATAGACCGGTGCCCTGTAATTAGGTGCATATACGTTTATAATAGTTACATCTTCCTGTTTAATTGAACCCTTAATCATTATATAGTGTCCCTCTTTGTCTCTCTTAACAGTTTTTGTATTGAAGTTTATTTTGTCTGATATTAATATGGCTACACCTGCTTTTTTTTTGGTTTCTGTTGGCATGGAATATCTTTTTCCAACCTTTCACTTTCAGTCTGCATGTATCTTTGTTAGAGAGATGTGTTTCTTGTAGGCAACAAATAGTTGGGTTGTGTTCCTTGAGCCAATCAGCCAATCATTGTCTTTTAACTGAAGAATTCAGACCATTAATGTTCAATGTGACTATTGATACGTAGTGACTTTGCCCTGCCATTTTCCCGGAGATATTTTCTAGTATATGCTTTGAGCTTCCCATGCTCTTTTACTGGTAGGTGTTCTTCCTTTCCCTTCTTTCATATTGATGGCCGTGTTTCTGTGTTTCTGAGTGTAGCACATCTTTAAGTATCTTTTGCAGGGCCGGACGAGTGGCCACAAAGTCTTTCAATTTCTGTTTGCTATGAAAGGTCTTTATTTCACCTTCATTCACAAATGAGAGCTTGGCAGGATATAATATTCTGGGCTGGCAATTTTTCTCTCTTAGCACCTGTGCTATGTCTCGCCATTCCCTCCTAGCCTGTAGTGTTTCTGATGAGAAGTCTGCTGTGAGTCTGATTGGAGATCCTCTGAGAGTAATCTGACGTTTCTCTCTTGCACATTTTAGGATCTTTTCTTTATGTTTCACTGTGGTAAGTTTCATTACCACGTGTCGTGGTGAGGATCTCTTTTGGTCATGTTTATTGGGGGTTCTATGAGCTTCCTGTACTAGGATGTCTCTGTCCTTCTCCAAACCTGGAAAGTTCTCTGCTAGTATCTCACTAAAAAGGCCTTCTAATCCTTTCTCTCTCTCCATGCCTTCAGGAACTCCTAGAACTCGAATGTTGGTTTTTTTAATAGTATCCTGTAGATTCCCAACAATATTTTTTAGATTTCTAATTTCCACTTCTTTTCTTTGGTTTGACTGTATGTTTTCCTGTGCTCTATCTTCTAAGTCCGATATTCTCTCTTCTGCTTCACCCATTCTGTTTTTAAGGCTTTCTAATGTGTTTGTCATTTGATCTATTGAGCTCTTCATTTCATTTTGATTTCTCTTCACTATCACACTTTCCTGTTCTACTAGTTTCTGCGTTTCATTTTGATTCTTCCTTAAAATTTCATTTTCATGAGAGAGATTTTCAATCCTGTCCAATAAGGATTTCTGTAGTTCAAGCATTTGCTTTTGAAAACTTCTAAATGTTCTTATCATAAATTTTTTGAAATCCGTATCTTGCATTTCTTCTATCTCATCATCTTCATAATCTTGGCTTGGGGTGTTTTGTTTATTTGGAGGCATCATAGTGTCATCGTTGATCTTGTTCCCTCGATTTCTGTGTTTATTGCTTGGCATAGTTAATTCTTCTTTCATCACTGTGCGTTAATTTTTTTTTATTTTATACTATGTCCGTGTTAAGTGGACTGCCTGCTGTTGGAGGAGTCTTGGAGGCTTGAGATGGGTGTGGCCTGAGAGCTCTGCTTGGTTCTTCCTGGTTAAGGGTGTGCAAAGGTGACACCCTCAGGTTATGCCTGGTAAATCTCTCTCTCTCTATTTATTTATTTATTTATTTATTTATTTATTTTATTTATTCAGGGAGTAAATAATACCGCACAGCATGGCTGTGCAGAATTGATGGTATTTAGCTTCCAGTCTCTGGCTTCTACCCAAAGAGTCTGTGTAGGCTTCTCCTCTGGATTCCCACTAGGTTGCCTAGGCTACTGAATTGTAGTGACTCAGTTCCTTAGCTCTCCCCTGTTGATATGTAAATCCAGAGAGGGGGCCTGCTCTTTGTCTCTTGTGAATTCTTCAAGCCTTGCAGCCTTGCAACCTTTGCAAGGTTGGGGGAGAGAGAAACCCCCAAGCTTTTTTTTTTCCTTCTTTCCAGTAGTGAGTCTGCTGCACTTTCCGGCCCCCCTCTAGATTCTGACCCCCGTTTCCCCGCCAATGTCTCGGGTTATTGAGCTCACCTCCCCTTCCAGTGCCGATGTGTGGACTCGGAGCCCTGGACATCCCAACTCTCCCCGCTGGTGTCTGTGTGACATGCACTCCCCTTTCTGCACTGGCGCGCAGACCCTGAGGCTCCCGTGGCTCCCGCGGCTCAGCTTCCACGCGGTGGGCGACCTTGTTCTCCCAGTAGGTCCTCCGATTCACAGCCACTAGATCCAGAAGAGTTTCCTCTGCAATATTTTCCTGGTTCTTTTTTCTGAGGCTACCGTAACTAACTCCCCTTTTATTAAACTAAATTTTCCCGGACTATCGGTGCGCGCCCTCACTATTCCGCCATCTTGGCTCCGCCCCTCATAAATCCAACTTTAGGAACATAGTTCTCATCACCCTGCTGGCCCTCCCACCCATTTCTTTACCTTTCTTTTTCCTCCTCCCTCTCCTATTCCCATTCTTATTGTTTAAATAACATTCATTTTCAATTAACTTAATGCACATAAGATTAACTCTATACTAAGTAAGGAGTTCAATAAATAGTATGAAGAAAAAAATCTTCCTCAACAGTTGAGACAAGGGCTCTTCAAAGTGAGCACATCTTAAAGTGTAAATTTCACTTCTAAAGATTAACTTTTAGGTGCTCTACTTGTTACCACAAATCAGGGAAAACATACGCTATTTGTCCTTTTGAGAGTGGCTTATTTCATTAAGTATAATGTTTTCCAGTTTCATCCATTGTTGCAAATGACAGGATTTCATTTTTTTACTGCTCTGTAATACTCTGTGGTGTACATATTGAATGGGTAAAAGTTCAAAGCATTCCCACTAAGATCTGGAACCAGACAAGGATGCTCACTCTCACCATTGCTATTCAGGATGAGGGTCAAGGTTAGTGTTAAGAGTTCATTCTGGAATTAATGTAAAGATTAGGATTAGTGCAAGGATGAAAGCTAGGAAGAGGGTAAGGATTTGTTTTAGAATAAGAGTTATAGGGGCTGGCGTTGTGGCTCATTTGGCTAATCCTCTGCCTACGGTGCTGGCAGCCCATATGGGTGCCGGGTTCTAGTCCTTGTTGCTCCTCTTCCAGTCCAGCTCTCTGCTGTGGCCCAGGAAGGTAGTGGAGGATGGCCCAAGTGCTTGGGTGCCTGCACCCATGTGGGAGCCCAGGAAGAAGCACCTGGCTCCTGGCTTTGGATCAGCATAGCTCCTGCTGTAGTGGCCATTTGGGGCTGAACCACTGGAAGGAAGACCTTTCTCTCTCTCTCTCTCTCACTGTCTAACTTTGCCTGTCAAATAAAAAAAATAATAAGAGTTATGAATATGGTTATGGTGAGGGATAGGGACAGAGCAGGATCAGGGTTAAAATTAGGTTTTGGTCTGTGGTTAAGATAGATGTTAGGCTGGCACCGCGGCTCAATAGGCTAATCCTCCACCTTGTGGCACCGACACACTGGGTTCTAGTCCCGGTCGGGGTGCCGGATTCTGTCCCGGTTGCCCCTCTTCCAGGCCAGCTCTCTACTGTGGCCAGGGAGTGCAGTGGAGGATGGCCCAAGTTCTTGGGCCCTGCACCCCATGGGAGACCAGGATAAGTACCTGACTCCGGCCATTGGATCAGCACGGTGTGCTGGCTGCAGCACATCGACCGCGGTGGCCATTGGAGGGTGAACCAACAGTAAAAGGAAGACCTTTCTCTCTGTGTCTCTCCCTGCAGCACTGGCATCCCATATGGGCACCAGGTTCTAGTCCCGGTTGCTCCTCTTCCAGTCTAGCTCTCTGCAGTGGCCTGGGAAGGCAGTGGAGGATGGCCCAAGTGCTTGGGGCGCCTGTACCCACATGGGAGACCATGGAGAAGCACCTGGATCCTGGCTTCGAATCAGCATAGCTCTGGGCATAGCAGCCATTTGGGGCGTGAACCAATGGAAGGAAGACCTTTCTCTCTCTAACTGTCTGTCAAATAAATTTAAAAAAAGATTAGAGTAAGTATTTGGGTTAAGACTAGGTTTGGGGCTAGGGATAGGTTTTGGCTTAGTGTTGTTGCTAGTGTTAGAGTTAGGGACATGATTCATGTCAAGGCTAGGGTAATGTCTAGGATAGAACTATTCTTAACAATACCAGGGAAACTTGCGTTACAATTATTTATGGTTAGGGATTCCACTGCTTCAAACACCATAACTGTTGTGCCTTAAGTACTTTCAAAAAGTAGAGTTAGTTTCTCATTTAGATCAGCAATGCCACAATGAATTTTCTGTTGATTGATTGCTTTAGGTACTGAGGCCTTCACAGGCAACACTGTGCTTAGTATGTAGATGTTTAATGTTTCAAATGTCATGTACATGAGCCACATTACAAGACCTATTGTGCCTGATGTCACTTCAAAGAATATTATTACTCAATAAGAACATTGTTGCTATACTGAGATTTCTGTATATGTTCATGGTTGCTTTAGGTATATAGGCTGCATTTAACAATACATATATCAAACAATAAGTATATGAATGTTTCTAAAAAATGCTGATTTTGTTGAAGATATCTCTAGGTCTGGAGTTTATATCTAGTTTATTACAGGATTACAATATTAGTTTTCATTATGTCTTAACACTAGCTGCACTGAATAAGCAATGTGATTCCAGTGCTTCAAATAGCATAAACATAAATTGTAATATATAAATATAATGTATGTATATATAATAGATATAGCTATTGTGCCTGAATTTATTTCAAGGAATAGAATTAACTACTCACATAGACTTTTATTGCTTCATTGATTTCTGTCTGTATTTGCTTTAGTTACACAGACCCTCAAATGCAGTAAGTTTATACACTTAACCGTAGAGGAGAATTGAATGCTAATGGAAAGGAGTGTTTTCCCTCAATTTTTGTCAAGGAATGGAATTTATGCCAGTGTAGTAGAAGGGTTCATTAATTTCCCTTGCCAACTCATGAGAAAGCTCAACAATAAATGTCCTTAGTAAGCACTGTGCTGTCCAGTAAAGAAATGTAATGTACCTGTGTTATACCAGAAAGATATGCTAAGTTTAAAGGTACTACAAAGAATGCAGTTAAATATACATTATGCCAGGCTTACTATTTTTGTTTTCCTAAAAATAATAAGTAAATTCCCTACTTTAAGTACATAGGCATCAATAATAAAACATTTCCAATATTTCAAATGCAGAGTAGTTGAATCATACTTGAAAGAGTACTGGTACCTGAAGTTACCAAAATTTATGTCTCAATTGGAACCCACTAGCAACACTGAGATTTCTTTGTGGGTTCTTTGATCTCTCTCTCTCTCTCTCTCCCTCCCACTCCTCTCCTTTCTCTCTCTCTATATTCATAAGCAATAATTGTACAAATGTCAGAATGCAGGTCATGTGAGTGTTGATTCAAAAGAGTTTTTTGCCTAAACTACTCTCAAGAAGTGGAGTGTATACGCTGTTTGCACCTTGTTTAATATAAGCTTACAAGGTTTGGTTTCAATGCCAATTTAAGGGAATGCTTGCCTTAACCATATGAACACTTCAAATATGAAGACACACACACATGTGGAATACTTGAAAGATGTGGTGTGGATGAAATTGGCATAATGGATTTGCAGTGCACATCAGGACACACTTACAAAATCATTTTTCTTGAAAAAGATTAACTGAATTCTCTTCTTTCACTACACAGTGGTTAATAAATAATACATTTTCCATTATTCAAACATTGGTTAAATAAATCATACTTGAAAGTTCTGTTGTGCCTTAAGTTATAATAGCAACAGGATTAGTTTCTCAATTTGAATACAGTAGGTATATTCATTATTTTTGAATATTCATTAATTGGCTTATAAATTAATATAAACTTTAATATGTGACAAGAACACAAAGAATTAAGAGGAAATGAGTATTACTGGAAAACAGTGTTTTGCTTGAAGATATCTAAAGGAATGAAGATTCTCCCCAGTGTAATACAAGCTGACACCATTATAATACACCATTAGTATTTCACGCTGAAGTAAGGGAATGCTTAACACTGCATGCACTTAGCATTGGGCTTTCCATATGAAAATACACTGTATGTAATACATTAAAGACACATTATATGAACTTGGCACTGGAAGGCAGTTGCAATACACACCCAAGAAAGTTGCCTTTCCTGGATAAGATAACTTTAATCTCTGTTATCTGCACAGGCCTTCATATTCAAAATATTTTAATGATTGAAACAGAAAGTAGATGAATTGTACATAAAAGAGTTATTGTGCCTGCAGTTATAAAAGAAATAGAGTTGATTTTTCAAAAAGAGCATCGTTGCTGCATTGTGTTTTCTCTGTTCCTTGTGTGCTTTACTTACGGATGCCTTCATAAGCAAATACACCCATTAATATGAGAATGTAAGCAAAATGAATGTTACTGGAACAGGCTATAATTCCTTGAATTTATCTGAAGAAAAGGGATTTGTACAGATTTTATTATATGCTTGCTTTATACTTCCAGGAAATCATAACTGAATTTCTGACTCAGCTCTAGTTTGCTTAATAATCACTGTTTTTCAGGAATGAGAATATCATATATTTGAGCACTACCTGAAGGAACTCTTACATTTGAATCTGGGTCAAGGAATGGATTTGAGATACACATTAGTACAGAATTACAATGCTGATCTTGCTAGGAATGTTAACTACATTCCTTTAATACTATATGTTGTAATCAGCAATCCATTTTTAATTCTTCAAACATGGAAGAATTATACTTCAAAGAACAGTGGTGCTAGAAGGTATCAACAGGACAAGACTTCATGTCTAAACCAGAATATTTGAATATTCTGTTTCAATATATATATATATATATATATATATATATAGTGTGTATATATGTATATATACACATACATATATATATTCAGGATATAGAAATTTCATGACTTAGAAACATGCTACTTGTCACCCTATGTCTCTTCTTGCCTTGCTGTCACCCTTGTTCTTCATCCCTCTCCTATTCCCACTCTTAATATTTACAAAGATCTATTTTCAATTTACTTTATTCTCATAAGATTAACCCTACACTAAGTAAAGAATTCAACAAAGTATGATGAAAAAAGCATGGTTCCTCAACAGTAGAGACAAAGGATACAAATAGTCCTTAAATCTCAAAATGTGCATTTCTCTGCAATACATTACATTTTAGATAGTCTGTTAGTTACTACAGATCAGGCAAAACATATGATACCTGTCTTTTGGAGACTGGCTTATTTCATTAAGTATGATGGTTTCCAGTTGCATCCATTTTTTTTGGTAGCAGGATTTCATTGTTTTTATGGCTGATTAGTATTCCATAGTCTCTCATATGTATATATATGTATATATATGATTTATATATACATATATTTATATGGTATATATGATATATATATAAAAATTTCATAATTTCTTTATCCATTCATCAACTGATGAATATCTGAGTTGATTCCATATCTTAGCTATTGTGAATTGTGCTACAATGAACATGCAGGTACAGATAATTCTTTCATATCCTGATTTCATTTTGTTTGGATAATTCCCAAGTGTGGAATTGCCAGGTCATATGGTAGATCTACTTTCAGATTTCTGAGGTATCTCCATACTGTGTTTTACAATGGCTGCTGTAGTTTACATTCCCACCAATAGGGGATTATTGTACCTTCTCCCCACATTCTCTACAGCATTTATGGTTTGTTAATAGATATGAGAGTAATTCTTACTGTGGTGAGGTGGGACCTCTTGGTGGCTTTGATTTGCATTTCCTTGTTGGCTAGTAATCCTGGGCATTTTTTAAAATATATCTGTCGGCCATTTGAATTTCATCTCTTGAAAAATGCCTGTTCAAGTCTTTTGCCCATTCTGGTTTTTTAAAAATATTTAATTATTTTTATTTGAAAGTCATAGTTACACAGAGAGAAAAGGAGAGGCCGAGAGAGAGAGAGAGGTCCTCCATCCACTGGTTCATCCCCCAATCAGCCACAACAACTGGAGCTGCACCAATCTAAAGCCAGGAGCTTCCGCCAGGTACCTCATGTGGGTTCAGGGGCCCAAAGACTTGGACCATTCTCCACTGCCATCCCAGGCCACAGCAGAGAGCTGGACCGAAAGTGGAGCAGCCAGGACCCAAACCGCACCAACATGGGGTGCTGGCACTGCAGGCAGTGGCCCCACCTGTCATGCCACAGTGCTTGCCCCTGCCCATTTCTTTACTATATAGTTTGTTTTGTTGCTGTTGAGTTTCTTGACTTCTTTATAGATTCTGGATAATAATCTTTTATTAGTTTCATAGTTTGCAATTATTTTCTTCCATTCTGTCAGCTGTATATTCACATTACTAAATGTTTCTTCTACAGTTCAGAAGCCTCACAACTTGATGTAATCTCATTTGTCAATATTGGTTTTGATTGTCTGTGCTTCTTGGGTCTTTTCCAAGAAGCCTTTGCTTATGCAAATATCTTGCAGCAGTTCCCCAATGTTCTCCCATAATTTGATGGTTTTGGTTCATAGATTTAGGTCTTTGATCCATTTTGGGTTCATTCTGATCTAAGGTATAATGTAGTAGTCTTGTTTCATACTTCTACATGTGGAGATAGAGTTTTCCAGGCACCACTTATTGAGGATACTGTCCTTTCTCCAGGGACTGATTTTAATTCCTTTGTCAAAGGTTAGTTGGCTGTAGATCTTTTAATTGAGTTTCTATTCTGTCCTGTTGTTCTACATGTCTATTTCTTCCAAGTACTAGGCTGTTTAGATTATAAGTGTCTTGTAGTATGTCTTGAAATCTCGTATTGTGATACCTCCAGTTTTGTTTTTGTTATTTTGTGTCTAGTGTGCCCATATAAATTTCAGCTTTTTGTCTTAGAATAGTGTCATTGGTATTTTAATTAGGATAACATTGAATCTGCAATTTGATTTTGGTAGTATGAACATTTTGAAGATTTGATATTAATTCTGCCAATTCATGAACATGGATGATTTTTTTCTATTTGTTTTGACTGCTGTATCTTTCTTTAGTGCTTTATAATTTTAATCATATAAATCTTTGAATTCCTTGGTTTAATTTACTTTGAGGTATTTAATGTTTTGCAGTTATTGTGAGTGGAATGGATCTTAGTTCATTTTCAGCCAAAACATTGTCCATGTAAACATAGGCTATTGCTTTTTGTGTGTCAATGTTATATCCTGTCAGTTTACCAAACTCCTTATGAAGTCCAATAGTCTCATAGTGGAGTCTTTTGGTTTCCCTTAGGTAGCATCATGTCATCTGCAAATAGGGATAGTTTGATTTCCTCCATCCCAATTTGTAACATTTGATTTCTTTTTCTGGCCTAATGACGCTGGCTAAACTTCTTGACTATAATGAATAGCAGTGGTGAGAGTGGCCATCCTTTCCTGGTTCTAGATCTTTGTTGGAATGCCTCCAACTTTCTGCGTTCAGTAAGATGCTATCTGTGGTTTTGAAATAAATTGCCGAGATTGATGAGAAATGTTGATTCTATAGCCAGTTTGCTTAAGGTTTTCATCATGAGAGGATGTTTTGTTTTATCAAATGCTGTCTTGCATCTATTGAAATAATCATATGATTTTTATTCAGTTTGTTAATCTGATTTATCACATTTTTGATTTTCAAATTTTGAACCATTACTGCATACAGACATTACTCCCACTTTCTCAAGGTGAATTCTATTTCTGATGTGCTATTGGATTCACTTAGCTGGTATTTTTGCTTCTATGTTCATCAGGGATACCAGACTATAATTCTCTTTCTCTGTTGTATCTTTTCCTGGTTTAGGAATTAGGGTGATGTTGGCTTCATAGAAATAGTTTGAGATGATTCTCTCCCTTTCAATTGTTTTGAATAACTTGAGAAAATATTGTAATTAGTTCATTAAATGTCTGGTAGAATTCAGTATGGAAGCCATTCCTGGACTTTTCTTTGTTGTGAGAGCCTTTATGACTAATTCAATCTCTGTCTGGATATTGGCTTGTTTAGGTTTCCTAATTCTTCATGACTCAGTTTATTAGATTGTTTGTGTCCAGAAATCTATCTGTTTATCCTAGATTTTCCAATTTGTTGGCATATAGTTCTTTATAAGTGATTCCTGATTATCATTTTTATTTCTGTGATATCTCTGGTTACATTTCCTTTTTCATCTCTTAGTCTACTGATTTGGGTCTATCCCTCCCCTCTGTTTTGGTTAGTTTGCCCAATGATGCATCAACTTTTTTTTCAAGTAAATAACTCTTCATTTCATTGTTTTTATACTGCTTTTTGGTTTGAATTTTGCTTACTTCTTCTCTGATTTTTATTTTCTTCCTCCTATTGATTTTGGGTTTGGTTTGTTGTTTTTTTACATCCTTAGATGCATTGATAGCTTATTTAATTAGTGCCTTCCTAATTTTGAGGTAGGCACCAATTGCTGTAATGTTTCCTCTTAACACTGCTTTTACTGTGTCCAGTATTGTTGATATGCTGTATTGCTATCCTCATTTGTTTATAGCATTTTTGTTTCTCTTTTATTTATTTTTTATTTTATATATTTTTAAAAGATTTATTTATTCACTTTTTTGAAAGGAAGAGTTACAGAGCAGCAGAGGCAGAGAGAGAGAGAGAGAGAGAGAGAGGGCTTCCATTCAATGGTTCACTCCCCCAAATGGCCACGATGGCCAGAGTTGGACTGGTGTGAAGCCAGGATCCATCCAGGAGCTTCTTCCGGGTCTTCCACAT
Organism: Oryctolagus cuniculus; assembly: GCF_051225735.1. Classification (NCBI taxonomy): domain Eukaryota; kingdom Metazoa; phylum Chordata; class Mammalia; order Lagomorpha; family Leporidae; genus Oryctolagus; species Oryctolagus cuniculus. The sequence goes on along the minus strand of NC_142885.1, from coordinate 21,571,908 downwards.
GGGTGCAGGGTCCCAAGCACTTCAACCATCCTCATTGATCTCCTTGGCTATTGTAGAGAGCTGGATCAGAAGTGGAAAAGCCAGGACTTAAACCAGCACCCACATAGGATGCTGACACTGCACACTATGCCATGGTGATGACCTGCTGTTTCTTTTTTGATTTCTTCTATGACCCACTGTTCTTTCCAGAGCATGTTGTTCAGTCTTCATATGTTTATGTATGTTCTTGATATTCTTGAAATTTTAATTTCCAGTTTCATTCAGTTGTGGTCAGAAAAGTTTCATGATTTGTTTGATCATTTTGAATTTGCTGAGATTTACTTTATGGCCTAGCATATGATCTATCCTGGAGAAAGTTGCATGCACTGATGAACAGAATGTATATTCTGTACTATCTAATGAAATTTTCTATAGATACCAGTTAGGTCTTTTGGTCTACAGTGTAGATTAGCTCTGTTGTTTTTGTTGATTTTCTGTCTAGTTGATCTGTACATTGAAGGAGGTGGGGTGTTGAATTTCCTCATTATTACTGTATTGGAGTCCATGTCTCCCTTTAGATTAATTAACATTTGTGGTAAATAGCCAGGTACCCTGTAGATTTACATTTATTATACTCACATCTTCCTGTTGAATTGATTTCTTAATTAAGACACCTACATCTGTTTGTTTCTACTTTCCATTAACATGTGATATCTCTTTCCTTCCTTTCACTTTCAGTTTGTGTGTGTATCTTCGTTTGTGGGGCATGTTTCTTGTAGGCACCAAGCACATGGTTGTGTTAACACAATATGCACATAGTAAGCATTGTGCTTTCAAATACAAAATCACCCTGTACATGTAGAATACCTGAAAGGTATGTTATTGATGTAATTGGCAGAAAAAAGATATGGAGTACACAGTAGGACAGACTTAAAACCTTGCTTTCCTGGGAAATATTACTTGAACTCTCTGATTTAGCTACAGAGGCCCAATTGAAAATATATTCCTGATGCTTCAAGCGTCAATTGTATGTGTGTGTGTATATATGTATATATATATATATACATGTATATATATGTATACATATATACATATATATGTATATATGTATATATATACATATATGTATACATATATATATACACACACACAATAACACACATGCATTACTTTAAAGAGATACTGGGTTTGACATCATAATAAAAATAGTTCTAGTATGTCATTGAGACATGTTGCTATATACAGTTTTCCATGTATTTTCATGTGTTGGTTCATATACATAGGCCTTAGTATGCAAAAAGTATACAAACATGGTGTTGCTGCAGAAATGAACTACTATAAAAGAGTATTTTGCATAAATTCTATATAGGAATGGATTTTCTATATAGTTTAGTATGAACTTATAAAATTAGGTTTCCTTCCAAGGAATGCTTGTATTAAAACTCTGCACTTAGTAAGCATTGTGCTTTCCAATAAAGAAACACACTCTACATATATAATGAAAAATATATTATGTTTCAAGCTGGTACAGATTAGATTAGGCTGACAATTTTTTCCTAAGAAAGATTAATCGAATTTTCTACTTTAACAACCAAGGCCATAATAAACAATGTATTCTCAATGTTTCAAATATCATGTTGGTGCCTGAAGTTATTTGAAGGAATTGAACTGGCTTCTCAATTAGAACACATTGGCTGCATTGAGTTTTCTCTGTGTGTACAATTGATTGCTTGATATACATAAGACTTAATACATTATAAGTATACAACATGAGAATGTAGTGAAAGAGTACTGTTTAAAAGGGATATTTTGTTTCAATTTCCCTCAAGGAAGTGAATTTATATCCAGCTCAGTATTAGCTTAAGCATTAGGTTTCCTGGAAACTTAAGATAATGTTTCTTTTACACTGTATGAACTTAGTAAGCATTACACTATACATGTGTAATATCTGAAAGATATGATATGCCTGAGGTTGGTGCACAGAACACAATTGTAGTACACACTAGGACTGGCTTAAAATGTTGCTTTTCCTGAGAAGATAATAATCTAATAAATGAATTCCTGGCTTTTCCTAATTTGCATAGCAAGCATTTTTATTTCAAGCATGAGAACACACTGTGCATTAGTAAACCTCAAAAGAGCTGCTAAATCTGAAGTTCAGAGAAGGAAGGGGATTCAGACGCAAATAAGTCCAGGCTGACAACATGGATTTTCCTCAGACAGCTAAGCATATTGTCTGCAATAACTACAATGCCCTTAAAAAGCAATGCAGCTTCAATGCTTCCAACATAGAAATTATTTGTACTTGAAGCAGTAGGTGTGCCTGAAGTACCGGAAGAACTAGAGATAGAATATCAAATAGAAGCCTCTTGCAGCATTTCATTTTCTAACCCTAACCATTACTCTAAACCTAACTCTAATCCTAAAGGCTATCCTCATTCCAAATTCTAACATTAACCCTAGCCTTATCCCTAACTCAAGTCTCAAAGACAGTGTTATCCATAGTCCAAGTACAAAACCTAGTGCTATCCCTAGCATAAAACTTGTCCATAGCCCTAATAATAGCTTGAAAAATAACCCTAGCCCTCACCATCAACCTAAACTCAGCCCTAACCACAGTTGTAGCCCTAAGTCTAACCCAGTCACAAACCTAGCCCTAACCTAACTCCAACCATAACCTAGGCAAAGCCTTACTCATAAACCTAACACTAACCCCTTCCCTAACACTAATCTAATCTCTAATTCTAACCCTAACATTAATTGTAACCCTAAGCCTATCTTATCCCTAAGTATAACCTAACCTGAAACTTAGGCTGGGCCCCAAACCTACTCAACATTATAACCCTAAATCTACACTCAATTTTAACCCTAGGTTTACCCAAGCCCAGGACCTAACCCAAAAAATAACAAAAACAAACACTGGCAAGAATTTTCTAATGTTTACTCTAGCCCTACCACTAATGCTACCCATTCTCATAAATATAACCATAGCCATAGCTCTACTCTAAACTTAACAATAGACTTGGTGATTTCAATAGTTCTAACCATAATTAGAAACAACCCTAATCCAAGCTCTAACTCTAGCCTTGGTCATGGCTCTAATGCTAAATATATATCTAATACTAAACCTAGTCCTATCCTCATACTAACAGTACTATAAACAAGACCAAAACTAGACCAAAACCTATCCATAGTTTACACCCTATCCCTAAATGTAATGCTTGCTCTACCACTGATCCTAGTCTATGTCTTCTATGTAATTTAAGCCCTGAATTTAAGCCAACCATAGCCCTAAATGTAGCTATTGACCTAGCACTCAAACTAATCCAAGCCACAATATAATACTAACCAAATTTAACTCTAACTCTAACCCTAGCCCAGGTCCTAATGTTAACACTAACTCTAAGACAAATCCTGATTCTAATCTTTGACATAACCCTAACCCTAGTCATAACACTAACCATAAGCCTAAATGTAAACCTAGTACTACCCCAACCGTAACACTAAACCTAACCATAGCCCTAGCCCTAATCCTAACTGTAGCTCTAGACATGAGTCTAGCCCCAAATATAATCAACCTAACCCCAACACAATTTTGACCATAAAACTATAACCCTAACACTAAACCTAACAGAGCTTTGAACCTATCCCTCTGCCTAATCCTAACCCTACCCAAATGCCATGCCTAGTTCAAAAACTAGACCTAACCATAACCCAACCCTAGCCCTTACTCTAATCTTAGCACTTATACCTAACCCTGGGTCTATCCCTATTCTAGCAATAAACCTAAACATAGCTTTAGCCAGAACCTTAGCAATGACAGGAAGAATACTCTTTTTAATTGTTTTTATTTTTGAAAGGCAGAGTGGACAGTGAGAGAGAGAGAGAGACAGAGACAGAGAGAAAGGTCTTCCTTTACCATTGGTTCACCCTCCAATGGCTGCTGTGGCTGGCATGCGGCAGCTGGTGCACCGTGCTCATCCGAAGCCAGGAGCCAGGTGCTTCTCCTGGTCTCCCATGAGGGTGCAGGACCCAAGGACTTGGACCATCCTCCACTGCACTCCTGGACCATAGCAGAGAGCTGGACTGGAAGAGGGACAACTGGAACAGAATCCAGCACCCCAACTGGGACTAGAACCTGGGGTGCTGGCACCGCAGAGGATTAGCCTATTGAGCCACGGTTCCAGCCAGGAAGACTACTCTTACTCCTTCCCTAGCCCTAACATTAAGCTTAACCCTACATCTAATTTTGACCCTAGTACTCTTCCTAATTTTAGTACTAACCCTAACCCTAATTTAAACATTAATTCTAGCATTAACTCTATCCCTAGCACCTAAACCTAAATATAAACATAGCTCTAAACCTCACTGTAATAAACACTATAACCCAAGATCTAGTCTGAGCTTTAACACTAAGCAGAGTCCAACAATTACCCATAGATTTAGTCATAGTCCTATCACTAACCCAAAATGTAAATGTAACCATATTTTTATGCATGATGATATCCCTAATTAAGTCCATAATAATAAACTTTTCTGTAGCTTTAAACCACATAAAAGCCCTAAACTTATGGCTTTTTCTAGCAATAGCCCTAACTGGAACCTAACCTTAGACCAGACCCTCAACCTAGCTCTAAAGTTAACCTTAGCCCTAGCCATCATACAATCTCTAAGCCTAACCCTTGCTGTGTTAGAGCCCAGTCCTTAATGATAGTACCAACACTAAACCTAGAGCTAAGTTTAACTATAAACCTAACCCTATTATAGTCCTAAGCATAATCTTTCAGTAATCCATAACATAAGCCTAAGCTTAGAGCTTGTTCTAATCCTAACATTAGCCTGAATCCCAAACCCTTTAGCCTAACCATAGTCCTAGATGTAACACTAAACATAGATAAATACCTAAAATGAACCCTGATACAACCATAACATTATTCCTAAGAATAGCTCTAACCCTACCTCTAACTCTGTCTTTATTCATAACTCTAACCCTCACTCTAGAACTAATCCTAATCCTAACCATAAACCTGATAGTAGCTCTATCCATTCCTTTAAACATATAAAAAAAAAAAAACCCTAATGCTATCCCTATACCTAAATGTAAACCTAGACCTAACTCTAGGCCTAATCCTAATTGTAGGTCAAAATTGAAACCAAAATATAGCCTTAATCAAAATATAGTCCTGGCTCTACAGCTAACATTAGACCCTATCACAGCCCTGGCCCCAACTCTTAAACTAATAATCACCCTAACCTTACACATAATGGTAAAGCTAACCCTAGATGCAGCCCTAATCCTAGTCTTAAACCTAGATTCAACAATAATCATAGCCTTCACACTAACCCTAAAATTAAATCTAGTTATAGTTCTACCCATGTCCTACCACTAATTCTAACTCTAACCATAAACATATCCCTAGCCTTAAACCTCACCAAAATTCAATCCATATTGCTAACCCTAGGCCTAACTCCAAGCATAACAATAATACAACACCAGGCCATAGACATAAACCTAAACCTAACACTAGCTCTGAGCCTCACAAAATATCTAACTTAATAAACATTTACTCTAAACTTTACATAAGTCTTGTCCCAAATGAAAACACTAATTCTAACCCTATTCCTAAGTTTGCTTCTAACCCAAACCTAACCCCAAACCTAAGAGTAATTGCAACTCTAATCAGAAACCTAACTGTAAACCTAGCACTAGTTCTAACTCTAATTGTAGCCTAAATCCTGTGATAACACTAACTGTAGCTCTTGCACTACACCTAAACAGATCAAGCCCTAACACTTGCCCTGATGCAAAGCATAAGTCTGGACTTAACAGTAATTCAAACCCTAGCTATCTGTAGCCATAACCCTAAAACTAGCCCTAATCTTAATGCTAAACCTGGTCCTCTACTAATCCCAACACTAAACCAAACAGCAGCATTAAACCTACCCCTACATCTACACTTAGCCATTAAGATAATCTAAGCCATAACTCTAACCTAACCTGACTATAACCCTAGCTCTAACCCTGAACTCAAATGTAGTTATAATTGTAACTCCAGCTCTACCCTTAAACCTAGTCCTAACCTGAGCCCTCTCCTACCTCTAAACATTGCTTGACCTTCAACCTATCTATAACTGTAAACATAACTCTAGGTACAATTCTATTCCCAACCATAACCCTAGACCAAACCCTAGCACTAACCCTACACCTTGCTATCACCCTAGCCATAAACCTAATCCTAAGCCTAGCCCCAGCCATTTCACTAAACCTAAGTCTAAATATTGTCGCTCCCCCTCTTCGTGGAGGAGCAACACTGAACCCTGCGCTGTTCTTTCGTCTGCTCGGCCCTCCCCGGGTTTGCTGCTGGTTCTTCCCCGGTCGGCTACTATCCCTTCCACCTCCGTGGAAGGGCAGTTCCCCCCGGCCGCATTCCCCACTTCCGCAGGGGAGCGGCACACCGCCGGCCGGTTCTCTCGGGGGCTGCACGGGTTCCCTTAGATGTTCCCCATAGATGTTCCCGGTGCATGCCGTCTCTCTCCTCCTTTATAGTCCTCCTCCGCCAATCCTAACTCGGCTGCCCACACGCCGAGTACGCTGCTCTCCTCCAATCAGTAGCAAGTCCTACAGTTTATTGGTTGAACTGGAGGCAGCTGTGCGGAAGCTGTTTACTTCTCTCCCAACGCCATATTGGGGGAGAGCAGATGCATAGAATAAGTCTTAATTCGAGTAACTTAGTCTAGTCCGGATTGCTCCCCACAGATCCCCCTTTCTTTTTATTTTTTAGCGTTGATACGCGCCTGTCTTCGGTGTCCCGCGGCACACACTCTGCTCTACTTGCTAGAGTTGCCACAGGCTCTTACAAGTCCTATCAGGCAAACCGAATCCGGGTCCTCTCTTCGCCATGTTGTGAGGAGGTTTTTAGGCGCTGATGCGTGCCTGTGTTCGGTGCCCTGCAGCGCATGCTCTGCTCTGCTAGAACTGCCTGCAGGTGTTTACAAAACCTATCAGGCAAACCGAATCCAAGCCTTCTCATTGCCGTATTGTGGGGGAGACTTATTAGTGTTGGTTTGTGCCTATCTTCGGTGACCTGCAGCTCATACTCTGGTCGAGCTGCTTGCTGGCGCTTACCGCCTTAATCAGGCAGACCGAATCCAAGCCTCCTAATGGTTGTATTGTGGGGAAGCCTTACTGATGTTAATTCGTGCCTGTCTTCGGTGACCTGCGGCGCATAAGCTGCTAGCCGCCCAGGTGCTCATCGCCTCAATCAGGCAGACCGAATCCAAGCTCTCACATTGCCATGTTGAGGGGAGGCCTTATTTTTCTCTATTTCTCTATCTCCGGGCATTCCTATTTCTCCCATTTTACTTCTGTCTTCCAGCATTCCTATTTCTCTCACTTTACTTCTAAAACTTCTGTTTCTCTTATCCCTGCGGCTTTCCGGCGCCCGCCCCGAGACTGCTTCTCGGCGACTTCCCGGCTCTGAGCCGCTTCAGCCCGCGCTTCTCCGATCTGCGCGGCTTCCCGGCTTTGCGCGGCTTCCCGGCGCCTCGCCCCGCGGCAGCTTCACGGCTCCGCGCGGCTTCCCGGCGCCTCGCCCCGCCGGCGGGTTCCGCCCCGAGACTATTCCTCCGCGGCTTTCCCGCCGAGCCGCTTCAGCCCGCGTCTCTCATCTGCGCGGCTTCCCGGCTTTGGGCGGCTTGGCTTCGCGCACTCCGCGGTCTCCACGCCCTTCGCGTCTGCACCACGGCCTACGCCAGCCCTGTTCCCTATCTATTCACGCCCCGTGCTCTCTGCACGCGGCGGCTTCCGCGAGTAACACAGCGTAGCTTACGTGTCCGCCACTAGCATTCAATCTAAGTTCCCCGGGCTAGCCTGGCGAATTCAACCCAGCGTACGTCTCCGCCCCACGGTTTGGCTTCCCGTCCTTTGCTCCCCGGGCTAATCAGACGGATCCCAACCAGGCTCACGTTTCAGCTTCTGGCTTCAACTTTTCGCCCCCTATTCCCGGGCTAACTTGAGAATCCCAAAGTGGCTTTCGTATCCGCCTCGGCCTGCACTCGCGGCTTCATTTTCCCTAACATTTTTCTCTACCTGGTATATTTCCCCCAGCTTTCCTCCAACAATATTCCTCCCTCATTTCTCCTGGCCTCTCCCCACAGTCCGCGTCCGAGTCTGAGTCTGTTTGTTCTAGCTTTCACTTTCGCTTTTGACCTTAGAGATTTCTCCCAGCTTCCCCCCGTAGTCCGTATCCGAGTCTATGCCTAGGCTTTCAATAGCTTCTTCCGGCACCCTTTTCGTCCGGCTTTTCCCTAGGCTGTTTGCTAGTCTCTCTCTCCGGTATTTTTCCCAGTTCTTCCCGTTTCTTCCCTCCTAAGTTTCATATCCGTCCTAGGTTTCCTATCCGAGCTAGGTTTCCTATCCGAGCTAGGTTTCCTAATCCGAGTCACGGCACCATTATGTCGCTCCCCCTCTTCATGGAGGAGCAACACTGAACCCTGCGCTGTTCTTTCGTCTGCTCGGCCCTCCCCGGGTTTGCTGCTGGTTCTTCCCGGGTCGGCTACTATCCCTTCCACCTCCGTGGAAGGGCAGTTCCCCCCGGCCGCATTCCCCACTTCCGCAGGGGAGCGGCACACCGCCGGCCGGTTCTCTCGGGGGCTGCACGGGTTCCCTTAGATGTTCCCCATAGATGTTCCCGGTGCATGCCGTCTCTCTCCTCCTTTATAGTCCTCCTCCGCCAATCCTAACTCGGCTGCCCACACGCCGAGTACGCTGCTCTCCTCCAATCAGTAGCAAGTCCTACAGTTTATTGGTTGAACTGGAGGCAGCTGTGCGGAAGCTGTTTACTTCTCTCCCAACGCCATATTGGGGGAGAGCAGATGCATAGAATAAGTCTTAATTCGAGTAACTTAGTCTAGTCCGGATTGCTCCCCACAAATATAGACCTACCCGAGATCCTAACTCTAACCCTATAATGCTATTCTAACTCTAACCCTGAACACAGGCTAAGAACAGGCCAGTCCAACCTAGCCCAAAACCTCATTCCAGGCCTAGTTCTCACCCTCAATAACTGCAATTGAATCCTAACCCTAGCTCTAGGCATATCCCTATCCCTTCCCAATAAATATGTAACCATAAACCTAACTAGACTAGCTTCTGGCCCTGACCTTAACACTGCTACTTCCTCAGATCAAAAAGTAACTCTCACTCTAAAGCTACTTTAGGATCTACCATTAAATGTAACCCTAATCCTAATACTAAACTCTAACACTAGGAATAACCACAACCCTAGTCTTAACTCTATTACAAACTTAAATATAACACTATACCATGCCATATTACTAATCATGGTTATAGCAGTTATTTAAAAATTAACACTAGTCCAATTCCTAATGCTAATGCAAAGCATAACTCTAACTACAACAATGCCCTACTCCAACCCCCCCAAATAATCCTAGCCTGAGTCATAATACCAGTGCTAACATTAAACATAATCCTAACCCTAATCATAACAATAACAGTAACCAAAATCCTACCCATACCAAAAAAAAATTTATCCCTAAACCCAATACTATCCATAACATTTACCCTAATCCTACCTCTAGGCCTAACTCTACTCTAATCCCATGATAGCAGTAAACCTAATCATAAACTTAGTTCAAACTCTAGCAATAACAGAAGGACTAACTTACCCTTCCTTTAGAACTAATTCTAACCCTAACCCTAGCCCTAAATATAAAGCTCTAGCACTAACCATAACTGAAAATCCCACTCTAGGGGCCAACATTGTTGTGTAGCCTCCACCTGTGTTGCTGGTATCCCATATGGGTACCAGTCCTAGTCCTGGCTGCTACTCTTCTGATCCAGCTCTCTGGTATGGTCTGGAAAAGTAGTAAAGATGGCCCAAGTCCTTGGGCTGCTATACTCACATGGGAAACCCACAGGAAGCTCCTAGCTTCTGGCTTTGGATCAGCTCACCTCAAGGGTTGTGGCCATTTAGGGAATGAACCAGCAGATGGAAGACATTTGTCTCTCCATCTCTGTGTCTGTGACTCTACCTTTCAAATAAATAAATTAATTAATTAAACTTATAAAAAATTCAACTCTACCCCCAGCAATAAATATAGTACTAAACTTGGGCCTTATCTTAAATCAAAATGTAGTAATAACACAGACCATACTCCTAACCCTAAAATACTCACCCATGGTTTAGCCTAAAACCTAAAATAACCCTATGCCTACATCTAACACTAACCTAACCATGGCCCTAACTAATTTTAAAAAAAGAACCTAGCTTAGCTTTATACCTCATCAAGTCCTAGGGCTAATTCTATAGACCTAGGGCTAATTTTACCCAAACCCTGACTCTAACAGCAATGCTAGGCAACTGCCTTGAAATTAGCCTAATCCGAACTGTAGTCCTAATCCACACACAGTCCGTAAATCTATCATTTACTCTAAACTTAACACAAGCCAGGGCCCTAATTCTAGCATTAATCCTAATCTCAGTCCTGTCCAACTGTGGCAGAAAACCTAGGCAAAACACAAACCACAGGGGCTGGCACCGTGGTACAGCAGGTTAACATCTTGGCCTGAAATGCTGGTATCTGGTTTGGGACCCGGCTACTCCTCTTCCGATCCAGCTCTCTGCTATGGCCTGAGAAGGCAGTAGAAGATGGTTCAAGTCCTTTGGCCCCTGTACCTACATGGGACACCTGGAAGAACCTCCTGGATCCTGGCTTCAGATCAGCGCAGCTTTGGCCATTGTGGCCAATTGGGGAGTGAACCATTGGATGGAAGACCTTCTCTCTCCTCTTTCTCTCTCTCTCTCTCTCTGACTCTCCTCTTTCTGTGTAACTCTGACTTTCAAATAAATAAATAATTATAAAAAACACCCAAAACCACAGTAGTAACCCTAACCAGAAAACTAATCCTAACCTTAGCATGAGTCATCACCCTAACACTTAACCAAACCATAGCCCAAGCCCTAACCCTAAGTATAGCCCTAACCATAACATGGATGCAAACTGCATCCTAACATTAATAGTAGCTCTAACTCTACACCTTACCCTAAACTTAACCCTAACCCTAGCCTACACATTAACCTAAGCTTAACCCTAAAACTAACAGTAGTTCTAATCTTTCCTCTATATCTCATCTCAACAACAAATCTAACTCTACCTCTAACTGTAATACTAACGGTAACCCAAGATCTAGCCTGAAACTTAAAATTAGTCATAGCCCTATCACTAGCTCTAAACTTAACAATAGGCCTAGGGATAGAAGTAATGCTAAGCTTTACCCAATACTAGCCCAAAACATAGTGTGAATGATAACCTTAGAATAGCCTTAATCCTATTCATAATTCTAGCTCTAGCTCTTACCCTAATCCTAGACATAGCTTTCAACCCTTTTCTGTGGGAAAAGATACCCACAGAATCAAAGTGAAAGAATGGAAAAGATATTCCATGCTAAGGGAAATCAAAAACAGAAGATGTAACCACCTTATTATTAGAAAGAGATAGAATTTAATGAAAAACCTGCTAAAAGAAAAAAAAAGTATGTAGTGATTAAATGATCAATTGTACAGGAAGATGTGACTATGGGCAATGTATATGCACACAATTCCAGCATGCATGCCTATTTAAAGCAAATGTTAATAGTTCTAAAGAGACACATAGGCTCCAATACAATAATAACGAGGGACTTCAACATCTTATTTTCATCAATGTGCCGATCAACTAGAGATAAAATCAACAAATAATCAACATAATTCATCTATACTATGGGTCAAATGGACATAAATGTATATACAGAATGTTTCACCCACATCTGCAAAACATGTATTCTTTTTGTCAGTTCATGAGAATTTCTCTAGGACAGAACATATACTAGGCCATAAGGCAAGTCTTAGCAAATGCAAAATTATTGAAATCATACTATTTATCTTTTTTTGAAAACAATGTATTGGAGCTGGAAATCAACAATATAGAAAATATGCAATCATATGGAGACTGAACAACAAGCTTATAATATACAGTGGGGCATAGAAGAAATCAAAGGGAAAATATCTTGGAAATGAATGAAGATGACAACACAACATATCAAAACTTATGGGATACAGCAAAAGCCATGTTAAGAAGGATGTTTATAGCAATTATTGACAACATCAAGAAATTTTAAAGGCATCAAATAAATGGTCTAACAATACATGTCAAGGCCCTAGAGATATAATAACAAAACAAATCATAATTAGCAGGAAGAAAAGTAATTAAAATTAGAAATGAAATAAAGCAAAATAAAAAGAAATAAAATTGAAATTGCTCTATGCCAACAAATTGGAAAATCTCAAATAAATGGAAGGTATAGATTTTTGGATATGCACAATCTACCAAAATTGATTAATGAAGAGATAGAAAACCTAAACAGACAAGTATCCAAGACAGATTGAATCAGTAATAAAGATACTTCTAAGAAAGAAATGCCCAGGGGGCCGGTGCTGTGGTGCAGTGGGTTAATGCCCTGGCCTGAGGTGCCAGCATCCAATAAGGGTGCCAGTTTGAGACCCAGCTCTCTGCTGTGGCCTGGGAAGGCAGTGGAAGATGGCCCAGGTCCTTGGGCCCATGCACCCATGTGGGAAGTCTGGAAGAGGCTCCTGGCTCCTGGCTTTGGATCAGTGCAGTGCTGGCCATTGTAGCCATCTTGAGAGTAAACCATTGGATGGAGGACCTCCCCCCTCTGCCTTTCCTCTCTCTCTGTAACTCTCAATTTCAAATAAGTAGATAAATCTTAAAAAAAAATTTTCATTTTTTGACAGGCAGAGTGGACAGTGAGAGAGAGACAGAGAGAAAGGTCTTCCTTTGCCATTGGTTCACCCTCCAATGGCCGCCGCGGCTGGCATGCTGTGGCCGGCGCACCGTGCTGATCCGGTGGCAGGAGCCAGGTTCTTATCCTGGTCTCCCATGGGGTGCAGGGCCCAAGTATTTGGGCCATCCTCCACTGCACTCCCTGGCCACAGCAGAGGGCTGGCCTGGAAGAGGGGCAACCGGGACAGAATCTGGCGCCCTGACTGGGACTAGAACCCGGTGTGCCAGGGCCGCAAGGCAGAGGATTAGCCTAGTGAGCCACGGCGCTGGCCTAAAAAATTAAAAAAAATAAAATAAAAAGAAAGAAAGCCCAGGACTGGATGTTGTCACTGCTGAATTCTACGAAACCTTTAAATAAATGATTTATCCAAATATTATCAAAGTATTCAAATCAATTTAAGGGGAGGGAAATCTCCCAACTCTTTCCTGGAGGCCAACATTACCTTAATTCCAAAACCATAAATAGATGCAGCAAAGAAAATTATAGACCAGTATCCCTGATGAGCATAGATGCAAACATCCACAGCAAAGTACTAGCTAACGGAATAAAAACAACCAGAAGATCATTCACCTTGACCAAGTGGGATTTAACCTTTATTTGCAGGGATGGTTCTACATACACTAATAAATAAGTGTGATATATCACATTAACAAATTGAAGAATAAGAATCATATGATCATCTCAATAAGGGCAGAAAAAATATTTGAATAAATATAACATTCTTCCATGATTATAACCTGAAGCAAATTGAATACAGCAGGAACATTCCACAACATAATCAAGGCAATCCATGACAAATATGCAGCCAGCATCTTATTGAATGACGAAAAGTTAGAAAAATTTCCACTAACATCCAGAACCATACAACTATATCCACAGTCAATATAGTTCTTGAAGGTTTAGCCAGAGACATTAGAGAAGAAAAAGAAATCAAGGGAATACAAAATGGAAAGAGGAATTCAAATTATCACTGTCAGTGGATGACATGATCCTATGTGTAGGGGAACCAAAATTCTCTACTATTCAATATAAAAAAGTCCACTAATAAAAAGAGAGCTTGGTAATGTTGCATGATATAAAATCGACATGCAAAAATCAATCACATATATATATATATGGTAATAACATATATATATTTATACAAACAATGCCATGACTGAGAAAGAACTTGTAAAATGAGTCCCAGTTACAATAACTACAAAAATTCAAATACCTTGGTATAAATGAAACCAAGGTTGTGAAAAATATCCACAATGAAAAATTTAAAAAAAAAACATTAACAAAAGAAATAACAGATAAAACAAAAGCAAAAATATGCTCTATGTTCATGGATTGGGAGAACTAATATCATGAAAATGTTCATAGTACTCACTATGATCCCAATCAAAATGCCAGTGACATTCTTCTCTGACTTAGGAAAAAAATGTTTCTAGGATTCATATGAAACAGAGAAGACTCTAAATAGCTGAAACAATTTTTTAAAAGATTTTATTTAATTTATTTGAGCAGTAGAGTTACAGACAGACAGAGAGAGAGAGACAAAGAGAAAGGTCTTCCTTCATTGGTTCACACCAAAATGGCGGCAACAGCCGCAGCTGTGCCGAACTGAAGCCAGGAGCCAGGTGATTCTTCCTGGTCTCCCATGTGGGTGCAGGGGCCCTAGGAGGTAAGCCATCTTCTACTGTTTACCCAGGCCACAGCAGAGAACTGGATTGGAAGAGGAGCAGCCAGGACTAGAACCGGCACCCATATGGGATGCCAGCACCGCAAGTGGAGGATTAACCTAAAGCGCCACAGTCCCAAACCCTGAAGCAATCCTAAACAGCAAAAACAAACCCAGAGACATCACAATATTAGAGGATTTCAAGTCATACTACAGGACAGTTATAATCAAAACAGCCTGGTACTGGCACAAAAATAGACATAGAGATCAATGGAACAGAACAGAGACCCCAGAAATCAATCCATGTATCTATAACCAATCTTTGATAAGGGAGTTAAAATCAATCTCTGGAGAAAATATATAATATATTCTCTTCAACAAATGGTGCCAGGAAAATTGGATCTCAACATGAAGAAGCATGAAACAAGACTCCTGACATACATCTTATGTAAAATCAATGAAAATGGATCAAGGATCCAAATCAATGACCCAATACCTTCAAATTACTAAAGGAAAGCATTGGGAAAACCACAAGACAATGGTACAGGCAAATCATTATTGTAAAAGACTCTAGAAGCCCAGGCAATAAATGTAAATATAGAGAAAATAGGATTGCATCAATCTAAGAATCTTCTGAATTTCAAAGATAACACTCAAGAAAATGAAGAGACAATCCACAGACTGTGAGAAAGTATTTGCAAGCTATACAACTGATAAAGGAATAATATCCAGGCTATATATTTTTCAAAGATTTATTTTATTTATTTGAAATACAGAGTTACATACAATAGTAGAGCTGGGATGGGGAGGTCGGTCTTCAATCCACTGGGTCACTCCCCAAATGACCACAATGGCCAGAGCTGAGCTGTTCTGAAGCCAGGAGCCAAGAGTTTCTTCCAGGTCTCCCATGTGGGTGCAGGGGCCCAAGGACCTGGGCCATCTTCCACTGCTTTCCCAGGCCACAGCGGAGAGCTGAATCAGAAGTGGAGCAGCCGGGACTTGAACTGGTGCCCATATGGGATGCCGGTGCTGCAGGCTGGGCTCTAGCCCACTGTGCCACAGCACTGGCTTCAATGTCCAGGATATATTAAGAGCTCAAGAAACTCAACAACCTCAAAAAAGTCAAACAATCCAGCTAATAACTGGATTGGGCAAAGGACATGAACATGAATTTTTCAAATGATGAAATTCAAGTGGCCAACAGACACATGAAAAGAATCCCAGGGTAATTTTCCATCTTAGGAATGTAAATAAAAGCACAAAGAGATATCACCTTGTAATGGTTATCGTACAGAAATAAAAAAAATAAATTCTGGAGAGGATGTGGCCAAAAATGTACCATGATTGACGGTTGCAGGGAATGCCTATTAGTTCAACCATTATGGAACAGAGTATGTTGATTCCTCAGGAATGTGAAAATAAATCATCCATATGACCCAGCCATCCCACTCCTTGGAATTTACTCAAACAAAATGAAAATGAAAACGACATATGAAAGAATTATTTGTATCTCCATGTTTATGACAGGTCAGCTAACAATAGTTAAGACATGGAATCAATTCAACTGATGAATGGAAAAATAAAATATGATACACACATGTTATGAAATGCTACTCAGCCATAGAAACAATGAAATCCTGGCTTTTATAACAAAATGGATGCAGATGCAACTGGAAACCATTGTGTATAGGGACATTAGCAATCCCAAAAAGGCAAATATCATATTTTTCCTGATCTTTGCAACTAATATAGAATACAAAAAAAAATGTAGGAATGAGATGGACGCTTTGTGATATAATTGCCATTTTTAGTACTTGTTCATACTATTAATGTCCTTAGTCTTCTCACTTTTTATTGTTGAATATTATGGCTAGCCATAAATGAAGCCTGTGAATATAGAATGGTTTAAGATTCTGTCTTTGCAAAAGCTGATGTAAGAAGACAGGGGAAGGAGGGAGGAGTTTGATGGAAAACAGAAGGGAGGGCAGTATGGTACTCTACATTAACTTTACTTGAACATGGTAAATGCATGACATCTGTTTTGTTAATATCCAGAGGAAACACCATTGAATTGTCACAAGGCTTCAATTTTGATGTCATAAACCAATCATTATCTGTTCATAATCACTTGGGATATCCCCAGACACCATTGGTGGCATAATACTTTGTGGTGTCAATCAATTGTCATGTCATAAAAAATATTATGATATCATAAACCAAAATTTATATATCATGAGCCTACCCTTTTGTTGTATTTTGAGAACATTTGTGTTTTCCTAAACAATTTTTAAATCAACAATCTATTGGAATGTTCTTCATTCATTTGTGTTGTAATGATCAATAGCAACATTATAAACCACCACTTTGGTGCCATCAATCGTGGTGTTATTAAACTGTTGTGATTTTGTAACCAATTTTGATGTCATAAATATATATTTAGATGTCATAAACAAACATTGTGATGTCATGAACTATTTCTGTGGTGTCATAATCAATTATGATGCCATAAACCTTTGTTGTGGCGTCATGTTCAACTGTGATGTCATAGACCACATTGCATTGACAATAAATCGTGATAATAACAAAAAACATTGTGTTGTCATTAACCACCATTGTGATCTCATAAGACAACCATTAAGGTGTCATAACCAAAACATTTTATTATTAAAAGCAGCTATTAAGTCATAAATCCACATCCTGTTACTATAAATCAAATAGTGCTGACATTATCAATTGTGATATTAACTACCATTATTATACTAACATTTTATCACTGTGATGTCAGAAACCGACTTCTGTGTTGTCAGTCAATTATGATGTCCTAAACCACCATTGTATCATTATCATGTCAATTGTGACATCCTAAACCTAATGTGATATTATTGACCACCATTATGATGTTGTAAAGCTACTGTCATGTTATCTCAATCAATTGTGATGTCCAAAACATCCATTGTGATATAATGATGAATTATGATTACTTAAAAGCAATTGTGATATCATATTCAATGTGAGTGATAAAATCCATTGTGATGTCAAAGTTTATCATTGTTATATTCTAAATCTGGCATGGTTTTGACTTAATCAATTGTGCTGACATAAAACATCATTGTGAGCCGGCGCCATGGCTCAATAGGCTAATCCTCCACCTTGCGGCGCCGGCACACCGGGTTCTAGTCCCGGTTGGGGCGCCGGATTCTGTCCCGGTTGCCCCTCTTCCAGGCCAGCTCTCTGCTATGGCCAGGGAGTGCAGTGGAGGATGGCCCAGGTGCTTGGGCCCTGCACCCCATGGGAGACCAGGAAAAGCACCTGGCTCCTGGCTCCTGCCAGGATCAGCGCGGTGCGCCGGCTGCAGCGGCGGCCATTGGAGGGTGAACCAACGGCAAAGGAAGACCTTTCTCTCTGTCTCTCTCTCTCACTGTCCACTCTGCCTGTCAAAAAAAAAAAAAAAAACATCATTGTTATAATATAACTGTCATGAATCTTCCATCATTATGACATGAAAACAATTATGATGTCATAATTGTGATATCTGGATAACCACTGTGATGTCTTAATTCTACCGTTTAATGGGCAAAATCAATTGTGAAGTAATGAAACCCATTGTAATATTTATAAAGCCAGCATTCTGATATTATGATCTAGTGTTTAAACTGGCATCATGTCATAATAAGTGATTGTGATGCTGTAAACCAATATTGTGATGCCATAAACCTACCTTGTGATTTCATACACCAACCATTGTGTTCTCACAATAAATTGTGAATATAAACAATGACTGAGATGCCATAAACCACCATAGTGAGTTACAATTAGTGTGATATCATATACAACCCTGTTGTTTCTCATAATAAATGTTGATGTACTAAGCCATGGTTTTGATGGCATCAACCTACATTGTACATGACAATAAATTATTATGTAGGGAACCACCTTTGTGATCTCATAATCTGAAATAGTGATATCATAGTCACTGGTGATATTAATAAGACCATTTTAGTATTACAAACAGAAATTTTGAGATCACAAATCTAGAAATGTAATGTCAACAATTGTGAAGTCATAAAATGAATTGTGATGACATGAAGTAACCATTGTTGGGACAGAATCGGTTGTGCAGACATATAATTCACTGTGATCTCATAAATCTACCATAGTTATGTCACAATCATTTGGAATGTCATAAACAACTATTGTGGTTTCATAATTAATTATGATGCCATAAAACTTTTTGATGTCATACATAGACCATTGCAATGTGATAAAACAATCTTCGTTTTCATAATTAATTGTGGTGTCATAAACTACAATTGTGATATTTAAGCAATTGTGAAACCTTAAAAATATCATGTCAAACCTTTTGTCATGTCAGTGAGCAATGATATGTTATAATCACTTGTGATGTCACAAAAGATTACAATGCCAAAATCTATTGTGATGCCATAAACTAACACTGTGGTGTCATAATCAATTGTGATTTCAAAACTATCCATTGTGATGTCATAAGCAATGTGAACTCATGAAATGTTATGTCATGGGGCTGGCGCTGTGGCTCACTTGGTTAATCCTCTGCTTCCAGTGCCAGCATCCCATATGGACACTGGGTTCTAGTCCCAGTTGCTCCTCTTCCAGTCCAGCTCTCTGCTGTGGCCCAGGAAGGCAGTGGAGGATGGCCCAAGTGCTTGGGTGTCTGCACCCATGTGGGAGCCCAGGAAGAAGCACCTGGTTCCTGGCTTCAGATCGGTGTAGCTCTGGCCATAGCGGCCATTTGGGGAGTGAACCAATGGAAGGAAGACCTTTCTCTCTGTCTCTCTAAATGTCTAACTCTGTCAAATAAATAAATTAAAAAATAAGCAATGCGAAGTCATAAAATGTTATGTCATAAACCTAATATTGTTATATATCCACCCTTATTTTGTCATATTCAATTTCGATGCCGTTAACAAAATTGTGATATTATAAACTACCATTGTGATAACAAAACTTAATTTTTAGCTCCAAAATCCATTGTGATGTCATAAACAATTGATTTCTAACATGTCACCATTGTGAAAACAAAAACCTATCTCTGTCATGTCATAACCAATTCGGAGGTTATTGGTCTGCGTTTGTGACTTCATGATCAATAATAATCACATAAAACAGCATCATGATGTCATAATCATGTGTCATGTCATGAAACATTTCTATGACATAAATCTACCATTTGATGTCATAAATCAATCATTTTGTCATAAATTGGCTTTTCATAACTAATATTATGATGTCAGAAGCCACTATTGTGTTATAATAAATCATGATGTCCTAAAATCACTGATATTTTCATGCATTGTCATGTAAAATAAAACATACTGTTGTCATAAACATCAATTATGTGGTCACAAAAACAATTTTGATGCCAGTATCAATTGTAACATCATGATAAACCAGTGTGATATAAAGCTAATATTGTGGTGTCAAAATCTATTTTAATTTCATAAAAATGTTTGATGTCATTATCAATTTGGATGTGATAAACAACCATTGTGATATTATAAATGTACCAAGTGATATACTCACTACTGATGTCATAAAGCATTATTGGGATGTCATAATCAATTGTGATAACATTCTGATAATCGTCCAATTGCAATGTAATGAAATGGTGTTATAAACCAATTTTATGCCATAAACCTTCCATCATGATGTGATGATCAATTGTGATGAATACAAAATTCACTCTGATGTCAAAATCAATTGTGATGTCATGAAAGCACTGTGATATGATAATCAATTGAGAATGCAAAAATCTGTGTGACATAATATACTATCATTGTGATGACATAACCAATAGGGTGTCAGGAAGAACGATTATGATGTCATAAACAACAACATGGAGAAGACATAAACCTAAAAGTCCAATATAATAAACACCCTGGTGTTTTCATAATCAATTTTGATGTTATGAAAACATTGTTATGTCATATACTAATAAGTGATCACATAAACCTATCACTGTGATATAATAAGTAAACCATGGTCATGATATATTTTTCTGTTGTAAATGTTTAGATGTCATCAAACCATTCTGATGTCATAAAACATCACTGTAATGTCACATCCAAGTGTATATCATAAACCACTATTGTGATATCATAATAAATTTTGAGGTTACAAGTCACTATTATGATGTAATAATCAACTTTGATGCCATATACTATCATTGTTATGTCATAAAACCACAATTATGATGTTGTAAATCAACCATTATGCCAACATAAATAATTTTGATATCATAAACCACCTTTGTGTGGTCATAAAACAATATGATCATTTTACCATTCTGATATCAAATAGCTACCAACCTGATATACTCCTCTGTGATGTAATAAACTAATCATTATATCATCATTAGGAATGGTAATGTCATACACCAACCATTGTATTGTCACAAAAACATAGTGATGTCATAAACCTTTCTCATATTGTAAATATAACTTTATTATGTCAGTATCCCTCTGAGGTCATGAATCAAGCAATTTGCCATCAAAATCAATTTTGATGTCATATCATTATTTTATTTTTATAAGATCATTGTATTGTAGTATTGATTTTTGATAGTATTTGTGATAGTATTGATTTGTGATAAACCATCATCACCATACATTTGTGATAAATATATCATACTAACAGGGGGCCATCAAAGAAGGAGGTACCTTTCTCTGGAGTGAGGAGAGAACTTCCACTTTGATTATGGCCTGTCTAAATAATGTCAGTTTGTGGAATCTAAAGGCTTCCATAGCCTTAGCAGATCATGACAAAAGCCTCGGGTGATCACTGATGTCATAAATAAGTGTGTCAATTGTTAAATCAACAACAGGAATCACTGTGCACTTGTTCCCCATATAAGACCTCTGTCCTTAGTGAGCTGTACTATGAAAATCAATGGTAAAACTAGTTTTCAAACAGTACTCTATACTTTGTGTGTCTGTGTGGGTGCAAACTGTTGAAATGTTTTCTAAGAGCTGATCTTCTGTATATAAAGGTAATTAAAGGGGCCAGCATGGTGGCAAAGTGGGTAAAGCTGCCACCTGCGATGCCGGCATCCCACATGGGCACCAGTTCAAGTCCCGGCTGCTCTACTTCCAATCCAGCTCTCTGGTGTAGCCTTGTCATGAGTTGCCAAGGCTATGGAAACATTTTGAATTTGCCAACTCTGATCTTATTTAGGCAAAGTCATAGTCAAAGTGGAAGTTCTCTCCTCCCTTCAGAGAAAGGAACTTCCTTCTTTGATGGCCCATTCTTTCCACTGGGATATCACTCACAGAGATCTTTCATTTAGGTTTTGCTTTTTTTTGCCAGAGTGTCTTGGCTTTCCATGCCTAAAATACTCTCATGGGCTCTTCAGCCAGACCTGAATGCCTTAAGGGCTAATTCTGAGGCCAGAGTCTGTTTAGGGCATCTGCCATTCTATGAGTCTGCTGTGTATCCCACTTCCCATGTTGGATCTAAACTCCCTTTCTGATTTAAGCTTACCATTGTGCTGTCATAATCAATTGTGATATCATACATCAAAATGTGCTATCATAATCAAAATTATATTGTCATAATACAACATTGTACTGCCATAATTACATAGTGATGACATTTTGGTATCACAAGCCTACTATTGTGATATCACAGTCAAGTGTGTTGTCAAAAACCATCTATTATGCCATCCTAACCAATTGTCCTGTCATAGACCACCATAAAATATTTCAGAAGTGTGATGTCCTAATCAATATATGATATGCCACTATTGTGATATAATAAACTTACTGGTGTGCCATCACAAATAGTTACGATGACATAAAACTACTCTGTGCCATCATAATCAATTTTGATGTCATAAACTGACATTTAATATCATAACATTGAGATATAATCTATTTTCTGATAAACCACATTTTTATATCATAAACATACCATTGTGATGTCATTATCAATTGTGATGTCATACATAAACTATGTCATCATAACCAATTTTGATAAACATACACAACCATTGTATTGTGATAAAAAACATAATATAATCTACGTTTTGTGATAAACTGCCATTCTGATACTATAATGCTATAACTGTGATGTCAAAACTAATTCTGATGTAATATACCAATTGTTAAGATGTCATCATAGGGGCTGGCAATGTGGCGTAGCAGGTAAAGCTGCTGCCTGCAGTGCCAGCATCCCATATGGGCACTGGTTCAAGTCCTAGCTGCTCCACTTCCCATCCAGCTCTCTGCTATGGCCTCGGAAAGCAGTGGAAGTTGCCCCAAGTCCTCAGGCTCCTGCACCCATGTGGGAGACCTGGAAAAATCTCCTAGCTCCTGGCTTCAGATCAGTGCTGCTCTGGCCATTGCAGCCAATTGGGAAGTGAACCAGAGGATGGAAGACCTCTCTCTTTCTCTCTCCCTCTCTGCCTCTCCTTCTTTCTTTGTGTAACTATGACTTTCAAATAAATCTATAAATAAATAAATAAACAACCAAACAAATCTTTAAAAAGAGATGTCATCATAAATGTTGGTGTTATAAGTCATCCAATGTGATCTCATAGTCAATTGTGATGTCAAAAATTAACTGTTTTGTCATAAAAATTGTGATATCATAATCAATTGGTATCTGACAGCCATTCTGCAATTATAAATCCACCAATATGATACCCTATAGTTTGTGATGTCATAAACTAAACAATATCCCATCATAATAGTTTTAATAAAATAAAACATCATTATATTGACCTAGAAATCTGTTGTGAAAAGCATTTTGTGGGGCTGTCACTGTGTCATAGTGGGTAAAGTTGCCTCTTGAAGTGTTGGCATTCTGTATGGTGCCAGTTTGAGTCCTGGTGGCTCCACTTCTGACTCAGCTCTCTGTTGTGGCCTGGGAAAGCAGTAAAAAGTGACCCAAGTCCCTGGGCCCTTGCACCTGCATCAGAGACCTGGAAGAAGCTCTTTGTTCCTGGCTTTGAATTGGCCCAGCTCTGGCTGTTGCAGCCATTTGGAGAGTGAACCAGTGGATGGAAGATCCCCTCCAGTAACTCTGCCTTTCAAATAATAAATAAATGAGTCTTAAAAAAAAAAACAATTTATTAGCCCTTGTCCTTACTGTCGAGGAATAACTTAATACTTTATTCTTTTTAGTATTTTTTTGTTTTTCTTTAATATCATTGGTTGAACTCTTTAATTAACACAAGATTATTCTTAGGTATTTAAATTTAACTGAAAAGTGATTCCTGTTAAATATAAGAGTGGGAGCTGGCGCCACAGCTCACTAGGCTAATCCTCCACCTTGCAGCGCTGAACACTGGGTTCTAGTCCCAGTCGGGGTGCCGGATTCTGTCCCGGTTGCCCCTCTTCCAGGCCAGCTCTCTGCTGTGGCCAGGGAGTGCAGTGGAGGATGGCCCAGGTGCTTGGGCCCTGCACCCCATGGGAGACCAGGAAAAGCACCTGGCTCCTGCCATTGGATCAGCGTGGTGCACTGGCTGCAACACGCTGGCTGTGGTGGCCATTGGAGGGTGAAACAACGGCAAAGGATGACTTTGTCTCTGTCTCTCTGTCTCTCACTGTCCACTCTGCCTGTCAAAAAAAATATAAGAGTGGGAATAAGAGGAGGAGATGTACAGTTCAGCACATGCTAAATCGGACTTGCCCCTAATGGTAGAGTTAGAAACGTGCAAGGGATTCCAATTCAATCCTATCAAGGTGGCATGTACCAATGCCATGTCACTAGTCAAAATGATCAGTTTCAGTTCATAATTGATCCCAATAATAGGATTAAAAGTCAAAGGGACCACATAAACAAGACTAGTGTCTGCTAATACTGATAGAATTAAAAAGGAGAGAACAATCCAACATGGGATGCGGGATACACAGCAGACTCATAGAATGGCAGATGTCCTAAACAGCACTCTGGCCTCAGAATCAGCCCTTAAGGCATTGAGAGCTAGCTAAAAAGCCGATGAGAGTATTTCAGACATGGAAAGCCAAGGCACTATGGCAAAGGAGTGATCTAAATGAAAGATCTCTGTGAGTGAGATCCCAGTGGAAAGAACAGGCCATCAAAGGAGGAGGTACTTTTCTCTGAAGAGAGGAGAGAACTTCAACTGTGACTATGCCCTTGTCTAAATAAATCGGAGTTGCTGAACTCAAGAGGCTTTCCTAGCTTTGGCAGCTCATGAGAAGAGCCTCGGGTGATTACTGACATCATAAATGTGTCAATTTGTATTTCAGGCATGGAAAGCCAAGACACTCTGGCAAAAAGATCTCTGTGAGTGAGATCCCAGTGGAAAGAACAGGTCTTCAAAGAAGGAGGTACCTTTCTCTGAAGGAGGAGAGAACCTCCACTTTGACTATGACCTTGTCTAAACAAGATAAGAGTCGGAGAACTCAGAGGGCTTCCATAGCCTTGGAAACTCATGACTGGAGCATAGGGAGATTACTGATGCCATAGACAGGAGTGTCAATTGGTAAAGTCAACAACAGGAGTCACTGTGCACTTACTCCTCATGTAGGATCTCTGTCCTTAATGTGCTGTACATTGAGATTTAATGCTATAACGAGTACTCAAACAATATATTTCACTTTGTGTTTCTATGGGGGTGCAAACTGTTGAAATTTTTACTTAATGCATACTAAACTGATCTTCTGTAAAAAAAAAAAAAAAGAAATAATCAATTCCCAACTTGACTCTCACTGGGATTAAACATGACAATAGGTCTGATCTGATTTCATCATCATTTAAAAAAAAATCATCTATTATTTTTCACTTTATGTTTCTGTGTGGGAGCAAACTGTTGAAATCCTTACTTAATGTATACTAAGCTGATCTTCTGTATATTAAGATAATCAAAAATGAATTTTGATGTGAATGGAAGGAGAGAGGGAGTGGGAAAGGGGAGGGTTGTGGGTGGGAGGGACGGTATGAGGGGGAAGCCATTGTAATCCATAAGTCGTACTTTGAAAATTTACATTCATTAAATAAAAGTTAAAAAAAATAAATGTGTCAATTGTTAAATCAACAACAGGAGTCACTGTGCACTTACTCCTCATGTAGGATCTCTGTCCTTAATGTGTTGTACTATGTGAATTAATGGTATAACTAGTACTCAAACAGTACTTTATACTTTGTGTTTCTGTGTGGGTGAAAATTGTTGAAATCTTTACTTAGTATATACTACGTTGATCTTCTGTATATAAAGATAATTAAAAATGAATCTTGAGGAAGAATGGGATGGGAGAGGGAGTCAGAGATGGGATGGTTTGTGGGTGGGAGGGTGGTTAGGGGGGGAAGCAGCTATAATCCAAAAGTTCACTTTGAAAATTTATATTCATTAAATAAAACTTTTTTTTTTGACAGGCAGAGTGGACAGTGAGAGAGAGAGACAGAGAGAAAGGTCTTCCTTTGCCGTTGGTTCACCCTCCAATGGCCGCCGCGGCCGGCGCGCTGCGGCCGGCGCACCGCGCTGCTCCGATGGCAGGAGCCAGGAGCCAGGTGCTTTTCCTGGTCTCCCATGGGGTGCAGGGCCCAAGCACCTGGGCCATCCTCCACTGCACTCCCTGGCCACAGCAGAGGGCTGGCCTGGAAGAGGGGCAACCGGGACAGAATCCGGCGCCCTGACCAGGACTAGAACCCGGTGTGCCAGTGCCGCTAGGCGGAGGATTAGCCTAGTGAGCCGCGGCGCCGGCTCATTAAATAAAACTTAATAAAAAGCAATTGGTATGTGATAAATGATTCTGGTATGATAGATGAGCATTGTGCTGTCATAATCAATTGTGATATCATAGTCCTACCATTGTGCCATCATAACCCATCATCATACTGTCATTAAACACACTATGATATCATAATAAATTTTCAAATGATGAACCACCATTCTGATAACATAAGAATTCCCTTTTGCCAATATAATCAATTCTGATGTAAAAGCCTGCTGTTGCTGTAATAAAGTACCATGATGCAATCAGCCAGAGCATTATGGCATCAGAATTAATTTTGATGCTGTTAATCACAATTGTTATCATAAGAAATTTTCATGTTATAATCAATTGCTATGTGGTAAACCATGATTCTGATATAAAATACCATTGTGATGTCAATTGCTATGTCATTAACCTACCATTGTGCCATCATAAAAATTGTGATGTTATAAACCAATCATCTTGCTACATCTACCAATTTTGATGTCATAAACCACTGTTGTATTTTCATTTGACACATTGGAAGATTATAATGTTTGTTATGTTAAACCTCATTTCTGTTATCATGATCCTGTCATTGATATCATAATCAATGGTGTTATCATAATGAAAACAATATGCCATCATAAGAAATTGTGATGTCATAGATCAACCTTATATTTTCATAATAACATTGTAGTATAATCAAATGGTCTGAGTAAAACACCATTCTGATATCATAAACCTACATTTGTGATATCATCATCAAAAGTGATATAATCTTTTCTGCCTTCATACCAATTTTGATGTCATGTACCACCTTTATTGTCATAAAACATCATGATGTAATCTATTGGTTTGTGATAAGCTATCATTCTGATACCATAATTTTACATTTGTGATTGTGATGTCAACAAATCTGTTGTCATATCTCGTATATTGTGATGTCATAATTAATGAATTCATAAATCTACTACTGTGATATGATTCTGATATGGTTGTGATGTCATAATAAATTTTGATATTATAAACTTACCATTTAGGTGTCCTAAATGATTGTGATTTGATAATCCACATTGTGAAATCATAGTTAATTTTGATGTTATAATTGATTGGTTTCTGATAAACATTCATTCTGATATCATAAACCTACCATTATGAAGTCCTAATAATTTGTGATGTCATAATCCAAATTTTATGACATCATAATGAGTTTTGAAATCATAAATTGCCATTGTATTATCAAAAAACATTATGTTGTCATAACCAGTTGATACATGATCAATTATAGTTCTGATAGTATAAACATACCAATGTGCTATTGTAACAAATTGTGATATCATAAACCTACCATTGTTCTTTCATAAACTTTGGTGTCACCATGGTATTGTCATAAGACACATTGTGAAATTGTTATCAATTTTTATGTTATAATCTACCATTCTGATGTCAACCTAACATTCTATCATAATCAATTCTGATATTAAAAATGTTTCTGATGCCATAATTAGTTGTGATGTCATAAACATTATACCATATAATCAATTTGGATGTAATAAACCCCTTTATATTGCCACAATAATATAGTATCATACATTCTGGTATCAGAAACATACCCTTAATATGTCTTTGTCATAATCAATTTTGATATAATAAAGCTACCATTTTTCTTTCATAAATTTTTTGTTAAATCATCACACATTGTGTCATAATAAAATTTGATGTCACAAATACCCTTGCTTTGTCAAAAAAATGTAATGTTGAAATAAAATGTTAAGTGATAAAACACCATTCTGGGGGCCAGCGCTATGACACAGTATGTTAATCATCTTCCTGTGGTGCCGGCATCCCATATGGGTGCCCATTGGAATCCTGGCTGCTCCTCTTCCAATCCAGCTCTCTGCTATGGCTTGGGAAGGCAGTGGAAGATGACTCAAGTCCTTGGGCCCCTGCACCCACATGGGAGACTGGAAGAAGCTCCTGGCTTCTGGCTTCAGATCGGCTGGAGTTGCAGTCATTTGGGGAGTGAACCAGTGGATGGAAGACCTTTCTCTCTGTCTCTCCCTCTCACTGTCTGTAACTCTACCTCTCAAATAATTAAAATCTTTTTAAAAAACCCACCATTCTTCTATCGTAAAACTGTCTTTGTGAATCAGTTGTGATTTTATAAACAGTGTTCCATAATAACTAATTTTGATGGCATATACTTTCTTTGCATTATCATAGAAAAAATTGTGGAGGCAGGCATTGTAGCATAATGGATTAAATTGCCATGTGCCAAAACAACATCTCATATGGGCACTGGTTCAAATCCTGGCTGCCCCAGTTCCAATCTGTCTCCCTGCTAATGAGCTTGGGAAAGCAGCAGAGGACAGTCCAAGTCCTCGGTCCCTGTTCCCATGTGAGAGACCTGGATAAAGCTCCTGGCTCCTGTCTTTGAACTGGTACAGCTTTGGCCATTTTAGCCACTTGGGGGAATGAATATCCTTCTCTACTTCTGCCTTTCAAAAAATTAAATAAATATTTTTAAAAATTGTGATATCAGTCTATTCGTTTGGATAAGTCACCCTTCTAATATCATAAACCTACCTTTTTGTAGCTATATTCAAATTGTGATGACATAAAACTACCTCATGCCATCATAATCAATTTTGATGTCATAAATGACCATTATATTGTCATAAAACACTGTAATGTGATTCTTCCAACCTTACCCTCCCTCACACCCACATTCTCACACTTCTTCCTCCTCTCTCTCCTATTCTTATTCTTATTTTTACAAAGATCTATTTTCAATTAACTTTGTTTTTTAAAAATTTTATTTATTTGAGAGATAGAGTTACAAACAGTTTGTGGGAGAAACAGAGAGAAAGGTCTTCTGTCCACTGGTTCACTCCCCAAATGGCTGCAATGATCAGAGCTGGCCAATCCGAAGCCCCAGGCCATAGCCATAGCAGAGACACTGGATTGGAAAAAGGAGCAGCTGGGACTAGAACTGGTGCCCATAGGGGATGCTGGTGCTGCAGGTGGAGGATTAGCATACTGCACCACAGCACCAGCTCCTCAACTTTATACTCATAAGATTAACCCTACAATATATAAGTGTTCTACAAATAGTATGAAAAAATTATCCCTTAACAATTGTGACAAGAGCTGTTTAAAACCATTGCATCTAAAAGTGGCAACTTCACTTCTATAGATTACCTTTCAGGTACTCTATTAGTTTCCACAGATCAGGGAGAAAATATGGTATTTGTCCTCTTGTGGCCGGCTTATTTCATTAAGTATAATGGTTTCCAGTTTAATCCATTTTGTTGCATTTTATTTTAAATCACTGTGTAGTATTCTATAGTGTATATAAAAAATTATTTATTTATATAGTCTTTAGTTGATGGACACCTGTGTTGATTCCATATCTTAGCTATTATGAACTGAGCTGCAATGACCAAACACTGCCATCACAATCAATGTGGTTGTCATAAACCATGATAGTCTGTGTAGCCATAATCAATTGTTATGTGATAAAACAACATTATCATACCATAAACCATTGTACCGTCTTTGTCAACTGCGCTGCCATAAAAATAATATCATGCCCTATTGTGCCATCACAATATGTTGTGATGTCATAAACCAAGGAATCATCATGAAATCATCAATATTGATGTCATTAAAAACCATTGGATTATAATAAAAATTTTGATGTGAAAATCATTTTGTGATAAACCACCATTCTGATGACATAAAACTACCTCTGTGAAGTCATAATGTATTGTGTTGTCATAAAAACCATTTTGGCATCATAATCAATTTTGATACCATAACCATCATTGCAATATCAAAATCAATTGTGGTGCCATAATACCATTGTGATGTCCTATTCAATTGTGATGTCATAGTACATTGTTGTCATAAACTAATGTTGAGATGCCACAAATTATCATTGTCATAAACCAACCATTGTAATATCATAATCAAATTTGAAGTAAAGAATGTTGACATAATCAATTTTGATGTATTAACCATCATTGTGATATTTTAGCCAATTGTGACGATAGAAAACCATTGTGATACCATAATCAATGTGAAATCATAAACATTTTTGATGTCATAAACTAATATTTAGATGCAATATGCAAAACTTTGTCATATATATATATGACATACATATATATATATATATAAATAAACTGTTTATTGTGAACACACAAAGAACTGACATCATAAACATATCATTGACATAAACTGAGCACTGTGATGACCTAAACCTTAAATGACAGTACAGCCCAAATGGATCTAACAGATATCTATGGAACTTTTCATCCTACACTTAAAGAATTTACATTCTTCTCAGCAGTACATGGAACCTTCTCTAGGATTGATCACATACTAGGCCATAAAGCAAGTCTCAGCAAATTCAAAAGAATTAGAATCATACCATGCAGCTTCTCAGACCACAGTGGAATGAAGCTGGAAATTAGCAACTCAGGAAACCCCAGAAAGTATGCAAACACATGGAGACTGAACAACATGCTCCTGAATGAACAATGGGTCATAGAAGAAATCAAAAGAGAAATCAAAAACTTTTTGGAAGTAAATGAGGATAACAGCACAACATACCAAAACTTATGGAATACAGCAAAAGCAATGTTAAGAGGAAAGTTTATAGCAATAGGTGCCTACATCAAGAAATTGGAAAGGCACCAAATAAACGAGCTTTCAATGCATCTCAATGATCTAGAAAAACTGCAGCAAACCAGACCCAAATCTAGTAGGAGAAGAGAAATAATTAAAACCAGAGAAGAAATCAACATGATTGAATCCAAAAAATATTACAAATATAAGCCAAATGAGGAGTTGGTTTTTTGAAAAAATAAACAAAATTGACACCCCATTGTCACAACTAACTAAAAAAAAGAAAAGACCCAAATCAATAAAATCAGAGATGAAAAAGGAAACGTAACAACAGACACCACAGAAATACAAAGAATCATCAGAAATTACTACAAGGACTTGTATGCCAGCAAACAGGGAAACCTATCAGAAATGGATAGATTACTGGATACATGCAACCTATCAAAATTGAGCCAGAAAGATACAGAAAACCTAAACAGACACATAAATGAGACAGAAATTGAAACAGTAATAAAGGCTCTCCCAACAAAGAAAAGCCCAGGGCCAGATAGATTCACTGCTGAATTCTACCAGACATTTAAAGAAGAACTGACTCCAATTCTTCTCAAACTATTCAGAACAATTGAAAAAAGAGGGAGTCCTCTCAAATTCTATGAAGCCAGCATCACCTTAATTCCTAAGCCAAAAAAAAAGATGCAGCATTGAAAGAGAATTACAGACCAATATCCCTGATGAACATAGATGCAAAAATCCTCAAAAAATTTCTCGCCAATAGAATGCAACAACACATCAGAAAGATCATCCACTCAGACCAAGTGGGATTTATCCCTGGTATGCAGGGATGGTTCAATGTTCACATTAACAGACTGCAGAAGAAAAACCATATGATTATCTCAATAGATGCAGAGAAAACATTCGATAAGATTCAACACCCTTTCATGATGAAAACTCTAAGCAAACTGGGTATGGAAGGAACATTACTCAATACAATCAAAGCAATTTATGGAAAACCCACGGCCAACATCATATTGATTGGGGAATAGTTGGAAGCATTTCCACTGAGATTGGGCACCAGACAGGGATGCCCACTCTCATCACTGCTATTCAATATAGTTCTAGAAGTTTTAGCCAGAGCTATTAGGCAAGAAACTAAGGAATACAAATTGGGAAGGAAGAACTCAAACTATCCCTCTTTACAGATGATATGATTACTTAAGTAATCCAAGGAACTCTACTAAGAGACTATTGGAACTCATAGAAGAGTTTGGCAAAGTAGCAGGATATAAAATCAATGCACAAACATCAACAGCCTTTGTATACACAAGCAATGCCATGGCTGAGAAAGAACTGCTAAGATATATCCCGTTCACAATAGCTACAAAAACAATCAAATACCCTGGAATAAACTTAACCAAGGCCGTTAAAGATCTCTATGATGAAAATTATAAAACCTTAAAGAAAGAAATAGAAGAGGATACCAAAAAATGGAAAAATCTTCCATGCTCATGGATTGGAAGAATCAACATCATCAAAATGTCCATTCTCCCAAAAGCAATTTATAGATTCAATGCAATCCCAATCAAGATACCAAAGACCTTCTTCTCATATCTAGAAAAAATGATGCTGAAATTCATATGGAGTCACAGGAGACCTAGAATAGTTAAATCATTCTTGTAGCACAAAAACAAAGCCAGAGGCTTTCAGGACATACTACAGGGCAGTTGTTATCAAAACAGCACGGTACTGGTACAGAAACAGATGAATAGATCAATGGAACAGAATAGAAACACCAGAAATCAATCCAAATATCTACAGCCAACTTATTTTTGATCAAGGATCCAAAATCAATTCCTGGAGTAAGGACAGTCTATTCAATAAATGGTGCTGGGAAAATTGGATTTCTACATGCAGAAGCATGAAGCAAGACCCCTACCTTACACCTTACACAAAAATCCACTCAACATGGATTAAAGACCTAAATCTATGACCTGACACCATCACGTTATTAGAGAACATTGGAGAAACTCTGAAAGAGATAGGTACTGGCAAATACTTCTTGGAAAATACCCCAGAAGCACAGGCAGTCAAAGCCAAAATTCACATTGGGGATTGCATCAAATTGAGAAGTTTCTGTACTGCAAAAGAAACAGGAGAGTGAAGAGACAACCGACAGAATCGGAAAAATATTTGCAAACTATGCAACAGATAAAGGGTTAATAACCAGAATCTACAAAGAGATCAAGAAATTCCACAAAACCAAAACCAACAACCCACTTAAGAGATGGGCCAAGGACCTCAACAGACATTTTTCAAAAGAGGAAATCCAAATGGCCACAGACACATGAAGAAATGTTCAAGATCACTAGCAATCAGGGAAATTTAAATCAAAACCACAATGAGGTTTCACCTCACCCCGGTTAGAATGGCTCATATTCAGAAATCTACCAACAATAGATGCTGGCGAGGATGTGGGGAAAAAGGGACACTAACACACTGTTGGTGGGAATGCAAACTGATTAAGCCACTATGGGTCAGTCTGGAGATTCCTCAGAAACCTGAATATAACCCTACCATTCAACCCAGCCATCCCACTCCTTGGAATTTACCCAAAGGAAATTAAATTGGCAAACAAAAAAGCGGTCTGCACCCTAATGTTTATTGCAGCTCAATTCACAATAGCTAAGACCTGGAATCAACCCAAATGCCCATCAAGAGTAGACCGGATAAAGAAATTATGGGACACGTACCCTATAGAATACTATACAGAAGTCAAAAACAATGAAACCTGGTCATTTGCAACAAAATGGAGGAATTTGGAAAACATCATGCTGAGTGAATTAAGCCAGTCCCAAAGGCACAAATATCATATGTTATTCCTGATCGGCGACAACTAACTGAGCACCAAAGGGGAAACCTGTTGAAGTGAAATGGACACTATGAGAAACAATGACTTGTTCAGCTCTTGTCCTGACTGTTGATGTACAATGTAATACTATATCCGTTTTAGTATTTTCTCTTTGATTTGTTCTAGTACTATTGGTTGAACTCTGTAATTAACACACAATTATTCTTAGGTGTTTAAATTTTAACTGAAAAGCGATCCCTGTTAAATGTAAGAGTGGGAATAAGAGAGGGAGGAGATGTACAATTTGGGACATGGTCAATCGGACTTGCCCCAAAGGGTGGAGTTAGAATCATGTCAGGGGATTCCAATACAATCCCATCAAGGTGGCATATACCAATGCCATCTCACTAGTCCAAGTGATCAATTTCAGTTCACTATTGATCACACCGATAGGTCTAAGAGTCAAAGGGATCACACAAACAAGTCTAGTGTTTGCTAATACTAGCTGATAGAATCAAAAAGGGAGAGAACGATCCATCATGGGAAGCGGGATACACAGTAGACTCATAGAATGGCAGATGTCCTAAATAGCACTCTGGCCTCAGAATCAGCCTTTAAGGCATGCTGATCTGGCTGAAGAGCCCATGAGAATATTTTAGGCATGGAAAGCCAAGACACCCTGGAAAAAAAAAGAAGACATAAATGGAAGATCTCTGCGAGTGAGATCTCAGTGGAAAGAACAGGGACATCAAAGAAGTAGGTACCTTTCTCTGAAGGGAGGAGAGAACTTCCACTTTGACTATGACCCTCTCAGAATAAGATCAAAGTCGGTGTACTCAAAAGGCTTCCATAGCCTTGGCAGCTCATGACAAGAGCCTAAGGAGATTACTGAGGCCATAAACAAGAGTGTCAAATTGTTAAGTCAACAACAGGAGTCACTGTGTACTTACTTTTCATGTGGGATCTGTCCTTAATGTGTTGTCCAATGTGAAGTAATGCTATAACTAGTACTGAAACAGTATTTTACACTTTGTGTTTCTGTGTGGGTGCAAACTGATGAAATATTTCCTTAATATATACTGAATTGATCTTCTGTATATAAAGATAATTGAAAATGAATCTTGATGTGAATGGAATGGGAGAAGAAGTGGGAGATGGGAGGGGTGTGAGTGGGAGGGAAATTATGGGAGGTGAGGCATTGTAATCCATTAACTGTACTTTGAAAATTTATATTTACTAAATAAAAAAAACAAAAAAATATATACTGAATTGATCTTCTGTATATAAATATAATTGAAAATGAATCTTGATGTGAATGGAATGGGAGAGGGAGTGGGAGATGGGAGGGGTGTGAGTGGGAGGGAAATTATGGGGGGCAGCCATTGCAATCCATTAACTGTACTTTGAAAATTTATATTTACTAAATAAAAAATAAAAAGAGGGTAAAAAAAGACTCCAGAAAACAGTTATTCTCCACTTCAAAAAA
The DNA here is from genome assembly GCF_051225735.1 of Oryctolagus cuniculus. Classification (NCBI taxonomy): domain Eukaryota; kingdom Metazoa; phylum Chordata; class Mammalia; order Lagomorpha; family Leporidae; genus Oryctolagus; species Oryctolagus cuniculus. Next base: position 21,536,745 of record NC_142885.1, on the reverse strand, counting down.
TGAATAAGAGTTATTACAGGAAGAAAGGGGTGTAAGTGTGTTCTTCTAAAGGAAACAGAATGGGCAAAAGCTCTGAGGTAGAAGAATCCATGGCAAATCCATGGTATCATCCTATCAGATATTGCCAGCCAGACTCTAGAGGTTGTTAGGATTCAAATTCTACCTCTACTGGCTGATGCTGTGGCTCAATTGGCTAATCCTCTGCCTGCAGTGCTGGCACCCCAGGTTCTAGTCCCAGTTGTGGTGCCAGATACTAGCCCCGGTTGCTCCTCTTCCAGTCCAGCTCTCTGCTGTGGCCTAGGAGGGCACTGGAGGATGGCCCAAGTGCTTGGGCCCTGCACCTGCATGGGAGACTGGGAGGAAGCACCCAGCTCCTGGCTTTGGATCAGCACAGGACCAGTCATTGTGGCCATTAGGGGAATAAACCAAGGGAAGGCAGGCCTTTCTCTCTGTCTCTCTCTCTCACTGCCTAACACTGCCTGTCAAAAAAAAATCAAATTGTACCTCTACCAACTACAATTTGTGTTACCTTAGGCAAAATATAAAACCATGATAAGTGCCCTTCTAATGTAAAATGAAGATGATTATTTTACTTCATAGGCAGGTTGGATTAAGCAAATTATCATAAACTCAGCACATATCTAGTAGTAGTGTTAGTTAGTATTATTGTCAGATATTATTTATATATATTATATAATATGATTTGATATTTTATACTACTTGTCTAGATAGAATTAAAACATTGATTATTTTTCTTCTGTTAAAGGTAAAAAGACTGTGCATACATTTGTTTTAATTTTTAGATTGAAATTAAAATTTGTGTATATCACATACATAAAATAATCATACATTCTAACAATACTGTTCAATGACTTTTGGTAAATGGATACCGGTGGGAAACCATCACCACAATCCAGCTTTAGGGAAGTCCCATCACTCCAAAAGTTCTTACAAGCATTTTTGAAGTCTTTCTCCAATTATACCAATTTTACCCGGCAGACCCATGTAAGTCATAAACTGCTATCTCTCCATATATATTTGCCTCTTCTGTATAAATGGAATTATAGACTATGCAAAAAAAGACTTTGGTAGAATGAGGTGTGTGGTTGAAGAAGGCTTGGAGGGGCAGTGGTTTTATGCTGTGCAGTGCTCCAATGAAGAGCAAAATCAGTAGAATTTCAACTTATTCTTTCCTCCATTTTGGAATCTCCCAAACCCACAATAAATAAAACCATGAGATTGCAACCATTCTATTATTTTCACAGCAACATGTTGTAAGCATTGACCAGAATCACAAAACCATCTTTGAGAATTGTGGTATTTACTTTGAAATATGAAAGGAAAATATTCCATAATGCAGTTCCAAGGATACAAAATAACAGTTAATGTCAATTAACTGACATGAAAGACCTAGAACATATTTTAAGTACAAAAGCCATCATACATTTTAAATAGAAATCTATTAAGCTCCTTGCTTCATTCAATAATCCTATGAACTCCTAAAGTACAGGACTGAATTCATAGACTATACTTGTTACACTACAGGCATGGACAGACACACATATTTTCAATAAATTCTTTCTGAGTTTATGAGTGAACTTTACCAAGAAGCTAAGAAAACACAGTTTTCTGATTATATCAAGCATTGATAAATCTGATTGGGATGATTTGTGTGATGCACCTGGCCTTACATGACAGTATTACTCTTTCTTGAGGTATAGAAATTTTCCATAGCAGTTCTCTAATGAAAATTGCAAGTGAGATGGAATCCAGTGTTAATTCTAAGAAACAGTAAAACAGCTTTGTAGGATCAACATTAGAATGGAGTCCTATTGCCACAACACATGTGTCACATTATATTGTGATTGCCAAGAAAAACATAGAGAGTATACTCATTCTAAAACTAGTAAGAAAACATGTAAATGAGCTATTTGTCCAGCATACTTTCCAATAATTCATTTTGCAAAAGTTTCTCCACTCCTTCTGGTTCCCCTCTGTCTGCCTCTGGGTTTATGTTGCCCCATATTCAGTCCATCCCAATCTTGCTTTACATGTGAAAATAGAATGAGGATCTTTCTAATGTAACTGGACCTAGATATTTACATATTAAAATATATTATTCATTAAACACTTACTGTTTACCTATTTTAAATCACCATTTGAGATGTGTAGGATAGATGAATAAAACTGATACAAATCAGTGGCTTTGTAAACCCTACATTGTATGAGAACCACAGTTTGTCAGACTGAATTGTATGAGAACCACAGTTTGTCAGACACTGAACCATTTTGTTTTTATTTATTTAAAAGGCAAAGTACAGCCGGCGCCGCGGCTCACTAGGCTAATCCTCCGCCTAGCGGCGCTGGCACACCGGGTTCTAGTCCCGGTCGGGGCGCCGGATTCTGTCCCGGTTGCCCCTCTTCCAGGCCAGCCCTCTGCTGTGGCCCGGGAGTGCAGTGGAGGATGGCCCAGGTGCTTGGGCCCTGCACCCCATGGGAGACCAGGAAAAAGCACCTGGCTCCTGGCTCCTGCCATCGGATCGGTGCGGCGCGCCGGCCGCGGCAGCCATTGGAGGGTGAACCAACGGCAAAGGAAGACCTTTCTCTCTGTCTCTCTCTCTCACTGTCCACTCTGCCTGTCAAAAAAAAAATTAAAAAAAAATAAAATAAAAGGCAAAGTAAAAGATAAAGAAGGAGATAAAGAGAGATGGGGGAGAGTGTGATGAGGGAGAATAGAGGGATAAAGCATCCAACCACTGGATCAATCATCAAGTGCCCATCTTTAAGACTGAATCAGTCCAAAGTCAAGAGCCAGGAACTCCATCCAAACCTCCCAGAGGTGTGGCAGGACTCAAGCCCTTGCACCATCCTCTACTGCTTTCCCAAGTACATCAATAGCTAGCTGAATGGTGGTTGCTAGCATTCAAAGCAGCACTCCAATATGAGAATGTGAGCATTCCAAGCTGTGGCTTAACATGCTGAGATGCAATGCCTACCACACACTGAATTATTTTACACAAGTTACACATCCCTCGCAACAAGGAGGCAGGTGCCTTTATCATCCACACTTTATAAGAAGTTGTAATAAATGTTTAAATGCATGGCTACATGTCCAGTTTTAAACACACAGGAATGATTCCAATCCATGCATCTAATTCCAGAGCATACAGCCTTAATCATGACAAAACCCCACACTTTATGAAATGCTGGTAGCACACAAATATGTAGAAAGAGAGGCATACTATACAATTATTCCCTAGTATGCTAATTTGTAATTGTCCTAATTATGTTTACTTCCCACAAGAAAGTATGCTTTCTGAGCCAAGCAGGCCTTAGAATACAGAAGTTAAGGGCACACCTTCCTGTTTGTTGTCCAGCTGCTTGGCCTCTTTTGGCCTCAGTTTCCTTATGGATAAAAAAACCCGCAATGTCCAACTCACAGAGTAGCAGAGAGAATGAAAAACAAATGTGTGCAGAATGCTTGGCTCACAAGAAGCACAATAAATTGCTGCTGCTATCAGTATTCCTAGACACAGCACTGGCTCCCACAGCATGAAGCCAAAGCTGGGTATACAGTATATCACTGAAAAAATATAGGTTTTTGGGTATTTCTCATATCTTCCAGGTTCCTTGGATATTTCTACCCATTCAACAAACATTTGAGCAGTTTCTATTTCATGTCAGGCTGTTCAAAGGGGTGAACCAAACAGAAAAGTTGTCTACTACTCACTACATAATGCTATGGTTGTCACCCCCTAACTTGCCTTCCTTCCTAATACAAAATTAGAAGGCAGGCACTCTATCTAGGCAAATTTACCAACATATTAAACATCTAACCTTAATGTCACTACAAGTATTTTATCACGTTTTTGCAAATCAATGCAGTCTGAAAATGATTTCTTTTTTTAACCTGTAAAAATAGGCTGGTTGGAATTATGATTGTGAGGCAGGATGTTAAGCTTCCACCTGCGATAAGTTACAAATACAAATTTCAAACCACATGCTGCCATTATGTGGTGATTAACTGAGGCAAATTCTACTATGGCCTTGCTTGAGTGTTGATGGTGCAGAGGGGCTTGGGGAAATGTACAGGCTCTTCGTCAGCATACCTCACCTGTACAAAGCATTAGGCTTGGTGGAGAAGAGATATTCCAGACTGTCCATGCCAACCAAGGATGAGAAATGGTAAATGAGAAGTGGGGAGAAACAATACCAGGGTTCATGGTAAAAGGAAGAGTCCCGCCTTAATATGTTGACCATGCAGGTATACTAAGGACTTGTCCTCCTTTTTGCCAATGACCCAGCAGGCTGGTTCACCACACTAATGAAGTAATACCTGATTCAGTGCCCACAGGTCACAATTATCTAGGCTATGAGCCCAGCAAACAGATGAGTGTCACCCACAGAAGTGCCTGTGGGGTGCATGAACTACTGTGCCAAGGGACCTGCTATGGAGACTATCTGGGGGGATGAGCCACATCAGTGCCAAGGAGTGTCTGAAGCAACACATGAAGTTTATCTGAAATGAGACAACTTGGGATCCCCCTCCAACACAGCATCTAATAGTGACCACTTTGATGTGGATGGCCAGATGTGCTATCAGCTTGTGGAAAGTGGATGAAGAGGTGTCAGGCAGAACAGCACCTGATGGCACACCTTTAGCTTCATAGTTCTGAGTAACAAGCACAGCAGGAAGCTGCTGCTGTGAACACTCCATTGCGTGGATCTACTTGGGTATTTTCTAGAGTGTTGAGGGTCTGCACAGCTTAACTTCAGGTGCTATGACCATCAGGGCCAGGAGAGTTGGTTTGGACTATTGTAGGACTCCTCTTAAAATAACAGAGGGGTGAGCATTGGGGAACAGCATGTAAGATGGCTCTTTCGAGACCCACATCCTATATTAGAGTGTGTAGGTTTGAGTCTCACTCCACTTCCAATCCAGCTTCCTACTAAAGTGCACCCTAGGAGGCAGTATATAATAGCTCAGATACTTGAGTCTGTGCCATCCACACTGAGTTCTGGGATTTTCACTTCATAAAACCTGATGTTTTCACATCACAACCTGGCTGAATTCCAGCTATTGTGAATATCTGGAGAGAACAATGGATGAGAGATCGCTGTGCCTTTAATGTGAATAAAATTAATTTTCAAAATTTAAATGAACCTCCTGCATCCATGTGGTCAGACTGGGACTATCCCAGTTGGGCCCCTTCCCTGTGGGGATGGCAGCAGCATAGACTAATTGAAAAAATGCCTGAATACCTCAGTGGTCTCCTTTTCTCAGTTGTGCATCATTGTTTGACATACAAAGTTCATGATGGAGTGTTATTTTCCAGATCACCAACACACATTGCAGCAAAGGAACACCTTATGTTCATCCACTCTGCATGGAGGACCCCATCAGCTCTGCTTCCCAGATGATACGAGTCTCTCATGTGGGTTACAGGAACCCACATACTTCAGCCATCACTCCCTCCAAAAGTGCATATTAGCATAAAGCTGGAATTGAGAGTTGTGACTATAACCTAGGCATGTCAATATAGGATGTGGACATACTAAGCAGGGTTGTAACACATGCCAAATGTCAATCCCTCAGTGAATTTTTGAAGTGCCTCTGTATATCCAAGGCTTTCAGAGAAAGGAGACAGAGCCTTCTGGGCCCTGCCCCTTTACTACATAGTTTCTGCTTCTCCCCAACATTGTACACTGCTTCATGTGTCTCTCTCTGTGCATGCTCACTTCTGAGGTCTCTTCATGCAGACAGGGAAGAGCAGCAGAGCACAGAAGAGTGGGTCTGGGAGACAAGGCAGATTAGGGAAAAACTGGACTGTGACAGTTTCTGCCTGGATCCTGCCACTTAGTGTTTAGTGACCACATCTGAAGCAGAGGAAAATTGTTCATCTACATGCCAAAAACTGAAATATAATATCTTTATATTACCCCAGGCATGAAAGTCAAATCAAAATGAATTGAAGGCTTACATAAAAGGTCTGAGAATATAAAACCCCTTACAAATGGAAGCAAATTCATTGATATTAGTCTCAACAATGATTGTTTAGATATGACACTAAACGCATAGGTGACAAAAGCAAAGGCTGAAAAAAATCTAAAAAATATTCTGCATGTGATAGGAAAAACAGAACAGATGAAGTAAGAAATGAAGAAAACATTGGACAACCTGGGTTTGAACACAAACAACTCAAAAACAAATATTGTAATAAAAATTGCACAAAGGATTGATCAGTTTTCCATTGAATATATACAAGTAGCCAACAGGTAACTTAAAAGGGGTTCAGAAACAGCTAATGAAGACTACAATGCTAATTAAGACCACAGTGATTATCATCTCATATGTGTTAAAACAATTATCCAAAAGTAAAAAGATAACATTGGCCCAGGGTGGAAAAAAGGAATATAAAAATTGTTGCTGAGAAAGTAAATTGTTACATCCAATACAGAAAACATTATGTAGGTCTTCAATCAAAATTAAACATAGAACATATGACAAAGCAATCTCACAACTGCGTGTATATCCAAAGGAAACCAAATCAGTATCTCAAATAGATACCTTTATCTCCACATTACTGGCAGCATTATCTATAAGAACAAGATATGGAGACAACCCCACTGTCAACATATGAATAAAGAAAATGTGATAAACACACATACATAGCAATCACAGACAACCTTAATAAGGAAATTCTTCCATTTTTCAAGGATGTGGATCCAAAAATATGAATGTGGACATTAGGCTATTTGAAATAAGGCACAGAAAAATAAATGCCGCACAATATCACTCATACGTGTAATCTAAGAAAGTCGCACTTAATCACAGAATAGAATGGTGGTTGTCATGGGCTGAGAGTGAAAGACATGGGAAAATGTTAGCTGAACACACATTTGCAGCTATGAGATAAATTAACAAAATTAACACCTCAAGACCTTAATATTCAACACAGTAAATAGTTGATTATGATATCACATACTCACAACTTGCTAATATCTTCCATATTCTTTAATAACATAGGGATGTAATGTGATGGATATGTTAGATTGTCTTAATCATTTCATAATGTATATGTACAAGAGGATTCCAGAAAGTTTTGAAAAAATGTAATCAAAAGATAATGTGAATTGTCCATAACTTTTTAATGTCCCTCACATAGCAAAACATCAGTTTTCATACCTTGATGATACATAAATTGTGTCAGTCATACTCTGACAATCTTGAAAAAAATTTAAGCAAGCAAAACTAAACAGGCTCCTATATTAAAATATAAATCCAAAATAACTTAGTAAACTAGACATATCTACAGGATTTGGAAGACTTTCATGCAAGAAAAATCATTTTTAAAACACACATAAATTTGAGTGGTCAAAATTTCTATTTTGAAAGTGCAAATAGAGATGGCACCCTGTACAGAGAAAGTGCAAGTGCTAAGACGTTGCCCAAGTACCAAATCACAGGGTCTTTCTGCTTCTCTAAAACCTGGGTGAAAACCCCAAGCCAAATAAAACTTCTGTTTCTACCTTACTCAGTCTATGTTACTGTGATATTGGAAACATATGAAGGAGTGAGACATCCTAGAAACAGCTGTGTAAAGAGGTCAATGCCCTGGAAAGTACCCTGCAGGCCACATATTGAGAAAACTCGGGGGAACCAGGTCCCTGTGGGGAGGGAAGGAGGAACCTACAGCGCCTGTCCCACATGAACCACATACACAGAGCCCACATTCTCCCTAGAGACCACCCAGTCCCCACTGCACAATCGGGGGAGACGTGGAGCTACTGCCACACAGCTGGCCTGCTATGGCTCCGGGCTGAGAAGTCTCACCCAAGCAGGGAAGGGGCAGGACCTCAGGGTCCTGGGTGCCGGTAAAGCCCCCAACCCACAGGTCTGAGGGGACCGAGGGGAAGTCCTGTGCCAGCGCCAATATGGAGCCCACAGATGCCGGAGGCCTGTGTCCTCCTGGCCTTCGGCTCCGTTTTCCCCTCTCGGTACAACCAGGTCCACACACTCACCATGTCCGGGTTGTCAGCTTCCTAGGTGCCCAGCGTTCCCAGTGAGTGAAGGTCGAGAGCTGCAGAGGTCGACCTTGCTTGGGAGCCTCCTGGCGGCGGAGCTGTCTCCCAGGAGTTCACTCTGCAGGCAAAACTCTGAGGAGATTGTGACGTCCAGGCCCCGCGTGCTGATGCACTGTGGACGTCACCTTGCCTGATTGGACAGTTTGCCAGCCTTGAGTGCACGGAACGTCACAAAGCACGGAGCCAATCAGCGTCCCCCATAGCAAGGACCCCTAACTTCAAGTTGTCCTGGATGGGAACAGCGAGAGACAGACCTGGGTTCAGGTCTGAAATGGCCGCCCCTGGGCTCTGCCTCCCCGCGGCTGGAGGGCTCTCACCTCCGAGCTCCTGCTACCCACTGGCCTCGCCCTGGGTCCCCGTCCTTCTCCCTGCGGATGCTGCCTGGAGCTGGCGGTAACCTGTTGCAGTGAGTTACAGTTCTGTTTATCCGCTTCCGGCGCTTTCGTTTTCCTTGTATTTCTGCTCATTCTGTTGGGTCGTTTGTATTACTTATTGATTTGAATAACACTTAGATGTAACATAATTTACTCTTTTTTTTTCTTTTCTTCTGTTTTCTACTCTGCCTATTGATCTTTTATATTTTCTAGTTATTTCTTGCTGGCACTTGGTAATCTAATGGATTTTTAAAACATTGATCTTTCCCACAACATTAAATTCATTTATCAGTTTATTTGTTTTTAGATTTTATGGATTCTCCCTAAACAAATATCTCCAATATATTGGCAATTTATTGTTAAGAAATTGATCTTTACATCTTATTTTATTTCTTTTTGCTCTCCCCCTCGCCCCCAACTACTCCTCCAATAAGAAGTTGGCACTAGTGGAGACTTCCTGGTCTAGGTTTACTTCCAGGGTAAAAGCTGTCAATGATTCTGTATTAATCATGGTTTTCGTTGTAGGATCCTTTTAAAAATTTTGATCTGAATAAGAAAGCCATTGCTCTTTTTTACTATACTGCAAGCAGTTTTTAAAAATTACATGCTGATTTTTAAATGTTTTTGAACATTAAATTGTCATGTGATTTTCTCCTTGAATTTTTCACCTACCTGGAAAATTTACATGACTTGTTAAGAAATGTTAACCACCTCTTGTATTTTTTATTATATGTGACTTGTTATTCATTACATTTTCATATGCGATTTCATTTATTATACAAATACTAAGGATTTATACATCTGTATATGAAAGATAGTTTATACTTAATTTATATTGAAAGTTCTTAATTTATATTGCATCATTATCAATGTAATGCTGGCTTTCTAAAAGAAATCTGAAAATATGCTTTGCTTATTTATACTTTGATACATCTGAGAAATATAGGTTTTTTTATTTCTTAAATGTTTGAAATATTTTGTGTTTCTATAACTGAAGTTTTGTTTCTCTAACTGTTTTATTGGCTGGTGGCCTTCAAACTGGGATTCAACTTCCTTGTTTTAATTTGGAGTTTTCCTATTTTATACTTCTTATATTGGATTTTAGGAATTTATATTTGTGTTTGTGTTTGGGAATTTGATTTTCAAAGTATAGTGGATTTTTATCTCTAGTCAAGTTTTTATCCCAAGAGTTTTTTTTTTTTTTTTTTTTGACATGCAGAGTTAGATGGTGAGAGAGACAGAGAGAAAGGTCTTCCTTCCATTGGTTGACCTCCTAAATGGCTGCTATGGCCAGAGATACACCATTCCAAAGCCAGGAGCCAGGTGCTTCCTCTTGGTCTCCCATATGGGTGCAGGACCCAAGGACTTGGGCCATCCTCCCCTGCCTTCCTGGGCTACAGCAGAAAGCTGGACTCGAAGAGGAGCAACCAGGACAGAATCTGGTGCCCCAACCAGGGCTAGAACTCTGGGTACTGGTGCTGCAGGCGGAGGATTAGCCTAGTGGGCTGCAGCGCTGGCCTTACCCCTAAGAGTTTTACAATATTTTTTTCTGATCTTGACAAAGCTCTTTTCTCTGTAAACAATTGTTTTAATACATGAAAATGGACACTAGTGTTAGTTTTCCCTGTGTTTCCTCAATTACTTTTACTCATAGTTTATTAATTTTGTTAAAATTAAAAAGTATATCCTGGGGCTGATGCTATGGCATAGTTGGTAAAGCCACCACCTGTAGTGCTGGCATCCCATATGGGCCCCAGTTCAAGTCCCAGGTACTCCCCTTCATATCTAGCTTTTTGCTATGGCCTGGGAAAGCAGTAGAAGATGGCCCAAGTCCTTGGGACCCTGCACCCATGTGAGAGACCTACAAGAAGCTCCTGAATTCAGATAAGGGCAGCTCTTGCTGTTGCAGCCCTCTGGAGAGTGAACCAGTAGATGGAAGACGTTTTTCTCTCTCTGCCTCTGCCTCTCTGTAACTCTGCCTTTCAAATATATAAATAAATCTTAAAAAATATTTCCAGAAATGAATGAAAAATCTGTCCCGGTTGCTCCTCTTCCAGTCCAGCTCTCTGCTGTGGCCCAGGAAGGCAGTGGAGGGCGGCCCAAGTGCTTGGGCCCTGCATGTGCATGGGAGACGAGGAGGAAGCACCGGGCTCCTGACTTTGAATTGACTCAGCTTGCCGGCCATGGGGGCCATTTGGGGGTTGAACCAATGGAAGAAAGACCTTTCTCTCTGTCTCTCTCTCTCACTATCTAACTCTGCCTGTCAAAAAAATAAATGTATGAGTGTGTGTGTGTATGTATATATACACATATATGCATATATTATTATATTATATATTATATAGTTATACAATATATAACATAGTTATATAGTTACATAACATATATAATAATTATATAATTTATAATAACATATAATTATATATTAGAATATATCACATTAGACTATATATTATATATCTTAACTATAATATAATATATAATAACTATGTATAATATATATATAATTATCAGCAAACTCAGTAAGATGTTTAATTTATTTAAAAATTGAATAAATACAAATTAAAGTATGTGTTTTTCATCAGATTCAAAACAATTATTGCAACTGTTGACATTTTGACATATATGAGGCAATGGCCATTGAATAGAATGTGAATTTGCAAAAGAAATTGGTGATGTGTACCAAAAGTCTTAGCAATACAGATTATGTTATTATATACTCTTGTCCCAAATAAGCACTTCCTAAAAAAATCTTTCTTTGGAAAAATAGGTTTCAGAAGTGTCTATGGAAACTTTTTCTTAGGGAAATTTGAGGATAGAAAAGTAAATATCTAACAGTACAGTATTCATTAAATAGTATATGATAAATCCATATGAAGAAACATAGTTTAGCTATAAAATATATTTACATTATTAAGCAAAAAAAAAACCCTTGCAAAGCAGGATGTATTATATATATATATATCTCCACTATTTTTCAAAAACATGCTTATTTATTTTTTAAATATTGATTTATTTATTTGAAAGAGTTACACAGAGAGAGCAGAGGCAGAAAGAAAGAGAGAGAGAGAGAGAGGTCTTCCACCCACTGGTTCACTCCCCAATTGGCCGCAATGGCCAGAGCTGCGCAGATCAATCCCAAGCCAGGAGCCAGGAGCTTCCCCTGGATCTCCCACAAGGGTGCAGCACTTGGGCCATCTTCCACTGCTTTCCCAGGCCATAGCAGAGAGCTGGGTCAGAAGTGCAGCAGCCAGGTCTTGAACTGGTGGCCATATGGGATGCCAGTGTTTCAGGCCAGGGCATTAACCTGCTGCACCACAGCACCAGCCCCCAAAACATGTTTATACAGATACATTTCCTCAAGCCTGTGTTACGTGAGCGAAGCCATCTGTTTGACTCACATAAGCGTACCTTAAAAAGATTGTGGAAATGGAATTAAAAGTTAAATTTATTTTGGTTCAAAACATGTTGAAATTTATATATACATGGGTTATTTAAAAAGTTCATGGAAAACATGTATTATGAGAAATACATATTTCAAATGTTATGCACCAACATAAACTTATCTTCTACTTCTATTTCCCATGAAATTTTGAAATCCATCAGAAAAACATGGTGTTCCTGGGAAATATCTGGCCATTATTTAATATATTGTAGAGATGCTAAATCTGCCTGAAGTTACTAAGAAAGAATGTGGTCGTGATTAGACACTTTTTCATTTAACCTCTCTGCGTTGTAACCGATTGTCACATTTAAAGAAACTATTTCCAGGTGTTGTGCAATCTGTGATACCGAAATCAGAGCAGAGAGTGTCTTCTTGATGCGGCGGCTCACCGGCCGGTGCCCTAGGGCCAGTTGAAGGGGCTGCCCGCCAGCAGCGAGTCCCGGGTGAGCATCTGGGCGGGCGTCTTGCCCACCAGGCGCAGCAAGTGGAGCTGTGCAATGAGGGGCGCCTGGAGCGTGCGCAGGGCCAGGCGCACTGGGGCTGGGACAGGTACTGGGCGCACAATACTCCATGAGAGTCACCTGCGCCTGCTCCTGCTGCCTCTCAGCGCGTGCAGAGGCCAAGAGCGCCATGACATTGAGGCACCGGGCTCCACGGAGTCCCCCTGCAGGCGTCCCAGCTCCTCCACCTGCTCCTGGTCCAGGAAGGCCGCGCGCGCTTGGCCGGCAGTGGCGCCCTGTGCAGGCAGGGGCAGCGCTAAGAGCAGCCGCGCCGCCAGCGTTCTCACCTGGTCCATGCCCAGCGCCGCGCCGCCGCCGCCTGCACCTGCCGCGCCCACAGCTGCACCGGGAACAAGCCTCTGTCCGTCGCCAAGCCAGCACCCAGCCAGGAGGGCTGCCGGAGGAGGCGGCCAGCGCTGCCGGGCAGCGATTACGGGATGCGGCCGCGCCGCAGCGCTGCGGGGCGGCAGGAGGGAGAGAGAGAAGGGCAGGGAGAAGACTGCCAGAGCTAGGCTCTCTCAGAGTCCCCCCCACCCCAGCTCCGGGAGAGCCCGGGTGGGGAGGGGGCCTGGGATCTTCCCCAGGTGGGACTGGGAGCTGGGGCCTCGCCCGCAGCAAGCAGGTGAGGTGGGAGGAGGGAAACCGAGGCAGGGAGGGCTGGCTGCCAGGCAGGGCAAATTAAGGAGCCTTAATGAGCCCGCCCACCTGGCCTGATCGAATCCATGAGCTCCAGCCCTAGGCCAGCCTCACGCAGGGCACATTACCAGCCCTGGAGGGGACTAGGGGCTGGAGGTGGGGCTGAGTCCTGCGGGGGTGGGGGTCAGCTGTGCAGTAGGAGTGGCCAAATGGGGCCCAAAAGTGCTGCCCTGGTTATAAGCCCCGCCTGCACCACTCCTCCCCCCCATCCTACCCCAGGGCCTTTGCACCTGCTCACCCCCCCTTCTTCAAATCCCCACCCCCAACTCTTCCTCCTCCAGCCCAGGCTGGGGCGTGGGGTTCAAATCCCACCCACAACTCCCTCTTTAACACCAACGTCCGAATTAACAAATCTGCTTTAGAGCAGTATTGGCCATGGAGGAAGGGCTACCCTGGTGGCAACTGAAGCCATGGGCTATTTACTGAGGGCCAACTGTATGCAGGGACCCTGGGGCACAACAGTGCACAAGACAAAGAGAGTCTCTGGAGAAGTCATTGGGTTCCAAAACAAAGTAAGGGGTTGTGAGCTGTGATGGTGGGAGGCCGCGCATGGGGTGGGGGATGCAGCACGTGGCTGTAGGCGCGCCCACCTGAGGGCCGGGCCAGCGGGATTTCAGATCAGCCACGTGAGAAGAGGGGGCCCAGGTGAACCCCCCCAAACTGAAGGGAGTGGCTTTTCCAAGGGGCTCTGAGCCGACTTTATCAGCTTCCTTCACAGACCCAGTGAGGGGGGAGGACTTCGAAAGCGCGAGAGACTGGGGTCAGACCCTGGGAAGAACCGGCAGACAGAAAGCAGGTATGGGGTGCGCATTTATCCTGAGGCTGGAACCCCACCCCTACCCCTACCCCGAGACCACTGCCGCCCCCCCCCCCCCGGTGTGGAGCCTGGAGAAACTGCAGGGCATTGGCGTTTAGGGCCACGCTGCTTGGACTGTGTCTGCCCTGGGCCAGGCTGGGGCTTCTAAGGGAGGGAACAAGAGTGGGGTCCCCATGGGCTCAGGCTGCCCGGCTCCTGCCTTAAGCAAACAGAGGCAGGGGTGGGGGCAACGGAAACCTAATAAATGTGTGTATGTGCGTGTGTTGTTTGTGCATGTGTGTGCATGTATGTGTGTGTCCATGTATGTGTGTGTCTGTGTATGTGTGTGTCTGTGTATTTCTTCAGGACGCAGTGGCCAGGCCTGGGCAGGGGACCAGGCCCTGGCCACAGCTGTAATTGGATTCCTGCGCCAGTACAGGGTGCAATGGCCCTGGTCTTGTGGTTAGCAGGTGCCAACCCTGGGCCCCACCAGCCGACTGCAGGGAGGATGGGGGCCGCTCACCCTCCTTCGGCAGGCCTCCCCCACCAGCTGCAGCGGGCTGGGGTGCCATTCACCCACCTACCGCACGCCCCCGCTAGGCTGCAGCGGGGCTGGGGGCCACTCACCCTCCTTCTGCACAACCCCCCCGGAAGCACTTCTTGAGCCGGCAGGACTGGCACTGGTCACGCTGATGTTGGTCCATCTGACAGTCCCAATTGGACCTGCAGGTGTAGCAGTGTTAGGAGCCGATTGTCTAATGAATATACAGGTGTGTGTTTTTAAAGCCTGATAATTTTAGACATAACTTTCTCCAGGTTTTGTATTTCTATATTTTAGTTTTCATGTATCCATTTGAAAGGCAGAGAGTAATTCTACTGTGTGTGTGTGGCAGGAACCCAATTCCTTGAGCCTTCCTGTGCTGCCTCCCAGCGTCTGCATTAGCAGGAAGTTAGAAATGGAAACAACACTCAGATGCCCTCATTCCACTGTAGCAAGGTTGTCTCAAGGGGATTCTTAACCACTTGGCCAAATGCTAGCTCCTGCTTACTACTTTTTAAACACCACTCTCTTACATTACATAGGCCCAGGATCACAAAAATTACCAATTCCAATGTTGGCAAAGCCAATGAAAGTGGAGCTCTTACAAAAAAAAAAAAATGAAAGACTAACGAATTATTTAATTAGAAGTATTAGCTTGCATAAAATAATAGTTTGAGTTTCATGTTTCATCAGGTTAGATAAGTGATGGATTTTCAATATCAATATACACTGAACATAAAAAAGATGTAAAAATATTTTCAACCATCAATATTACACATTTGTAAAAGCAGTGGATGCTTGAATAGTTCTACAAAAATGTGTTCCAAAATAATGTGATTAGTGTTTAAATAAAGGAAATGAATGTTTATCTCAATGAACCATTTCCAAAAGGGCAGAAATACAAAATAAAGCCCCTAACATGAACTGGATATGACAATAATTATCTTTGAAAATTCGTTTTAAGAACCGTTTCTGAAAACTATATTTTTTAAAAAGTAAACAATATTTTAAAGGGGAATTACTAACCATCATATAATAAAATATTTTCTGGAATTCTTGATCACAGTTTGAAGCCAGATTTAATTTAAAAAGTTACTAAAGGTGGGAAATAAGGCATACAAGAAAAACTATTTTTAATTTTTAAATGTATCTATATCTAAGCATATCAAATGCCAAAATGAGATTATTGAGAAAACACATGTTAATAGAGAATTATTAGATTTATTTAAAAAATTCTTATTGAATTTTTTATAGGCTCTCAAAACTTGATGTAGCAATCTATTTTTTCTGGGACCACTTTTGTTCCTTTGTCCAGGCCTGTTAGCATTATTTGGCAAAAGTTGAACGTTGAGGTACACGTGAGAGAATTATTACTCAATTTTCCTGGCCAGTTTTAGGTAAGAAATCAGGAAACAACCACAACCACCACAACAAACACCACTTTCTCAAGAGCATTTGCAGATCAGTTCTGCAGACTTCAAACGTTTTCAGGTTTGGAATGTTTAGACTACCGCTCTCATGCTAAATTCTCTGTGGCTTTCTTTTTATTTCTGAATTGCTTTTTACAAAAAGAATGCAGCATAAGGGACTGACAGCAAAATACACTGTTCCCCAGATGGTTCAAATAATAACTATGCCAATTGTTTGTATTTATATTGCAAACATCATATTTTCACCTAAGTATCACTTACCTCAAATGTTAACTGAATAGTTTTATAGAATTGTTTTTTAAGATTTATTTTCTTTGAAAGTCAGAGTTATTCTACAAAAAGAAATAGATATCAATACAAGCATAATTTTTATTCCTTCAAGTGATTGATAGAAAAGTATGTTTTGTACCTTCAATTTGAGCAGGATCTCCCCAAAATTAAATTAGATAGATTGTTTACCAGTGTGAGAAAATGTATCTCACAAAGAGAAAATATGATACAAAAATATAATTTACTGTATTTCTTGAATACTCATATATGTCTTGCTAGACTAAGTTAGAATAGAATCAATATATTTTTGTCAATCTAATCATTCTGAAACAAAATCGAATAATGAGTAATTTGGAAATGTTTATGAATTAGTTTTCTGTTTATTTCTATGGAGGAAGGAGGAATGATGGTAATGTTTCCAAATTCTTCTGGTTAAATGTGGAACAGTTAAAAAATAACATGATATAGTTGTAAGTAGGTCTTAGGCATCCAATCCATGTGCAACCATGCATGACACAAAATGTATTAAGTTAATATAATCATTGACTTCTCTCTCTCTCTCTCTTTTTTTTTTTTTTTTGACAGGCAGAGTAGACAGTGAAAGAGAGAGAGAGAGAGAAAGGTCTTCCTTTTTCCGTTGGTTCATCCCCACAATGGCCAGGAGCCAGGTGCTTCTCCTGGTCCCTTAGGTGGGTGCATGGCCCAAGCACTTGGGCCATCCTCCACTGCCTTCCCGGGCCACAGCAGAGAGCTAGACACTAGGAAGAGGAACAACCAGGACAGAACTGGTGCCCCGACTGGGACTAGAACCCAATGTGCCGGTGCTGCAGGTGGAGGATTAGCCTGTTGAGCCACGTTGCCAGCCTATAATCATTGACTGTGAAATAGCGGATGGAAGACCTCTCTCTCTCTCTCTCCCTCCCTCTTTCTCTCTCTCTCCCTCTTTTTCTCTCTCTCTGCCTGTCTGTAACTCTCTGCCTTTCAAATAAATAAATCTTTAAAAATATTTGATGAGAACTGACATATTATTACTGCTTACTACTCATAAGGATCACTACATGCATCATGTTACAGCATATGTGCTACATGTGCTTTATTTCTAATACACTTTCCCCTCACGTTGTGAACATTATTTCTATGCTATAAATGAGACAATTGAGGTAAGGTTTACATGAACATGACACAGATGGAAACTCTAACCCCAGGATTTAATCTAACAGCAGGATTTAAACACCTATGTCTTTATCTGGCTCCAGAATTGGGGTTTGGTTTTTTTTATTTGAATTCTATCTCAAACTCCTGTTTTTAGAGCATTCAGGATAAGAAGGTAAAGTACAGGATTGTGAAATGTGTGAGCACCATCCATATGGTGACTGTCATTCATGTAATTCCTCCACTTGCTGTGAATGGGTTGGTAAATGGGGCGCTATTTTCCTGCCCTGTACTTTAGGTAATTACACTACTCAGCCTAATCACCGTGTGAGCTTGACAGTGCAGGTTGCATTAGATCTGTTGCACATGAGCTGGGTACTACTCTTGGCTTCACTTCTAAATTTTTGTGTGAATTTGGGAAAACTACGCTTTTTTCTGTCTCAGTATTCATATTTCTGATATTGGAATAATGAGGCTTTCAAGATTCTCCATAGGGATATTTTCTCCATTGACCATTCCAGATTGGGAAAAAAAAAAAAACACATAAGTCATCATCATAATCACTGTCACCAAGACTGAAATGTTCATGCAAAATAATCTTGACAGGAAACAAAAAATGAGAGGAATAGAGTTATTGAAATCCATGTTTATGTTCTTCTCTAGGAGAGGAGGTACAGTAATTCTGTAATACCAGCATCCATCTGTCATGTGCAATTTCACGTAAGAAAATTCTAAGAAGAAGGTGCGGATTTTAGGAATACCACTTTGTATTTAAAAGAAAGTATGTCCGTTGGTTTTCTTTCTCACCATATGACATTTTACCATTTTATTTTTAAAAATTATTTTGTTTTTATTCATTTGAAAGGCAGAATGAGACAGTGAGAGTGAAAGAGATTATCTTCCATCTGTTGGTTCACTCCCCATAACCACAGGAGCCAGGAGTGGGCCATACCATTGTCAAGAGCCAAGAACTCCACCTCTGTCTCCCACCTGGGTGGTAGGGACCCAAGTAATTCATCTATCAACTGATGCCTCCCAGGGTGAGCATTAGCAGGAAGTTGTATAGGAAGTGGAGGTGTTACTGGAATCCAGACACTTCACTACATGGGCATCCCAAACAATGGCTTAACAGGTGCAGCACAACAAATGACTTCCATTTCAATTTTTAAAATAGACATCATAGTGGAAAATAAGAGCCACATACCTATAAATATTAATACACATTTACACATAAATATATGCATATACATTTATATACACATATTTATATGGGGAAAACCTTTGATGATTTTATAGTAATTGTAATGCCTTATATACTATTTTCTTTGAGAGTTACACTGCATATTTGATACCAAAATTCCACAAAGTTAGTAATGGAACAAAAAAGGCAACAGATACATAATGGATACATCTTATAGAAAATGGACGGACAAGTACAGAACTCCAAAAGTCAACACATTTACATTTGCATTCAAATATACTAAGAAGATTGGAGTGAGTTGAAATAAGAGGAAAATTTGGAGGAGACATGTTTCTTTATCTTCATCTCGAGATGAGCAAACACAATCTGAAAAAATAATTCCAGATTATAAATATTTCTATTAAAATAATGACATCATGGTAGATTTATACATAAAAATTTTTATAGTTCAAGTTAGTATGACTATTAATCCAGCTTCATTGACTGGAATGAAAAAAAATTATTTTTCTACTTTTGATGGCAGCTGAAGTATGAAGTGTCTTCAAACTGTTTAGGGAAAGGGTGTGTTTTGAAAAAAATTATTCACTGTGTTCAAAACTTTTTGCACCAAGATAAACTCTTAATTTTGTTTTCCACAAACTTTTTGAAATTCCTTTGTATATTCATCCAAATGCCTAAGACTTCAGCTTTTCAAAATAAGTATTCTAATGATTTTTAGTGAAAATATACAAGCATGGTACATACAGTATGCTGAATTTACAAACCATATAAGCTATATGGAATGAAAAGAATCTGTGTTTTCTTGATGACTTGTGATCTCTATTTATTCATCCATTCACAGGTTCTAAGATGTTACTTAATGTCCAGGTACCAGTACTGTGTAGAACCATGCTGAGAGGGATTGAGTGAGGCATGCACAGAAAATAAAATGCAGACCTTGCCCTTAAGGCATTCCCAATGAATAAATGGGAGGCTTGTAAACAACAGATGGTTGTTGGCAATGCATGAGGCTTTCATCAGTGATGAGAATTGTAAAAGGTTAGCTCCATACTCATATTCTACAGAATGTTCCTAAACCATTCACTGTTCTGTGAGTGTCATTAAAAGTCCCCCATCCAAGTGGTGGCCTAAAACTCTATACTGTTGAGCTGTCACATGACTGTGACCACAGAGATTTTCCCTCTGAGAATCACACATCCTTGCCATTGTTAGCATCCTGTGTGCCTTCCACATTTTTTTTACTCCAGTAACCTAGGCTAGAACCTTGGGTTCTAGAAAGTTGACTTACCAAATATATTACATACAGCAAAGCAAATAGACTCTTTGAGCATGCTACATGCATTTTATGAGTGCTGATGTTGATTTTATTTGGGGTTCAAGTCAATGATATCTTCTGATCTGCAACTTTTCTGAAAAGTGCTGAATAAAGGAGGGTTTTTAAATAATTCCCTTTTTTCAAGACTGGATTTAAGGTAAGACTGTGTAAAATGTGTCATGTTATGGAGTGTGATTAACAAATTAGATAAAATCAAATCCAAATAGGAATAATGTAGAGAGGTTGTTATTCATGAACTCAAAAATACACGAGCCAAACCTTCTAAGTTATTAATATCTCTGCATGCAGGTGGTATTTTTCAACAAAATCTGCCTAATAAAAATAACTAAACCATGAAATAGATTGTTATAGTGATAAATATTTAAAATCCCCAATTATAGACTTTACTGTTCAGAACATACTACCATGAAGTCTCCTTAGTCAATTAAGTATTTAATATTTACATTGTTTAGATGATCCAATTACTCCTCAAGTAAATAGAAAAATATGTGTTCTCAATCTTGACTCTATTTAATGAAGAAAGCAGCCAAGAGAATTTTGCTTTGAAATTTGTTTCAATGAGTACATTAGAATTTGAGAAACACATTTGCATTTAATGTGTATAATATCTGGTCTCCTAGGTTTACATTAGATTAGAGAAGAAAACAAATTATATATGAATCTATAGTGTCTCATAATTTCCTAAGGTGGCCACAGTGAATTAGGTTAATGGGAAGCTGAATCTATATAATGTCATAATCCATATTTATATTGTACCATAAATGTATGACTTTTGTAGAAACAAGCAACCATAACACCAAACATCTGGATGAAATCTGAAAATTTCAGTGACATATCCAGATATCTCTACACATCTGGAATTTTTAGATTTAATGTTCCAACTGCTTCCATTTTTGTCTGGGCACTTGAAACACTGTAGACACTGTCTAACAAATATTTATTCACATCATAAAGATGTGAAAACATGCAAAGAATCATTGTACAAATACAATTTTCAGATTTAATCATATTCCAGTGACTAAAGCAGCTCTGGCAGTTAATGTAGACAACCCAATGTCAACAGGCCCTGCAGACTTAACCAAGTAGTTCAGCGGCAAAGTGGGGAGTTGAAGTGAAGAATTCGAACCAAGAATGCTTTAAGGTAAGGATGAAAAAGAAAGAAAAGAAAGCTTCTCCACTTCTCCTGCCTGCAAGGATAGACATATGTCTGCCTGCCAGTGGGGTCCCTCAGCTAGTTCCAAGCCACCAGCAAACTCTGCTCTGCAGATCTGCAGCTGTGCATTGAGGTTGGGGGTGCTTGATGGAAGGGGTATAGGGACAGAATACATTGCATGACTAACAATTGAAACCCTATTTATTGGGCTGCCTCTTGCCTTTATCATTGATTTTAGCACAAAGCTGGTGATAGATGAATCATTTTTCTGTCTCTATAGTTTTCAGGTCTGAAACTTGTTTTTCCCCTTTACAAATCAATCTTGTAAAACAGGCTCTTTGATATAGTCATACAAGTTTTACTATCCCACTTTTTTTGCATTTTTATTTATTTCAAAGACACACATATGGAGAGGGCAACAAAGAGGGATCTCCCACACAGTGGATCACTCTCCAAATGCTAGCTACTGCCAAGGCTGGGACAGGTTGAACCAGGAACAAAGAATTAGTCAGTATATCCCAAATGTGTGGCAGAGACTCAAAAACTTGAGATTTCACCTGCTGCCTCCCAGGATGTGCATTAACCAGGAAACTGGAATCAAGAATGGAGGTAGGACTTGAACCCAGTCACTCTAATTTGAGATTGCAGGTGTCCCAAGCAGAGTCTTAATCTCTACACCAAATGCCTCCCCCCCCATGCTTTTAAGAAAACTGAATACTCACTAGCTATTGTGAGCCATGGATAAATAACATGTTGAAAAATAAATAACTCTTAGGCTGGCTCTGCGGCTCACTAGGCTAATCCTCCACCTTGGGGCACCCGCACACCAGGTTCTAGTCCCGATCGGGGCTCCAGATTCTGTCCCGGTTGCCCCTCTTCCAGGCCAGCTCTCTACTGTGGCCAGGGAGTGCAGTGGAGGATGGCCCAAGTGCTTGGGCCCTGCACCCAATGGGAGACCAGGAGAAGCACCTGGCTCCTGGCTTCAGATCAGCGTGGTGCACCAGCCACAGCACACTTGCTGCAGTGGCCATTGGAGGGTGAACCAATGGCAAAAGGAAGACCTTTCTCTGTCTCTCTCTCTCACTGTCCACTCTGCCTGTCAAAACAAAAAAATCAATAACTCTTGTTGTGACAAATAAAATTTGATGTAAGAAACATTAATCTCTTGATATTATTAAAACCAATCTTATGAAATCTCATTCTTCTTTCCAAAAATGAACCAAAGTAATAATTCATGTGATGAGCAGGAATTTGGAAAACATTATGTTGAGTGAAATAAGCCAATCCCAAAGGGACAAATACCACTTGTTCTCCTTGATAGGTGACAACTAACTGAGCACCAAAAAGGAAACCTGTTAAAGTGAAATGAACACTATGAGAAAAGGTGACTTGATCAGCCCTCACCCTGACTGTTGATGAGCAGCTTAATATGTTATCCCTCTTAGTATTTTTTTTTGTTTGTTCTACTTAATACTTTTGGTTGAATACTGTAATCAATACACAATTCTTCTTAAGTGCTGAAACTTAACTGAAAAGTGATCGCTGTTAAATATAAGAGTGGGAATAAGAGATGGAAGAGATGTGCAATTCGGGACATGCTCAAGCTGACTTACGTCAAACGGTAGAGTTAGAAACATACCAGGGGATTCGAATTCAATCCCATTGAGGTGGCATGTACCAATGCCATCTCACTAGTCCCAGTGATCAATTTCTGTTCACAATTGATCGTAATGATAGGACTAAAAACCAAAGGGATCACATAAACAAGAATAGTGTCTGCAAATACTAGCTGATAGAATCAAAAAGGGAGAGAATGATCCAACATGGGAAGTGAGATACACAGCAGACCCATAGAATGGCAAATGTCCTAACAGCACTCTGGCCTCATAATCAGCCCTAAAGGCATGCGGATCCGGCTGAAATGCCCATGAGAGTATTTCAGGCATGGAAAGCCAAGACACTCTGGGGGGGAAAAAAACCTAAATGAAAGATCTCCACGAGTGAGATCCCAGTGGAAAGAATGGGTCATCAAAGAAGGAGGTACCTTTCTCTGAAGGGAGGAGAGAACTTCCACTTTGACCATGGCCTTGTCTAAATATGATGAGAGTCAGTGAACTCAGGGGGCTTCCATAGCCTTGGCAGCTCATGACAAGAGCCTAGGGTGATTACTGATGCCATAAACAAGAGTGTCAATTTGTTAAGTCAACAACAGGAGTCACTGTGCACTTACTCCTCATGTAGGACCTTTGTCCTTAGTGTGCTGTACATTGAGATTTAATGCTATAACTAGTACTCAAACAGTATTTTTCACTTTATGTTTCTGTGTGGGAGCAAACTGTTGAAATCTTTACTTAATGTATGCTAAACTGATCTTCTGTAAAAAAAAAAAAAAATTATCGATTCCCAACTTGACTCTCACTGGGATTAAACATGACAATAGGTCTGATCTGATTTCATCATCATTTAAAAAATCATCTATTATTTTTCACTTTATGTTTCTGTGTGGGAACAAACTGTTGAAATCTTTACTTAATGTATGCTAAACTGATCTTCTGTAGATAAAGAGAATCGAAAATGAATCTTGATGTGAGTGGAAGGGGAGAGGGAGTGGGAGAGGGGAGGGTTGCGGGTTGGAGGGACGTTATGGGGGGGAAGCCATTGTAATCCATAAGCTGTACTTTGGAAATTTATATTCATTAAATAAAAGTTAAAAAAAAAGAAAAAAAAACCAAACCAATGGAGAGGAAATTAAGTAACAAACCATATAGATTCAAAATGAGGGAGAAGAGGAAACTACTAAAACAGGAAACAAAGTATGATGCTAAATTCAGGTAAAACATATCACAAAATTTTAAATGTAAATTAACTAAGTGATCCAGCTAGAAATCAAAATTTTCTTATTTAATGGAAAACCAGTTAATTATTTGCTATTTAGGATACAATCCTTAAATGTTTAAGAGTAAAAATGTTGAAAATATACCTACACATTTTGAATAGAAGACTCTCTTGAGATCTGACAAGACAGACTTTCATGCAGGAACTATTACTAGATATATTCAGAGAGATTTCATAATGATATAGTTATCAATTCAGTGGGAAGATATATAATTCTAAATTCTTATGTAGGTTAATATGGGAAGAGTTTTAGCACTTGTCTTTTTTTTTTCTTAAAATTTTAAGCTTTTTATTTAGTGAGAGAAAGAACTTACCTTCAGAAACAGTAAAGATTCAGGTGAAAACAACAAAGAAAATAAAGAACATGCTCATAATTCATATTCATATGAATTGAACATGAGTTTTGCTGCACATAGAATCTTTCATAAAATAAACTTTATTAGGGTGAGCGTAGTGGCACAGTAGGTTAAGTCAACACTTACAGTGCCCATGTCTCGTATCAAATGCTTAGTTTGAGTCCCTGCTACTCTTCTTTTCCAGCTTTTATGAATGTGCCCAGGAGACACAGAAAATGGTCCAAGTCTTTGAGTTCCTGCCACCCTTGTGGAGTGAGTTCCTGGTTCCTGACTTTGGCCTAGCCTAGTCCCAGCTGTTGCGGGTATTTGGAGTGTGAACCAGCAGTTGGAAAATCTCTCTCTCCCTTTTTCTCTCAATGTTGCTTTTGATCTGCAATACAAAGAAATAAATTCAATTTTAAAAAGATACACTTGATCACCAGCCACTTCCCCTCCCAGGTGTAGGTTAGGCTTGATTAACTTGTGTTGACTAAGGAGAGCCATGTGAGGCAGAAGTTGAAAGGGATAGGTTTTGTGTTACCATGTTCCCTTTTCCTTGTGCTGTCATGGGACAGGATTCTACTATGCTTGCTTGGCACGCCTGGGTAACAAAGATAGTATGACTTCTGTGAGGAGAGTCCCCTGACACAAATGATGGACCTGTACAGTGAGTAAACCAGCAATCGGTTACTATAAAACCCTGCGAGTCACAGTGTTAACCTAGCCTTCCCACCTTGACCTCGTCAACTCTCCCTCCATCCCCTACCCCATGGCCACTGTCCAGCTTATGTTTTATTCACATTCACATTTTATTCAGATTCATGATAGGAGGAGGAAACCATATAAGATGATTTATATTTTCAAGATTTATTTATTTATTTAAAAGTCAGAGTTACAGAGAGGCAGAGGCAGAGGCAGAGAAAAAGAGAAAGAGAAAGAGAAAGAGAAAGAGAAAGAGAAAGAGAAAGAGAAAGAGAAAGAGAAAGAGAAAGAGAAAGAGAAAGAGAGGTCTTCCATCTTCTGGTTCACTCCCAAGATGAACACAATAGCTGGAGCTGTGCTGATCCAAAGCCAGAAACCAGGAGCTTCTTCTGGGTCTCCCATGGGAGTTCAGGAGCCCAAGGACTTGGGCCATCTTCTACTTCTTTCTCAGGCCACAGCAGAGATCTGGATCAGAAGTGGAGCACCCAGGACTCAAACCAGCACCCGTATGGGATGCTAGTACTGCAGGTGATGTGTTTACCTGCTACATCACAGTGCTGGCCACAAGATTATATACTTTTATGAATGCTATAAGCAACTAGCACTGAAAGAAATTATAAAAAGGAGATTTAATAGGTAACACTTGTATAGAAACTACTTAGTGACTCTGTTTCCAAATAATTCAGGAGCATATTGTTATGATCTGTTTTCATAGGTTAATATTAAATAGAAATTTATTTTTAGATACATCCATCAGGAATGTCATATGTGCATACATCTGTATGTTCTCTGAATGGTTGAGAGTGAAATAAAATAATTGCTTGCATCTGAATCGATAGATTTGGTGAATAGTGATAGGTTTTAAGAGGGATATAATTTTTTCTAGTTGAAAATTGCTCTTCTCACACCTGGTAGGAATGGTTGGCAGTGAGGCAAGATTGTTGCAGATTCTCTATCTTAGGAGAGTAGTGGGCTGGAGGGCTGGGGGGAAGAGGGTAGAGCTCATTAACGAGGTAGAGTGGGAGGAAATTAAAATCAGCTGTGGGTCAGAACAGCTTTAAGAAGCAAGAGAATTGTGGCAGTGACTGCATGGAGTTCCTGATGAACAGACTGCAGAGTGAAGCAGTGCAGCCTGAACAGGCTGTATTTGCATGGGCGTTCATTGAGGCCTTCAGTATGGGGAGTCAGAGCAGGTAAAAGGAAAAAGGGCAAGGAGGGGAGCAAGGCCCAGGACTTGGAGGGCGAGGAGGGGAGCGGGCTTCGGACCTGGAGGTCATGAGTAGAGCAGGGCCCAGGCCCTGGAGACTGAGGAGGGGAGCAGAGTCTGCCCCTGGATTGCAAGGAGGGGAGTGGGGCCCAGGCCCTGGAGGGCCAGAGGGGAGCAGGGCCAGGCCCTGGAGGGCAAGGAGGGGAGTGGGCCCAGGCTCTAGAGGGCCAGAGGGGAGCGGGATTTTGCCTGGAGAATGAGGAGCAGAGCTGAGTCCGGCTCTGGAGGGGGAGGATGGGAGCTGGGCCCAGTGCCTGGAGGGCAAGGAGGGCAGTGGGGTCTGGCCCTGGAAGGCGATGAAGGGAGCTGGACCCAGACCCTGGAGGGTGAGGAGGGGAGCAGGGCCAGGCCCTGAAGGGCAAGTAGTGCAGCAGAGCTTGGCAAGAGGGCCAGGAGTGGAGCAGGGCCCAGGCCCTGGAGGGCTAGGAGTGGAGCAGGGCCCAGGCCCTGGAGTGCGAGGTGGGGAGTGGCACCCATCCCTGGAGAGCGAGGAGGGGAGCAGGGTCCGGCACTGGAGGGTGGCAAGGGGAGCGGGGCCCAGTCCCTGGAAGGCTAGAGGAGGAGCAGAGTTTGGCCCTGGAGGGTGAGGAGGGAACAGGGCCCAGGCCCTGGAGGGTGAGGAGGGGATCCAGGCTGGGCTCTGGAGGGCAACGAGGGGAGCAGGACCCAGTGCCTGGAGGGCGAGCAAAGGACCATGGCACAGGCCCTGGAGGGCTAGAAAGGAAGCGGGGCCCACTCCCTGGAGGGCAAAGAGGGGAGAAGGGCCCAGCCCTGGAGGGCGGTGAGGGGAGCACGGCACCGGCCCTGGAGTGTGAGGTGGGAGTGGTGCCGTCCCTGGAGAGGGAGGAGGGGAGCGGGGCCCAGGCTCTGGATAGCGAGGAAGGGAGCGGGGTCCAGCCCTGGAGGGTGATGACATGAGCGGGGCCCATTCCCTGGGTGGCAAGAAGGGGAGTGGGGCCAAGCCCCTTGAGAGCGAGCAGAGGAGCAAGGCCCAGGCCCTGAAGTGTGAGGAGGGGAGCGGGGTCTGGACCTGGAGGGCTGTGAGGGGAGCATCCTCCAGCCCTGGAAGTCAGCAAGCTGAGCTGGGCCAGGCCCTGGAGGGCGAGGAGGCCTGCACCTTAGGAGAGCATTTTCTGGCCCTGGAAGGCAAGGAGGGGAGCAGGGCCCAGTCCCTTTAGGGCAAACAGAGGAGCAGGCCAAGGCCCTTTAGGGCAAGGAGGGGAGCTGGGTTTGGCCCTGGAAGGAGCTGAGGGGAGCAGGGCCCAGGCCCTGGTGAGTGAGGAGGGGAGTGGTGTCTGGTCTGGAGGGTGGCTATCAGGCCCAAATAACAAGATGGAGGCCCAGTCTAAAATAGGTGAACCGTGATCCAGGCTCAGATCTTTCACCTCCAGGGCCGGGCCCAGCTCACCTGTTGCCTTCCAGGACCTGGGCCCCGTTCCCCATGCTGCCCTCCAGTGCAGGACCCGGCTCCCCTCCTTGCCCTCCAGGGCCCGGCCCTGCTCCCCTCCTCGCTCTCTAGGGCCTGGGCCCAGCTCCCCTCCTTGCCCTTGAAGGCCTGGCCCAGCTCACCACCGCAGCCTCCAGGGCCTGGGCCCCGTACCCTCCTCACCTCCTCGGCCCTGCCCTGCTCCCCTCCTTGCCCTCCAGGGCCTAGTCCCGGATCCCCTACTCGCTGTCCAGGGCCCTGCCTTGCTCCCCTCTTCACCCTCCAGGGCCCTGCCCTGCTTTCCTTGCCGCCCTCCAGGACCTGACCTGCTCCCCTCCTCGCCCTCCAGGACCTGACCGGTTCCTCTCCTCGCCCTCCATGGCCTGGGCCCTGCTCCCCTCCTTTCCTCCAGGGCCGGATCCGCTCTCCTTGCTGCCCTCCAGTGAAGGACGCTGCTTCCCTCTATGCCTTCCATTGCCCCGCCCTGATACACTTGCTGTGCTCCAGGGGCTTACCCTGCTCACTTCCTTGCCCACCAGGGCCTGGGCTGTGCTCCTCTTGCTGCCCACCAGGGCCATGCCCCGCTCCCCTCCTCGCCCTCCAGGGCTAGGCCCTACTCCCCTCCTCACCATGCTGGGCCAGGCCCTCCTCCCCACCTCCGCCTACAGGGCCTAGGACCTGATCCCCTCCCAGCACTCCAGGGCCAGGCCCTGCCCCCTCTTTGCCCTCCAGGGCCGACCCCCCCCTCCCCTAATCGCCCTCAAGGACCAGACCCAGCTCCCCTCCTCACAGTCCTGGGCCAGGCCCCCATCCTCTCCTTGCCCTCACGGGCCACTGAGTTCCCTTCGTCACCCTCCAGGGCCTGGTCCCCATCCCCACCTTGCCCTAAAAAGCCAGGTCATGCTCCCCTCAACGCCCTCAAGGGCTGGGCCCAGCACCACTCCTCATCCCACAGGGTCAGGCCTTGCTCCCATCCTTGCCCTCCAGGGCCTAGGCACACCACCCGCATCGCCCTCCAAGGCCTGACACTGCTCATCTCCATGCATTCCATGGTCTGGGCCCCGATACCTTCACTGCCTTCCAGGGCCTAGAACCGTTCCCCTCGCCAACGTCCAGGGCCTGGCTCCATTCCCCTCCTCGCCCTCCAGGACCTGACCCCACTCCCCTGCTCACCCTCCAGGAACTGTCTCCGCTCCCCTCCTCACCCTCCACATCTGCACCCTCCATGGCCTGCCCCCCATTCCTTCCTAGCCCTCCAGAGCCTGGGCCAAGTTCCCTCCTCGCCCTCCAGGGTTAGGCCCTGCTCCCAACCTTGCCCTCGAAGTCTGGGCCCAGCTCCCCTCCTCACCCTCCAGGCCCTAACCCAGGTCCCCTCCATGCCCTCCAAACCAGGCCCCGCTCCCCTCTTCGCCCTCTAAGGCCTGGCCCTGCTCCCCTCCATGCCCTCCATGGACTAGGCCTTGATCCCCTCACTGCCTTCCAGGGCCTGGCCCATTCCCCTCACCACCCTCTAGTGCTGGACAGTACTCACCTCCTGGCCCTCCAGGGCCGGACCCTGTTCCCTACCTCGCCCTCCAGGGCCTTGGCTATGGTCCCTTCCTGGCTCTCCAGGTCCAGGCCCAACTCCCCTCCTCATCCTAGAGGGTTGGGCCCTGCTCCCATCCTCGCCCTCCAGGGCCTGGGCCCTGTTCCCCTTGTTGCCCTCCAGTGCGGGACTCCACTTCCCTCTATGCCATCCATGGCCCCGCCCTGCTCCCCTCCCCGAGCTCCAGGGGCTTACCCTGCTCACGTCCTTGCCCACCAGGGCCTGGGCTGTGCTCCTCTTGCTGCCCACCAGGGCCACGCCCCACTCCCCTCCTCGCCCTCCAGGGCCAGGCCCTACTCCCCTCCTCACCATCCTGTGCCAGGACCCCTCCCCACCTCCCCCTCTAGTGCCTGAGAACTGATCCCCTCACAGCTCTCCAGGACCAGACCCTACCGCCTCCTCGCCCTCCAGGGCCGGCCCCCCTCCCCTAATTGTCCTCAAGGACCAGGCCCAGCTCCCCCTCTTCCAGTCCTGGGCCAGGCCCCCCTCTTCTCCTTGCCCTTACGGGCCATGCGGAGTTCCCATCCTCGCCCACTGGGCCTGGCCCCCATCCCCTCCTCGTCCTAAAAAGCCAGGTCATGCTTCCCTCAGCACCATCAAGGGCTGGGCCCAACAGCCCTCCTCACACTGCAGAGTCAGGCCTTGTTCCCCCCTAGCCCTGCAGTGCTGAGCCCTTCTCAATTCCTCATTTACAGGACCTGGGCCCTGCTCACCTTGCTGCCCACCAGGGCCAGGCCAGCCTCCCCTCCTCACCCTCCAGGGCCTGGGCCCCATTCGCATCTTTCCCTAAAGGGCCGGGCCATGCTCCCCTCAACACCCTCTAGGGCTGGGCCCAGCACCCCTCCTCACCCTACAGGGTCAGGCCCTGCTCCCATCCTTGCCCTCCAGGGCCTGGGCACGACCCCTCATCGCCCTCCAGGGCCAGGCGTTGCTCCAGTCCTCACCCTCCAGGGCAAGGCTCAGCTGCCCTCCTCACCCTCCAGGGCCTAACCCATCTCCCCTCCACGCCCTCCAAACCAGGACCTGCTTCCGTCCTCACCCTCCATGGGCTGGGCACAACTCCCCTCCTAGCCCTTCAGGGCTGGGCCCTGCTCCCCTCCTCACAGTCCAGGGCCGGGGCCCACTCCCCTCAGAAATGGCGATCACTGCCCTCCGGGGCATGGGCCCTGCTCCCTTCCTCGCCCTCCAGGCTCAGGCCTCGCTCCCCTCCTTGACCTCCTGGGCCGGGCCAGCTCCCCTCCTCACCCTACAGGGTCAGGCCTTGCTCCCATCCTCGCCCTCCAGGGCCAGGGCCCCACTCCCATCCTTGGCCTCTTGGGCCTGGGCCCTGCTCCCCTTCTCGCCCTCAAGAGTCTGGCTCACTTCTCTCGCTGTCTTCCAGGGTTAGTGCTCCCCATAGGAAGGGCATCACTGCCCTCCAGGGCATGGGTCCTGATCCCCACCTCACCCTCCAGGAGCAGGAACCTGCTCCCCCGCTGCCCTCCAGTGCAGGACCCTGTTCCCCTCCTTGCCCTCTAGGTCCTGGGACCTGCTACCCTCACTGCCTTCCAGGGCCTGGCCCAGTTCCCCTCACCCTCCAGGGTCTGGATCTGCTCCCCTCCTCACTCTCCAGGACCTGACCCCGCTCCCCTCCTCGCCCTCCAGGGCCTGGCCCTGCTCACATCCATGCCCTCGATGGACTGGGCCCTGAGCGTGACACTGCCTTCCAGGGCCTGGCCCAGTTCCCCTCGCCACCCTCCAGGACCTGGGTCTTGCTCCTGTCTTCCAGGGCCTGGCCCAGTTCCCTCGCCACCCTCCAGGGCCTGGAGCTGCTCCCCTCCATGCCCTCCATGCCCTGGGTCCCACTCCACTCACTGCCTTCCAGGACCTGGACGCATTCCCGTAGCCAGCTTCTAGGGCCTGCCCCCTTCTGCTCCTCGCCCTCCAGGACCTGACCCTTCTCCCCTCCTTGACCTCCAAGACCTGGCCCTGCTCACATCCATGCCCTCCATGGCCTGGGCCCTGTTCCTTCCTAGCCCTCCAGAGACTGGGCCCAGTTCCCTCCTCGCCCTCAAAGACCGGACCCTCTTCCCCTCCTCACCTCCAGGGCCTAGGCCCTGCTGCCCTCCTCACCCTCCACGGGCAGGACCTTCTCCCCTCAGTAACAGCCAACACTGCCCTCCAGGGCATGGGCCCTGTTCCCCTCCTCACCTCCAGGGGCAGGCCTGCTCCTCCTGCTGCCCTCCAGGGCAGGGCCCTACTCCCCCCGCCCCACTCCAGTGCAAGATCCCACTCCCCTTCTTGCCCAAGAGGGTCGGCTCTGCTCCCCTCCTGGCCCTCTAGCTCCTGGACCCCGTTCCTCTCCCCGCCCTCCAGGGTCAGGCCCTGCTCCCAACCTCACCCTCCAGGGCCAGACCCCACTCCCCTAATTTCCCTCCAGTGCGGGACCCTGCTTCCCTCTATGCCCTCCATGGCCCTGCCCTGCTCCCCTCGCAGTGCTCCAGAGCCTGACCCTGCTTACTTCCTTGCCCTCTAGGGCCTGGGCCCTGCTCCTTTGCTGCCCACCAGGGCAGGCCCCGCTCCCACCACTGCCCTCCAGTGCAGGACCCACTTTCCCTCCTTGCCCTCCAGGGCGAGGCCCTGATCCCTTCCTCGCCCTCTAGGGCTTGGACCTTGCTCCCCTCCTTGCCTTCCAGTGCCAGGCACTGCTTCCCTAGCCACCCTCCAGAGCTGGACACCGCTCCCCTCCTGGCCCTCCAGCGCCGGGCACTGCTCCCCTGCTTGCCCTCCAGGACCTGAGCCCTGCTCCCCTCCTTGCAAACAGGGCCTGGGCCCTGCTCCAATCTGTGCCCTCCAAGGCCTGGCCCTGTTCAACCCCATGCCCTCCATGGACTGGGCCTCGATCCCCTCACTGCCTTCCAGGGCCTGGCTCCGTTCCCCTCACCACCCTCCAGTGCTGGACACTGCTCCCCACTTAGCCCTCCAGGGCCTTGGCTATGGTCCCTTCCTGGCCCTCCAGGTCCAGGCCCAACTCCCCTCCTCATCCTAGAGGGTCAGGCCCTGCTCCCATCCTCACCCTCCAGGGCCTGGGCCCTGTTCCCCTTGTTGCCCTCCAGTGCAGGACCCCACTTCCCTCTATGCTGTCCATGGCCCTGTCCTGCTCCCCTCGCCACACTCCAGGGGCTTACTCTTCTCACTTCCTTGCCCACCAGGGCCTGGGCCGTGCTCCCTTTGCTGCCCACCAGGGCCATGCCCCACTCCCCTCCTAGCCCTCCAGGGCTACGCCCTATTGCCCTCCTTACGGTCCTGGGCCAGGCCCTCCTTCCCACTTCCCCCTCCAGGGCCTGGGACCTGATCCCCTCGTGGCCCTCAAGGGCCAGGCACTGCCCCCTCCTCACGCTCCAGGACCTGACCCTGCTCCTCTCCTCACCCTCCAGGGCCAGGCCCGCTCCTCTTTCCGCAACCAAGGCAGGGCCCTACTATCCCTGCCACCCTCCAGTGCAGGCCTGCTCCCCTCGTTGTGCTCCAGGGCCTTACCCTTCTCACTTTCCTTGCCCACCAGGGCCTGGGCTGTGTTCCCCTTGCTGCCCACCAGGGCCATGCTTTCCTCCCTCCTTGCCCCCCAGGGCTAGACCCTGCTCCCCTCCTCACCATGCTGGGCCAGGCCCTCCTCCCCACCTCCACCTCCAGGGCCTGGGACCTGATCCCCTTGCGGCCCGCAAGGGCCAGTCCCTGCCCCCTCCTCGCCCTACAGGACTGGAACCTTCTCCCCTCCTCACCTCCAGGCCTAGGCCCTTTTGCCCTCCTCACCCTCCAGGGCCAGGCACTTCTCCCCTCAGGAACAGCCATCACTACCCTCCAGGGCATGGGCCCCACAACCCTCCTCACCCTCCAGGGCCAGGCCTGCTCCTCTTGGCGCACCAGGGCAGGGCCCTACTTCCTCCGCTGCCCTCCAGTCAGGACTCCACTCCTCTCTTTGGCCAAGAGGTCCAGGCACTGCTCCCCTCCTCATCCTCTAGGGCCTGGACCCTGCTACCCTCCTTGCTTTCCAGGGAAGGGCCTTGCTCCCCTCCTAGCCCTCCAGTGCTGGGCCCTGCTCCCTTCCACACCTTCAGGGCCTGGGCCCCACTCCCCATGCTGCATACCAGGGCCAGGCCAGCCTCCCCTCCTCACCCTCCAGGGCCTGGGTCTCATCCCCTCCTTCCTCTAAAGGGCCGGGCCATGCTCCCCTCAACACCCTCTAGGGCTGGGCCCAGCACCCCTGCTCACCCTACAGGGTCAGGCCCTGCTCCCATCCTTGCCCTCCAGGGCCTGGGCACGACCCCTCATCGCCCTCCAGGGCCAGGCCCTGCTCCCCTCCTAGCCCTACAGGGTTTGACCCAACTCCCCTCCATGCCCTCCAAACCAGGACCCACTCCCCTCCTCGCCCTCCATGGCCTAGGCCCAGCTCCCCTCCTAGCCCTTCAGGGCTGGGCCCTGCTCCCTCCTCACAGTCCAGCGCCAGGCCCCACGCCCCTCAGGAACAGCCATCACTGCCCTCCAGGTCATGGGCCCCACTCCCCTCCTCGCCCTCCAGGGCCAGGCCCCGATCTCCTTGACCTCCAGGGCCGGGTGAACTCATCACCCTACAGGGTCAGGCCTTTCTCCCATCCTCGCCCTCCAGAGCCTGACCCCACTCCCTTCCTCGCCCTCCAGGACCTGGGTTCCACTACCCTCACTGCCTTCCAGGGCCTGGCCCCATTCCCCTAGCCACCCTCCATGGCCTGCCCCCTCTACCCTCCTCGCCCTCAAGGACCTGACCCTGCTCCCCTCCTCGCCCTCCTGGACCTGGGTCCCGCTCCTCTCACTGCCTTCCAGGGCCTGGCCCTGTTCCCCTCGCCACCCTTCAGAACTTGACCCCGCTCCCCTCCTCACCCTCCAGGACCTGGGTCCCACTCCCCTCACTGTTTCAGGGCCTGGCCCTGTTCCCCTCCTTGCCTTCTTGGGACTGGGCCCTGCTCCCCTCCTCACCCTCCAGGGCCTGGGTCCTACTCCCCTCACTGCCTTCCAGGCTAGGGCCCACTCCCCTCAGGAAGGGCATCACTGCCCTCCAGAGCATAGGCCCTGCTCCCCACCTCGCCTTCCAGGACCTGGCCCTGCTCACATCCATTCCATCATCGGCCTGGGCCCCAATCCCCTCATTGCTTTCCAGGACCTGGACCTATTCCCCTCTGTAGCCTCCAGGACCTGCCCCCACTCCCATCCTTGCCCTAGAGGACCTGACCCCATTTCCTTCCTCGCCTTCCAGAGCCTGGCCCTGCTCACATCCACGCCCTCCATGACCTGGGCCCCGTTTCTTCCTAGCCCTCCAGAGCCTGGGCCCAGTTCCCTCCTCGTCCTCCAGGACCGGAACCTTCTCCTCTCAGGAACAGCCAACACTGCCCTCCAGGGTATGGGCCTAGCTCCCTTCCTCACCCCCCAGGGCCTGGGCCCCATCCCCTCCTTGCCCTAAGGGGCTGGACCACGATCCCCTCAATACCCTCTAGGATTGGGCCCAGCACCCCTCCTCACCCTACAGGGTCAGGCCCTGCTCCCATCCTTGCCCTCCAGGGCCTGGGCACGATGCCTCATCGCCCTCCAGGGCCAGGCGTTGCTCCAGTCCTCACCCTGCAGGGCAAGGCCCAGCTGCCCTCCTTACCCTCCAGGGCCTAACCCATCTCCCCTCCACGCCCTCCAAACCAGGACCTGCTCCCCTCCTCGCCCTCCATGGCCTGGGCGCAACTCCCCTCCTAGCCCTTCAGGGCTGAGCCCTGCTCCCCTCCTCACAGTCCAGGGCTTGGCCCCACTCCCTCAGGTATGTCCATCACTGCCCTCCAGGACCTGACCCTGCTCCCCTCCTCACCCTCCAGGGCCAGGTCATGCTCCCCTGCTCACTCTCCAGGGTCTATGCCTGCTCCCCTTGATGCCCACAGAGTCTGGCCTCGCTCCCCTCTCATATTCCATGGCCCAGCCCTGCTCCCCTCTTTGCCCTGCAGGGCCAGGCCCCGCACCCCTCCTTAAAATCCTAAGCTAGGCCCCCCTCGCCACCTCAGCCTCCAGGGTCAGGCCCCACTCCCCTCAGGCATGGCCATCACTGCCCTCCAGGACATGGGCCTGCTCCCCTTCTTGTTCTCCAGGGCCTGTGCCCCATTCTCTCTCTACTTCCAGTTCATGGACTGTTCCACTTGCCACCAACCAGGGCCTGACTCTGCTCCCCTCCTCGCCCTCCAAGTTCTGTCCCTGCTCCCCTCCTCGCCCTCCAGGGTCAGGAACTACTCCCCTCAGGCATGGCCATCATGCCCTCCAGGATATGAGACCTGCTCCATTCCTTGCCTTGGAGGGTGAGGAAGGCAGCAGTGCCCAGGCCCTGGAAGGCGAGGAGGGGAGCAGGGCCAGGCCCTGGAGGGCGAGGAAGGAACAGGGCAGGGCCGTGGAGGGCAAGGAGGGGAATTTGGCCTGGCACATGAGGGCAAGGAGAAGAGGGGGGCCTGGCTCAGGATGGTAAGAAGGAGAGCAGGGCCTGCTCCATGAGGGCGGTTAGGGGAGGGGGGGCCAGTCCTGGAGGACAACGAGAGGGCAGGGCCTGGCCCTAGAGGGCAGTGAGGTGATCAGGTCCCAGGCCCTGGAGGAGGAGGGGGGAGTGGGGCCTGGCCCAGGATGGTGAGGAGGGGAGTAGGGCCTGGCCCTGGAGGGTGAGGAGGGGAGCGGGGCGTGGCCCAGGTGGACAGCAAGGGGAGCACAGCCCAGGCCCTGGTGGGCAAGGAAGTGAGCAGTGTAAGCCCCTGGAGCTCGGCGAGGGGAGCAGGGCAGGGCCATGGAAGGCATAGAGGGAAGCAGGTCCTGCCCTGGAGGGCAACAAGGGGAGCGGGGTCCAGCCCTGGAGGAAAGGAGGGGAGCAGGGCCCAGATCCTGGAGGGTGAGGAGGGGAACTGGGCCTTGCCCTGGAGGGTGACGAGGGGTGCATAGCCAAGGCCCTGGAGGGTGAGGTGGGGAGCAGGGCCTGGTCCTGGAAGGCTAGGAGGGGAGTGGTATCCAGCACTGGAGGGTGGCGAGGGGAATGGGGCCAGGCCCTAGAAGGCAGTGAGGGGATTGGGGCCCAGGCGATGAAGGGCATGGAGGTGAGCAGGTCTAGGCAGGAGAGAGGGGTGAGCCCATGGAGGGCAAGGAGGGGAGCCAGGCCAGGCCCTGAAAGGCAACAGGGGGGCGGGTTCAGGCCCTGAAGGGCAAAGAGGGGAGTGTGGTCAGGCCTTGGAGGGCAGCGAGTGGAGTAGGGCAGGGCCATGGAGGGTGAGGAGGGAATGAAGCCCAGACCCTGGAGGGCATGGAGGTCAGCAGGTCCAGGCCCTTGAGGGTGAGGAGGGAATGGGGTGCAGGCCCTGGAGGGGGAGGGGAGCGGGGCCCATACCCTGGAGGCCAATGATGGCCACACCTGAGGGCAGTGGGTCCTGACCCTGGAGGGCGAGGAGAGTAGGGGGGCCTAGCCCAGGATTTTAAGGAGGGGTGCAGGGCCTGGCCCTGGAGGGTAAAGAGGGGAGCAGGGCTGGGCCCTGGAGCATAAGTAGGGGAGCCAGGTCTGACTCTTGTGGGCGTCAAGGTGAGCGGGCCCAGGCCTTGGAGGGTGAGGAGGGGAGCAGGGCCTGGCCCTGGTGGGCAGCAAGGGGAGCTGGGCCTGGCCCTGGAGGGCAGCAGTAGGTGTGGGGACTGGCCATGAAGGGCGAGGAGAGGAGTGGGGCCAATGCCCTGGAGGGCAGTGATGGCTGTTCCTGAGGTGAGTGGGGCCCGGCCCTGCACTGTGAGGAGGGAAGCTGGGTCAGGCCCTGAAGGGTGAGGAGGGGAGCTGGGTCAGGCCCTGAAGGGCAATGAGAGGAGCACGGCCCGGCCCTTTAGGGTGAGAGGGGATGTGGGCCAAGCCCTGGAGGGCAATGAGGGGAAACTGCCTGGGCCGTGAGGGCAAGAAGAGGAGTGGGGCCTTGCCTAGGATGGTGAGGAGGGGAGCAGTGCCTGATCCTTGGGTGCAATTAGTGGAGGGGGCCCAGCCCTGGAGTGCAAGGAGGGGGCAGGGCCTGGCCCTGGAGGGTGGTGAGGGGATCAGGACCCAGGCCCTGGAGGGTGAGTAGGGAACGGGGCCAGGCCATAGAGGGCATGGATGTGTCAATGCCAGGTCCTTGAGGGTGAGGAGGGAAGCAGGGTCAGGCCCTGGTTGGTGGCGAGGGGATCTGGGCCAGGCCCTGGAAGGTAAGGGAGGGGAGCAGGACCCAGGCCCTGGAGGTGAGGAGAGGAGTAGGGTCCAGTCCTAGAGGGCGAGGAGGGAACCAGGCTCTTTAGAGCTAGGAAGGAACGGGGCCCAGGCCATAGAAGGCATGGGTGTGAGAAAGGCCACGTCCTGGAGAGCAAAGAGGCGAGCAGGGTCGGGCCCTGGAAGGCAGTGAGTGGATCGGGGCCCAGTCCATGGAGGGTATGTAGGTGAGTATGGCCAGGCCTTGGAGGTCAAGGAGGGGAGCGGGGTCAGGACCTGGAGCGTGCAGAGGGAATGAGGCCCAGGCCCTGGAGTGCATGGAAGTGAGCAGTGCCAGGCCCTGGAGGGTGAGGAGGGAATGGGGCACAGGCCCTGTAGCGCAAGGAGGGGAGTGGGGCCCATGCCCTGGAGGGCAGTGATAGCCATGCCTGAGGGGAGTGGGGCCTGACCCTGGAGGGTGAGGAGGGGAGCAGGGCTGGGCCCTGGAGCCTGAGTAGCATAGCGAGGCCTGACCCTGATGGGCATCAAGGGGAGTGGTCCCAGGCCCTGGAGGGCAAGGAAGGCAGCAGGGTCAGGCCCTGGAAAGCAGTGAGGGGAGCGGGACCCATGTTCAGGAGGGAAGTGATGGTCATGACTGAGGGGAGTGGGGCCTTGCCCTAGAGAGCATAGAGGTATTCAGGGCAAGGCCATGGAGGGCTAGGAGGGCAGCAGGGTCCAGGTCCTAGAAGGCCAGGAGGGTAGCAGGGTGTGGCCCTGGAGGGCAAGGAGGGTAGTGGGGTCCTTCACTGGAGGGAGGCAGGGGTTGCAGGGCCCAGTGGGTGTCAAGGGGAGCTGGGCCCAGCCAGCCGTGGAGTACAGAGAGTGGAGCAGGGCCTGGCCCTGGAGGTTGAGGAGGGAAGTAGGTCCCGGCCCTCTTGGGCAAGGAAGGGAGCAGGGTCCTGTAATGGACCCTGGAGGGCGTACAGGTGAGCGGGGGCCGGCCCTGGAGGGCAAGGAAAGCAGCAGGGTCAGGCCTTGGAGGGCAAATAGGGAAGCGGGGTCAGGCCCTGGTTGATGGCAAAGGGGTCCAGGCCAGGCCTGGAAGGAGTGGAGGGGAACAAGGTGAGGCCCTGGAGAGAAGCTAGGGGAGCAGGGCAGGGCCATGGTGGGCAAGGAGGGGAGCAGGACCAGGCCCTGCAGGGTGAGGAGGGGAGCAGGGACTGGCCCTTTAGGGTGAGGAGGGGAGAAGCCCTGGCTCTGGAGGGCAAGGTGGGGACCAGGGTCTTGCACTGGAGGGTGGCAGGGGGAGCAGGGCCCAGTCCTTTTTGGCAGCAAGAAGAACGGGGCCTGGCCCTGGAGGGCGAGGAGGGCAGTGGGGCTCAGGCCCTGGAGAGTAAGGAGGGAATGGGGCCCAGGCCCTGGAGGGTGAGGAGGGGACTAGGGCCCATGCTCTAGAGGGCAGTGATGGCTGTGCCTGAGGGGAGTGGGGCCTGACCCTGGAGGGCGAGGAGGGTAGGGGGGCCTAGCCCGGATGGTAAGGAGGGGTGTCGGGCCTGGCCCTGGAGGGTGAGGAAGGCAGCAGGGGAGGCACTGGAGGGTGAGGAAGGCAGCAGGGTCAGGCCCT
Organism: Oryctolagus cuniculus; assembly: GCF_051225735.1. NCBI lineage: Eukaryota > Metazoa > Chordata > Mammalia > Lagomorpha > Leporidae > Oryctolagus > Oryctolagus cuniculus. The sequence goes on along the minus strand of NC_142885.1, from coordinate 21,497,720 downwards.
GGAAGGCAGTGAGGTGAGCAGGGCCCATGTCCAGGAGGGTAGTGATGGCCAAGACTGAGGGAAATGGGGCGTTACCCTAGAGGGCATGGAGTAATGCAGGGCAGGGCTATGGAGGGTTAAGAGGGGAGCAGGGTCCAGGCCCTAGAGGGGCAAGGAGGGGTGCGGAGTCCTGCACTGGAGGGAGGCTGGGGGAGCAGGGCCCTGGTGGGTTGCAAGGGGAGCTGGGCCTAGCCAGCCATGGAGTATGGAGAGTGGAGCAGGGCCTGGCCCTGGAGGGCGAGGAGGGAAGTGGGGCCTGGCCCTCTTGGGCAAGAAGGGGAGCGGGGTCCTGCACTTGAGGGAGGTGGGGGAGCAGCGTCATGCCCTGGAGAGCGGCAAGATGAGCGGGCCTGGCCCTGGTGGGTGAGGAGGGGAGCAGGATCTGGCCCTGGAGGGTGGCGAGGGGAGTGGGGCATGGCCATGGACGGCAAAGAGGGGAGCTGGGTCTAGGCCCTAGAGGGTGAGTTGGGGAGCAAGGCGCAGCCCTGGAGGGCAAGGAAGGGACTGGGGTCCTGCACTGTAGGGTGGTGGGGGAGCAGGGCTCTGCCCTGGAGGCAGGCAAGAGGAGCGGGCCCGGCCTTGGAGGGCAAAGGGGGGAGCAGGGCCCATGTCCTGGATGGCAGTGAATGGCCATGCCTGAGGGTAACAGGGCCTGGCCCTGGAGAGTGAGGAGGGCACCAGACCCCAGGCCCTGGAGGGCAAGGAGAGGAGCATGGTACAGCCCTGGGGAATGAGGAAGGAAACGGGGTCAGGCCCTAGAGGGTGGCGAGGGGAATAGGGCCAGTCCCTGGAAGGCAGTGAGGTGAGTGGGTCCTAGTCCATGGAGGGCATGGAGGTGAGTAGGGCCAGGCCATGGAGGGCGAATAGGGGAGCAGGGTCAGACCCTGGTTGGTGGCGAGGATTTCTGGGTGAGGCCCTGGAAGGCAGTGAGGGGAGTGGGGTCAGGCCCTGGAGAGTGTGGACGGGAGTAGGGTCAAGCCCTGATGGGCAGCGAATGAGGGGGCAGGGCCATGGATGGCAAGCAGGGGAGTGGGGCCAGGCCCTGGAGGGTGAGGAGGGGAGTGGGGCCAGGCTCTGGAGGGTGAGGAGGGCAGCAGGGCTCAGGCCTTGGAGGGCGAGGAGGGGAGCGGAGCCCATGCCCTGGAGGGCAGTGATGGCCGTGCCAGAGGGGAGTGGGGCCTGACCCTAGAGGGCGAGGAGGAAGTGGGGCCCGGCCTTCTTGGGCAAGGAGGGGAGTGGGGTCCTGCACTTGAGGGCAACGAGGGAGCAGGGCCCTGCCCTGGAGGGCGGCAATATGAGCAGGCCTGGCCCTGGAGGGTGAGGAGGGGAGTGGGGCCCATGCCTTGGAGGGCAGTGATGGCCGTCTGAAAGGGGCAGGGCCTGGCCCTGGAGGGTGAGAATGGGAGCAGAGTCCAGCCTTGGAGGGCGGCATGAAGAGCGGGCCTGGACCTGGAGGGTGAAGCGGGGAGCGAGGCCCATGCCCTGCAGGGCCCGATGGCCATGCCTGAGGGGAACAGGGCCTGGCCCTTAGAGGGTGAGGAGGGTACAAGGCCCCAGGCCCTGGAGGGCGAGGAGGGGAGGAAGGTCCAGCCCTGGAGAAAGAGGAAGGGAGTGGGGTCAGGCCCTGGAGGTGAGGAGGGGAGCAGGGCCCATGCCCTGGAGGGCAGTGATGGCTGTTCCTGAGGAGAGAAGGGCCTGGCCCTGGAGGGTGAGAAGGATAGCAGAGCCCAGTCCTCATAAACAGGCATCGCTGCCAGTCAGGGCATGGACCCTCTCCCCATGTTGCCCTCTAGGGCCAGGCCTTGCTCCTCTTGCCGCCCTCCAGGGCCGGCCCCTGCTCAACCTGCCACTCTCCAGGGCAGGACCACGCTCCCCGCCTCACCCTCCAGGGCCAGGCCCTGCTCCCCTCCTTGCCCTCCAGGGCCTGGGCCTGCTCACCTTGATGCCCACCAGGGTCGGGCCTTGCTCCCCTACTCATGCTTCAGGGCCCAGCCCTGCTCCCTCTTTGCCCTCCAGGGCCCTGCAGCCCTCCTTACAATCCTGGGCTAGGTCCCCCTCCCCTCCTTGCCCTCCAGGGTCAGGCCCTACTCCCCTCGGCCACTGCCATCACTGCCTCCCGGGCATGGGCCCTGCCTCCCTCCTAGTCCATCAGGGCCTGTGCCCCATTCTCTTCTTACCATCCAGGGCCTGGCCCCATTCCCTCCTCACCCTCCAGGGCCTGGCCCCACTCCCTCCTCACCCTCCAGGGCCTGGCCCTGCTCACCTCCTTGCCTTCCATGGCCCTGCCCCGCTCCACCCGCTGCCCTACAGGGTCTGACCCCACTCCACTCCACACCCTCAAGGGCCTTACCCCGCTCCCCTCACTGCCTTCCAGGGCCTGACCCCTCTACCCTCCTTGCCCTCCAGGGCTGGGCCCTCCTCAACTCCTTGCCCTCCAGGGCCAGGCCCCATTCCCCTCCTAACCCTCTAGGGATTGGACCCTGCTCTCCTCCTCACCCTCCAGTACCAGGGCCTGCTCCCCTCCTCACCTTCCAGGGCATGGACCCTCCTCCCCTCCTTGCCTTCCAGGTCCAGGCCCCGCACCTCTTGCTGTCATCCAGGGCCAGGCCCTGCTCCCCCTGCCACCCTCCAGGGCCGGGCCCTGCTGCCTTCCTTGCCCTCCAGTGCCGGGCCCTTCTCCCCCAGCCGCCTTCCAGTGCAGGACCGCAGTCCCCTACTCGCCCTCTGGGGCAGAGCCCTGCTACCCTCCTTGCCCTGAAGGGCCAGGCCCCATGCCCCTCTTGAACGGGCATTGCTGTCCTCCAGGGCATGGGCCCCGTTCCCCTCTCTCCTTCCAGGGCCAGGCCTGCATCTCTTGCTGCCTTACAGGGCCAGGCCCTGCTCCTCCTGCCGCTGTCCAGGGCCTACTCTGCTCCCCTCCTTTCCCTCCAGGGACAGGCCCTGCTCACCTCCTTGCCTTCCAGGGCCTGGGCCCTGCTCCCCTCCTCACCCTCCAGGGCCTGGGCCCTGCTCCCCTCCTCACCCTCCAGGGATTGGCCTGATCCCCTCCTCGCCCTCCATGGCCTGGGCCCAGCTCCCTTCCATGCCCTCCAGGACCAGGCCTCGGTGCCCTCCTCGCCATCCAGGTCCAGGCCCAGCTCACCTCCTTGCCTCCAGGGCCAGGACCTGCTCCCCTCCTCACCCTCCAGGGACAGGCCCTGCTCCCTTCCTCACCCTCCATGGTCCTTCCCTGATCACCTCCTTGCCTTCCAGAGCCTGGGCCCTGCTCCCCTCCTCACCCTCCAGGGATTGACCCTGATCCCCTCCTCGCCCTCCATGGCCTGGGCCCAGCTCCCTTCCATGCCCTCCAGGGCCAGGCCTCAGAGCCCTCCTTGCCATCCAGGTCCAGGCCCAGCTCACCTCCTTACCTCCAGTGCTGGGCCCCGCTCTCCTACAGACTCAATGGGCTGACCTTGCTTCCCTCCTCAACCTCCATGGCCCTGCCCCACTCCCCTCTGCACCCTCCAGAGCCTGACCCTGCTGCCTTCCTCACCCCCCAGGGCTGGGGTTTGCTCACCTCCTCGCCCTGCATGGCCTTGCCCCACTTCGCTCGCTGCCCTACTGGGCCTGACCCTGCTTTCCTCCATGCCCTTCAGGGCCTTACACTGCTCTACTCACTGCCTTCCATTTCCTTGCCTGGATCCCCTTGCTACCAACCAGGGCCTGACCCCACTCCCCTCCTCACCCTCCAAGGCCTGGCCCTGCTCACCTTTATGTCCTCCATGGCCAGGGCCCTGATCTCCTCACTACCTTCCAGGGTCTGGCCCTGTTCCTGTTGCTCTCCAGGGCTTGACCCCACTCCCCTCCTCAACCTCCAGGTCCAGGCCCCCCACCTCTCGTTGCCCTCCATGGCCGGGCCCCACTCCCCTCCTTGCCTTCCAGTGCCTGGCCCTTCTCCCCCAGCTGCCTTCCAGTGCAGGACACCGGTCCCCTCCTTGTTCTCCAGGGCTGAGCCCTGCTCCCCTCCTCTCCTTCCAGGGCCAGGTCCTGCATCTCTTGCCACCACCCAGGGCCAGGCCCTGCTCCCCCTACCACCTTCCAGGGCCTACCCTGCTCCCCTCCTTGCCCTCTAGGGCCAGGCCCTGCTCACCTCCATGCCCTCTATGGCCTGGGCCCAGCTCCCTTCCATGCCCTCCAGGGCCAGGCCCCAGTGCCCTCCTCACCATCCAGGGCCAGGCCCCGGTGCCCTCCTCGCCATCCAGGTCCAGGTCCAGCTCACCTCCTTGCCTTCAGGGCCAGGCCCTGCTCCCCTCCTCGCCCTCCATGGTCCTTCCCTGCTCCCCTCCTCACCCTCCAGGGCCAGGCCCTGCTCCCCTCCTCGCCCTCCGTGGTCCTTCCCTGCTCCCCTCTCCACCCTCCAGGGCCTGACCCTGGTCACTTCCTTGCCCTACATGGCCTGGTCTGTGCTCCCCTTGCCACTCACCAGGTCCAGACTCTTCTCCCTTCCTCACCCTCCAGGGCCAGGCCCTGCTTCCCTCCTCACCATCCTGGACCAGGCTCCCCTCCCTTCACCGCCCTCAGGGCCTGACCCTCTGGCTTCCTTGCCTCCAGGGCATGGGCCCAGCTCCCCTCCTCGCCCTCTCAGGCTGGACCCTGCTCCCCTTGTTGCCCTCCAGTGTGGGACCCCGCTTCCCTCCTCGCCCTCCAGGATCCGGCCCCACTCCCACACTCGCCCTCCAGGGCCCGACCCTGCTCCCCTAGCCTCCCTTCAGTGCAGGACCCCACTTCCCTCCATGCCCTCCAGGGCCTGCCCCTGCTCCCTCTAACATTGCTAAAACCTACAATAAAGTTGATTTCTGAACTCTGGAAAATTGAAATTGTGTTAAGTAAAATGCAGATCATGCATTGGGGAGATCATGCGCATTTGGTCATAAAGCTTATAATCACATGATGCATACAACTGTGGTAAAGTCTGAACGCCTGAATCTAACACTGAACTGTACATGTAGTGTAATGACCATGCTAAATACTAACAGCATTTGAATCACTAGAAATATTGAAAAACACCCAAATATTTACAAACCTCACATCTGTATCCATAGTAATGATGCTAAAAGTACAATGTGTAACATTTCCCAGTACGCGTTTATATGCATTTCCCTTTCACAAACACACATGAATGCACACACGTACAAATCATAGAAGCTTAGAGGTTCAGAAACAAATATTTATGGACTTTAGGCCTTCATTATAGTTTATTGACAATTGAAAATAATCAAGTTTAATACTAATTTATATGTGTTGACATTTTTGTAACTTTGAACCCACTATGCTTTCCAGCATGATTAGCAAGCCAACATCTTCTACACCTTCAAAGGGACTCTTAAAAATCGAAAGTTTACAGTGATGCTTAAAACAATCAATACAAAGTAGGTGGTTCTGAGAATGTCTATAAATAGTGTCAATTGCTTGGCTTCCATTGCATTTGATTGTTCTCCACGCAGTGTGGGAACAGGGTATAAACTGCCCACTTTCATTTAAAATAACTAAATTGATTAATCGGTGTAATGCTATTTTTTTTTGTGGGGGATATACAATATATATTGTAAGTATGTTCTCTCAAATTAGTGAATATAAGTATGTATTTCCTAAAAATCAGAACTTAATCCAAAACAGGACATGATTTGGGGACATGAATTTTATTAGATGTTGCATTATATTAGATTTTTGTAGAATGGCAAATATTTTATTTATAGCTACCAACTCATAAAACATTTGTTGTGGAACAGTGTTTGTCTATATGCTTGGCATTGTAGAATGACAGGTTCACAGTGCACTTAATAAATTGAAAGTTAAACCCTAAGTTACATCTTACTCAAACTGATTGTGCATCATATTGTAATTTTTCCTAGATATTCCATCATTGTGTTTTACTCTTCATTTCTGTGTTACTGAGTTGTGTATTTTAGTATTTGCTTTAGAGTAGAAAAAAAATACTCTGTTGCATCTCAAAGATTAAGGATAGTGTTGAACAATTTAAAAGTCTCAAAACTATAGAATCTTTTTCTTGGAGTAGTAGATTAATTTTGGGGTAAGAACTCTTTGAAATGAAGATGCTTTGTTGTTGAAAGCCATCAATAAATGAAAGGAAGAATGTAAATAAAAATGGGAATATTTTCCAGTTCTGTGTAAATCTCTAAAATATTTGAAAAGGAAAACCATTAAGTGCAAGATAATGACAATATATGTTTTCCTTCAGATTAGAAATTTGATGCTAAATATTTAACATTTAATCTTTATTTAATAGTAACTATGAATGGAGGCCATTATGTTGACACCCTGTAAGCTGATTTCTAATCTTAAACTGAAAAAAAAAAAAAACATGTTTTGTCCATTACCCCTCTTCCCTCTGTGCTTGAAAACATTGGCTTTTATCACAACACTGGAAGTATATCGGAGCCAGGAGGCAGGAGCCTCCTCCAGGTCTCCCACGTGGGTGCAGGGGCCCAAGGACTTGAGCTGTCTTCTACTGCTTTCCTAGGCCATAGCAGAGAGCTGGATCGGAAGTGGAGCAGCCAGGACTCAAACCGGTGCCCCTATTGAAACCTTAAGTTTTAGCCTTCCCAATAAAAATAAATCTCAGCATCATTTAAAATGTTGGCTACTGCCATTGAGTGAACACAATGAAATTTGACAAAACGCTTTACTTGGGTGTAAGATATCATTCTCTGAATCAGGTTTTATGATTACCTAAGTCATTTTTCATCCTTGTTTTATGAATGTAAACACCAATACATTTTCTTAGCTTCAGATTTTGAACATTCCAGTGATGTAACTCCTGCTAACAAAGTGCCTGAATATTTTTGACACCTCGTAGCCTTTAAATGTGTCATATCTGGTCATGTACACATGGGATCTATTATAAATTAGGGATACTTTCCATAAATAGAATAATATTTTGGATAATAACCATTGATGAATTGAAGAATCTATTTCCTCTTCAAATTTTTTTTTATTTTAAGGCAATTTTGTGAAATTGAATTTTACGTATAGTTTTATTTGTCTTTGTGTCCAGGTAAAGTAATAAATAAAATAGCTCCAATTATACCAAGCAACCCTTCCTTGTCTCAAGTACTTAACTTTCTCTCTTCATTCTTAGATAACTGCTGGTTTCTTAAATTGAACGGTCATCTTGTCCAGCAGCTGCTCAAAAATATCCATGATTGACCATTTTGTTTGCACTAAGCAGATGTGCTTTCCTTCTTTCTCCCCCTCTCTGGTCCACATCATCTTCCCATCACCTGTGCACACCAGACCCACCTGTTCCTTCCTCCTCCAATAATCACTGAACTCCACAAAGACCCTAACTCTGACCTCTCATGGTTATCCCAGATCCTTGTGTTTTCAAGACTCTCAACACAAAATCAAGCATGGAAAATAGGGTTGATTTTTCCACATTTTTTTTTGTCAATCATGACTCTAATCCCAAACACACACATAAAAATCCCTGCTTTACATAACTAATTTTAATTTGCTTTCCAAATGTCTTCACATTAATGATCTCCATTGATGACTTCTCCTTCTCATCTACACTTACATTTGGTCCTCAGTGCCATGGTTTTATTCTACTCAGCATGGACCAAATTCATCCTATTTGACATCATCCTTTATTTTATTCCTATTGCCACTTTGTGTCTCTGGACACAGAACTCCTAAATTAACTGTCCTCTGAGCATTTTTATCTGTTTTTATTCTTCCCTAGTGGGATCTTGTAGGATTTCTTTACTATACTACACAGTAATATGTTGACTCGATCATTTATCTTTTTAGAATTCTGCATTAACCTGAAGCTATTCCACACTTGTTATACAAATGTTTAATCATAAAGTTTGATGCATATGACACACAAAGTGCCTGATATCCATCGCTGACACACTACGTAACTTTGCTTGGACTGGCTCTTGAGTGTAATCTTGTTTTATTGAGTGCAGTGTTTTTCTGGCAAAATTATTCTTTAGAGCACGATTATACATCATTAGCATTCAAGACAGTGTTCTGTTACTTCATGATGTGAGTACCTAGAACTCACTGTGAAGGATTCATTCAGGAAATTTTCCAGAAGGTGTTCTGCATCCATCATTTAGCCAAGAAACCCTAGTGAATTGCAATACTGTATTCACTATCTGATTTCCTTTGATAAGAATTTTGGAGTATCTATTCATAGGCTTTCATCTAGAATTTCTTAACCCAATCATCAAAGCCTTTATTGAATAGTTGATTACTTTTGCACTGATAATTGATTTTGTGTGGTTTTAATAAATCTTTGTCCCATAGACTTGCTTCTGCTTAGCACTTCACTACAAAAACTCCATTTTGAACAAGTGTAAATTCACGTGCAGTATTTAAAGAAATAATGTAGAGGTATCCTATAAATCCTTTACCTAGCTTCCCCCAACAGCAGTAACTTGAATAATTGCAATATAATAGCACAACCAGAAAATTCATTTTGATACAATCCATCAACATTACCTAGATTTCATTAGTTTTACATGCTCTCTGTGTGTGTGTGTTTAGCTCTTGTTGCTTATCAGATTCATTTATTTTAACCCACAGACTGCAGTATCTTTTTGCCAATCTGCATGCATTGTTTTTATTAAAATCTGCATGACACCTTGTCAGATACATACCCCCTAATTACTCATCACATTTTCTGCTAGTAGTAAAGACTATTACTTGCATAGAGTCAGGTAAATCCTATTTGTTTGGCAAGTCTTACTTCTGGTATAGAAACTGCTGCTCTGAAGATGAATGAATCCTCCATGGTTGAGATTTTCTGAGGCTCCTAGATCCATGTTTTTAGTAGTAGGGTGAACCTGGAAAATGTTTGGTCAACCCACAGGAAAAGTAAATGAACAGTCACTAAAGTCTCATTGTTTGTGTTTGTGTATGGTTGATACCAATGGATGCTTTCTAACATCTAATACCTTTGGTTATATGTTATATATTTACCATTTTTTATTAAGTCTGGACAAAAATAAGTGCACATTTATTAAAAAGTTTATCATAACCAAGCTAAAATGTTTATTTTAAAATATATGGTGTCTATACTTTTAATAATCTGGTAACTATGAAATCCAATTTCCTATTAACCAATATGTATGAATATCCTGTGGCATTACTTTTAGATGAGACATGAGATGCTATAGCCATCTCTGCAGAGTTAATGCATTGTTGAGCTTTATGCATTTTATACATTTATGCATTATTGAACATTATATATGGTCAGCTCATCTTTTTTAAAATGCTAAGTACTAAATAAAACTTGAAATTATTGGACATTTGGGAAAAATAAGGACTGTTAAGCAAGCTGCATTGTACTATTTGATAGTGGCACAAACATTGGTGAGTTAAAGAAAAATAAACTGCTTTCAAATTTTTTAAATTCACTGGCTTTAAAAAATAGATTAAAAATCCCTTTTATGAGGACCTTGATAGAATGATGCTGCTTCAGTCCAGGATGTCTGTGTCTGTATGATCCACTTTGCAGAGGATTATTGTTAACCCTTGTCAAACAGTGCTACAGGATTAGGGGCCATGGATCCGGGACACTGATGACCACATGGGTGGCCTGGCCAGTGAATAAAATACAAGGAAAGGGAGGGTGGGCAGACCATCAGTAATCTTCCCATGGGATCTTCTGAGATAGGTTCCATAAACCACCTAGAAAGGAAAGTTGGCGGTAAGTCTACTTGTGCAACACAGTTACCATTATTTTCTGTAAGGGAGTTAACATAATGCACATGGCAATGCATTTTGGTCAGTCTTTTTATTTCTTTTTATAAAAAGATTATGTATCTACTAATTTGAAAGGCAGAGTGACAGAGAGGGAAAGAAAGACAGAGAGGTTTTCCATGTACTGCTTCACTTCCCAAATACCCAAAGCAGCCAGGGCTGGGCCAGGCAAACCCAGCAACCAGGAGCCAGGAATTCCTTTCTAGTCTGCCACATGGGTAGCAGGAGCCCAGGTACTTGGACCATCAGGTGCATTAACAGGAAGCTGGATTAGAAGCAGAGCAGTTCGGACTCAAACCTGCACTCTGATATGGGATGCCAATATCACCAGCAGTGGCTTAGCCAGCCTTGCCACAAAGCCTGCTCCTTGATGAGTGTTTTTTTTTTAAATAAATATTGTTTTCCATGACTTTGCTATTGATTCCTTTTTCCTGATCTCTTTGGATCTTAAGGAAAGATAGTTCATATTCTCTGTGCATCAGGACTTCTTCATAAACCAGTGATTCTCAAATTTTGTGAGCACTGGAGTAATACAAGCCTTTTCCAAAGATACAGAAGCCTCTTGGATTACAATTAAGTTAATCTAGAGTGGAGCTACCATGTGTTACATTTGACAATCCATGGAAATCATAGCATGAAATGGGAGAATGGGGTATGGGACATGTGCATGTCCTGTTCAGTGTTCCTCAGAACGTGACAAATGACAGCTCATTTCTGCCATCCTAGTCTCTGTTCTCATTTTTCCCAGTAATTTGGTGCAAGTCCCAAGTGTCTCATCATTTCATCAGGACACTGTCAGCCTACAAGAAGTTCCCAGGTGATTCTTACACATCATCAGGGTTGAGAATTCCAAGACAAGAAGAGTCTTTTTTCTCAACGAGAAGTCCTAAGACACAAGCACTGTCCTCTGGATGTCATTCTTTTCAGACATGTCTGCCCAACAAGGCATTACAGATTTACTACAATGCACAGCTGTATCTGTGGTTATCAGTGATAATTGTAATATTCCCTTTTATAAAAATATTTGTTTTATTTATTTGAAAGTCAGAGGAACAGAGAGACAGACACAGACAGAAAGCGATATCTTATTTGCTGATTCATTCTGCAAATGGCTGCCACAGCTGGGGTTGGGCCAGGGCAAAGCCAGAAGCCTGGAACTCCATCCAGGTCTCCTGTGTGGGTGGTCCTGACTTAAGTTTTTCATTCATTACCTGCTGCTCCCAATACATTAGCAGGAAGCTGGAATTGGAAGTGAAGCCAGGACTGCAACAGTGACTGCAAACCAGGTGCTCAATCCACATGGGACACAAACATTCCTGCCTGTTCCATTATAATACTCTTTCATGCTGTGTAGTAAGGGAACTGATAGCCACTTAAGGCTTTTTAAATTTTCATTAGGTAAACTTAAAAATGCAATCCATTGATTCAATGAACCACATTCCATGCACACCATATCTGTGTGTGGCTAATGTATGGGATAATGCAAGTGCAGAACCCTTCCTTCCACTAAAGTGTCCTGTTGGTCTAGACATAAGGACCAACCTTCTTAATCTTCAGCTGCTGAAAGAGGGACCTTCTCAACAGAACAAGAGATTATGAGAACTCCAACACCAAGAGAAACTAAATATGATAAAAAATGAAGCATCTTTAAAAGTGAAACATAAAGAGCATGATTTTACAAAAGAACTTTTTAAAAATAAACACTTGCATCAGCCAGCTGTTTTTTAGAAGAAAATGCAAGCATGGATTTGAAGACAAATATGCGTCTTAAAGCCATTCTTAATTGAGGACAATGTATAAAATCAAATTTGGGCAGTTATCAAAAGACAAATGGACTCAGAGATACTGAGATGTTAGAACAGTAAGTTGTAGATATGCAATTAAAATGCAGTTAAATGCACCATAACAATGGATATGAGTGTCAGAAAATGGTATTGTGGAAGTGAGAAGGCAAACAAAAAAACATATTCAAAAATGTAAGGTCAACTAGGGAGGGTTCCAGGCCCCTAAAGTAACAGGGAGGAGACCGTTTTTTCTGGGAAAGGTTGGGGAACATGCCAATTTGGATTCTCTATTACTTCCAAAGCTGAGTTGCCAATCCCTCGAGTAACACCAGTGTAGAATTATTATAAATGATTCCAATATATATCCTGAAAGAAACATGTTCTTACAATCAGGAGAAATGTGTAGTTTCTTCCCATTGGTGTGAAACCATTTCTCTACTTTTACATTCTAATATTGAGATCACAAAGGGAAGCTCTTTGTGCTATAATTTTTTTCTGTGCTTTGGGATGGACATATCTATTATTTAATTTAAAGAACAAAACATTTGGATGTGGTGATCATTGCTGGATATCCCAATAATCTATGAGTAGCAATTGTTAATGCATGTACACTTGTGTTACATATGATTGAAAAGAAATATGTTTCACTATGTACAACAGTGCTGAGGATTTTCTTTGTACACCATGGCTGCAGCAGAGCAATTTATATATTTCAATGGATTCTTTGTCAGATCAACACAGCAAGAAGTATAAATAATGAATCAGAAAAATGTTCTGAGCACTACAGATGAACTTTAGAATACCACTCTACGTGGAGGGTGGGACTTATGCCCCAAGATGGTGACCCACCATGGGAACTTCCACCCTCATAGTAAGATGGGCAACAGACTCCGCCCCAAGGTGGTGGCCCCCATGACCAACCACATACTACATGGCTGATTAATAGAGCAATGTATATTAAATCATATTTTATTATGTTAGCTTGTTACTTTCGCCTCTGAGCTGGACTTTATTATGTTAGTTTGTTGTTTTTACCTCTGAATAAGATTTTACTACGTTATTTCCTTATTTTTCCCTCTGAGTATGATTTTATACATTAAGCTCTATAATAGGTATAGTAGCTCTGAGATGTCACATTAAGTGTTAAGGTAGATGATCAGAGATATAACTGGGCCAAAGCTTAGCCCTATTTACCTCCTGTCTCCCCAGGTTACAAGGTGATTTTAAAAGAATTTATTTATTTGACAGGTAGAGTTACAAACAGTGAGAGAGAGAGACAGACAGAATGGTCTTCCATCCATTGGGTCACCTCCCAAATGGCCACAACAGCTGGAGCTACGCTGATCCAAAGCCAGGAGTCAGTTGCCTCCTCCTGGTCTCCCATGCAGTGCAAGGGCCCAAGCACCTGGGCCATCCTCCACTGCTTTTTCTGGGCCACAGCAGAGAGCTGGACAGGAAGAGGAGCAACCAGGACTAGAACCCGGTGTCCATATGGGATGCTGGCTCCGCAGGCAGAGGATTAGCCTAGTGCACCACAGCACTGGCCCCACAAGGTGATTTAACTATGGATAGTTATATATCTGCTCCTTTGGAGACTCCATGACAGATATACACTTAATAATTGGGATGCCCTTTGACTAGAAGGATTTAGAAATTATAGCTAATGCAATGTATCCATGTAAAATGCTTAAGAATAATTAAGCTCATGAAGACCTGTGTCTGTTTTTATTTTCTCAGGTCCTACAGAGACTGTAAAGCTGTATAGCTCTGCATACATTCCTACAGACTTACTTCTAAGGGTACAGTTTAAAACTTGATATGGGATCGCAAATCCCCTTGGGCTAGATGGTAATGTTAACATCTTAAGTTTTAAAGTGATCCTGTCTACAGGATTAAGTATTAACTGCTAATAGTAATTAAAATTAAAGAGGAGTGAATGCTCCAATATGGGAGGGAGTCCTTGCAGCAGACTCATAGAGTGGCAATCTCCTTAAGTAATACTCAGTGACCTCAAAATCACCCCTAAAGGCATTCTGGTCTGGCTAGAAAGCCCACAAGAGCATTTCAGGCATGGAAATCCAGGGCACTCATGGAAAAAGTGTCCCTATGTGGAGAACCTCCCTGGGTGAGACTCCAGTGGAAAGGAGTGGTCATCAAAGTAGAATGTACTTTTCTCCAGAGGGAGGAGAGGACTTCCACTTTGCTTATGGCCTTGTCTGAATACTGATGGAGTTTGTGGAACTCAAAAGGCTTCCATGGCCTAGGCAGCTTATGTCAAGAGCCTTGGGTGATCACTGATGTCACACATAAGAGTGTTAATTGTTAAATTAGCAACAGGAGTCACTGTGTACTAACTTCCCATGTAGGACCTCTGTTCTCAAAAGAGCTACAGTGTCACTCCCCCTCTTCGTGGAGGAACGACACAGGACCCTGTGCTGTTGTTTTGTCTGCTCGGCCCTCCCCGGGTTTGCTGATGGTTCTTCCCGGGTTGGCTGCCGTCCCTCCACCTCCGTGGAGGGGCGGGCCCCCCTGCCACTTTCCCCACTTCCGCAGGGGAGCGGCACACCGCTGGCTGGCTCTCTCAGGGGCTGCTCAGATGTTCCTCAGGTGTTCCCCTTAGATGTTCCTGGTGCATGTTGTCTCTCTCCTCCTTTATAGTCCTCTTCCACCAATCCCAACTCTGCTACCCCCACGCCGAGTACGCTGCTCTCCTCCAATCAGGAGCAGGATCAGCTCCTGCAGGTCATTGGTCGAACTGGAGGCAGCTGCATAGAAGCTGTTTACTCCTCTCCCAGCGCCATATTGTGGGAGAGCAGATGCATAGAATAAGTCTTAATTTCAGTAACTTAGTCTAGTCCAAGTTGCTCCCCACAGTTCCCCCTTTCTTTTTATTTTTTGGCGTTGATACGCGCCTGTCTTCGGTGCCCCACAGCACACACTCTGCTCTGCTTGCTAGAGTTGCCCACAGGTGCTTACAAGCCCTACCAATCAGGCAAACCGAATCCGGGCCCTCTCTTCGCCATGTTGTGAGGAGGTTTTTAGGCACTGATGCGTGCCTGTGTTCGGTGCCCTGCAGCGCATGCTCTGCTCTGCTAGAACTGCCTGCAGGTGCTTACAAGCCCTACCAATCAGGCAAACCAAATCCGAGCCTTCTCATTGCCGTATTGTGGGGAGACTTATTGATGTTGATTCGTGCCTATCTTCGGTGACCTGCAGCTCATACTTTGGTCGAGCTGCCTGCTGGTGCTTATCGCCTAATCAGGCAGACCGAATCCAAGCCCTCTCATTGCCATGTTGTGGGGAGGCCTTGTTTTTCTCTATTTCTCTATCTCCAGGCATTCCTATCTCTCCTATTTTACTTCTATCTGCCAGCATTCCTATTTCTCTCATTTTACTTCTAAACTTCTGTTTCTCTTATCCCTGTGGCTTCCTTGCGCCTGCCCCGAGGCAGCTTCCCAGCTCTGCGTGCGTTCCGCGGTCTCTGCACCCTTCGAGCCCGCACCACGGCCTCCGCACCAGCCCCGTGTTCCCTATCTACTCGCGCCCCGTGCGCTCTCCCCACTCGTGCCCCGCGCGCTCTTTTTGCGTGCGGCGGCTTCCGCGAATCACACAGCCTAGCTCACGTTTCCGCTTCTTGGTTTTCAGTCTAAGTTCCCCGGGCTAACCTGGTGAATTCAACCTAGCTTACGTCTCCGCCTTTTGGTTTGGCTTCCCGTCTTTTGCTCCTCGGGCTAATCTGACGGATTCCAACCTGGCTTATGTCTGCGCCTCTGGTTTTAGTTTTTCGCCTTTTGTTCCCCGGGCTGACTTGACGAATCCCAACCTAGCTTACGTCTCCGCCTCAGCCTGCCCCCTCAGCTTCATTTTCCCTAACATTTTTCTCTACGCGGTATGTTTCCTAACTTTTCTTCCAACAATATTCCCCTCTCATTTCTCCTGGCTTCTCCCCACAGTCCATATCCGAGTCTAAGTTTCTTCCAGCTTTCAATTTCGCTTTCGACCTTAGAGATTTCTCCCAGCTTCCCCGCCATAGTCCGTATCCGAGTCTAAGTTTCCTCCAGCTTTCACTTTCGCTTTCAACCCTAACTTCTTCCGGCACTTTTTCCATCCGGCTTTTCCCTAGGCTCTTTGCTAGTCTCTCTCTCTGGTATTTTCCCACTTCTTCCCGCTTCTTCCCTCCTAGGTTTCCTATCCGAGTCACGGCACCATTATGTCGCTCCCCCTCTTCGTGGAGGAACGACACAGGACCCTGTGCTGTTGTTTTGTCTGCTCGGCCCTCCCCGGGTTTGCTGATGGTTCTTCCCGGGTTGGCTGCCGTCCCTCCACCTCCGTGGAGGGGCGGGCCCCCCTGCCACTTTCCCCATTTCTGCAGGGGAGCGGCACACTGCCGGCCGGCTCTCTCGGGGGCTGCTCAGGTGTTCCTTGAGATAGATGTTCCTGGTGCATGTTGTCTCTCTCCTCCTTTATAGTCCTCTTCCACCAATCCCAACTCTGCTACCCACACAGCCAAGTACGCTGCTCTCCTCCATTCAGGAGCAGGATCAGCTCCTGCAGGTCACTGGTCGAACTGGAGGCAGCTGCGTAGAAGCTGTTTACTCCTCTCCCAGCGCCATATTGTGGGAGAGCAGATGCATAGAATAAGTCTTAATTTCAGTAACTTAGTCTAGTCCGAGTTGCTCCCCACACTACAGTATTAACATTAATGGTAAAACTTAACTCCAAAAATTTACTTTGTGCTATTGTGTGATATTATGCATCATAAGTTCTAGTTGTGGCTAAGTGTCAGGCTCCATTGCCTGTATTCTTAGGTATTTATTTAAAGTTTATTAAGTGCCTCAAATGTAAAATCTTGGATACATGTCTCTCTGTGAAATTTCTGTCTCATATGTTTTAACATAGGGTCAGCTATTTAAAGGCAGCTGAGGAGATTTCTGAGAATGACAAAATTCTGTGGAATTTGGATTCCAAGATTTGAATTCCAAGCTTTTGTATATAGCTTTAAAGAGGCCCTGATGCAGACTCTGTACTGAAAAGTGTAGCTGCTAAAGTTGTTCCAGAGAACTAAGGAGCGTCTAACTAAAAGTTCAGGTATTGGGAACTGCTGATGACAGGATTCTATGGAATTTGGATTCCAAGATTTGGATTCCATGCTTTTGTATATAGCTTTAAAGAGGCCCTGATGCAGACTCTGTACTGAAAAATATAGCAACAAAAGTTGTTATGGATTCCAGGATTTGGATTCTAAGCTGTGTGTTTGCTTAAAAAGCCTCTGACATAGACACAATGTGCTGGGCATGGGAGCTACAAAAGCTGTTCCAAGGAATCAAGGCGTTTTTAACAAAAACTCCAACATTAACAATTCCTGAGCAAACCATTCATAAGATTCTCTTCAGATCAGTTTCAGATTAAGTGAAAGGGACCATACCAGGTGATATTGAGCATGACTACCTCCGTTAAATTAGGATTAAACTTCTGCCTCTTAAATATTCACAGGTGAATGCAAAAGACATGCTTGATTATTCCTGTAAGCCAATCAGAGACCTTAGTACCTTTTCAAAGCAATAAGGATAAGTAAAGTTTTGCGTTTGTCACATCAAGACTGCTGTACCTTAAGGCAAAAATGCTGTACCTGCATTTCTTCATTATCTCTGGGAACTGTTATTGGTAATAAAGCTACCTAATGAGTTATTTCTATTATATTTCTCTATACTCAAGCTAAATGGGTTATAATCTACATAAGGGTAACCTATCACTACCCACTATCTGGGAATCTGAAAAATACATTGTTTTCATCTTAAGGGGCACCCCACTTATAATTGGTTTTGTTCCAGTTTTGTTTATGCTAATCAGCAAACTTATATGTTTCAGAACTCAACTTCTGGGAGTAACTGACCATGTAGGGGACACAGACATTGGCAATGACCAAGACTGCTCCCGCTCACAAAGCGAATTTGTTAGATAGGCTATGTGGAGAATTCCAGACCCATAGGCAGGGCCTGCACTATGCCCCCATAAGCAGGAAGCATTTACAGAAGAGATAATTCTACACCTATCAACTTCCCTTAGGATTAAGGGATGAAGTCTCTGAGGGGGGAAATGAAGTAGACAGGCATACAAGTTAAAATTGATTAGGCTTGTGAGCTGGAAGACCATGCCTTTGCCACGCCCCTGTGTGACCTCATGCCCCTACCTGGCCACATCTGAGCACCCACTGGCTGATCAGATTAGCCACTCCCCTTTGATAATGGATTAAAAATCTGTGACACAGTGTGCCTATCCCCCCTTTTATTCCTTTTTGTCACCCTGGCCTCTTGCCAGTAGGGGGCTGGCTATAGCCCTGTGCCTTCAGGGCACATGGCCTTCGGGCCAACCTGCCCTATGCTTCCTGGCCTGGATGCTCTTCCACGTGGCTGGTTCCTGGTACCTGGTATGAACGCAGATCTATCTCCTATAAATAAAGCCCTCACTCTCCTATGTATCTTTCACACTAAATAAAAGCTTAAAATGTAAAAAAAAAAGAATACCACTCTAAATACTAGTGTCTGATCATTAGCATCACTTGTGAAAGAAGTAATCCTATCGTCTTAGACTCATCAAACTTCTCTCTTAATGTGTTCTCACTATCCAACATTGTATGACAGCTTTTGAACACCAGGATTTCATTTTTTTTGAAATAGTAAAGTGTGGCAGTCTTGAGTGTGATGGAACAGGTTAATAGGGGCTTCAGGTAGCCAGTTGTTAAATTTTCCGGAAGTTCAAGAGCTGTTTGACGTCATCTTAGCTTTCAGCTTTGAAATTCCCTGTGTGCAGGGAACATGTCCCATGGAACGTGGCCAATTGTACAAGTCAGAGCAATTTCCCCATTCTGCACCACACAAATTAGTTTTAAATAAAGAGGATTCTGAAATTTCTTTAGTGAGTGATGATCAAAATTCTAGAAGTGTTTTTATATATGTACCAAAAAACTTGCATACATTTGACTAAATTCGTCTGTGATAAATGATGATTCAATTTAAAACATTTAAAATAATTAAACTATAAATCTGAGAGGATTTCAAAAGGTTCATGGAAAATGGAATTAAAGTGTAATTTTATTTTGGGGTACAAAAGATTTGGAGCTATGCATGTTGGAAATCTTTAAAGTTCATGAAAATTGCATATTATTTAAAAAGTGTATATAGTTTTAAACGTTCTTCACACTGACATAAACTTATCTTTTTAAAAAACATTTATTTGAGAGGTAGAGGTGATTCTATCAATATATTTAAATTACACTAGGTAGCAATTATAAACATTCAAGTTTATTTTGTATACAATGATTAACAACAAAATTTCTCTTCATATTTCTCTATAGCTAAGGCTGGCTCAGAAAGATATTTTAAATATAGTGAGTTTCAAATGTAGGCTTACTTTCTTCAGATTAGGAAGTTATCATGCATTTAAAATAAATGCTATTGCAAATAAATTACATAGAAAAAGTACTTCTTCAGATTATACTTTTACTTTTTTAAAAGATTTATATATTTACTTGAGAAGCAGAGTTACAGACAGAGGGAGAGAGGTCTTCCATTGCTGGTTCACTCCCGAAATGCCTGCAATGGCTGGAGATGGGCAGATCCAAAGCCAGGAGCTTCTTTCAGGTCTCCCATGCAAGTGCATGGAGAGCACTTGGGCCATCTTCTGCTGCCTTCCCAGGCCACAGAGAGCTTGATCGGAAGTGGAGCAGCTGGGACATGAACTGGTGTTTTGGGATGCTGGTGCTGCAGAAGGAGACTGTGTCACAACCCCAGAAACTTATCTTTTAATTTCATTTTCCCTGAATTATTTGCACACATACATAAAATATATATAAACATTTTTTAGTTTGACTTACTTTGAAAGTTGATGACAATGTCATTAAATTATGTTTAAAAACTGACTTATGCTTCAGTTTGAGGAGTTTTTAGTAACAGAGCTATAAAAAGATATTATGAGAGAAATAAAAGCACTCAGACCTGCTAAAACACTTTTATTTCATAAAAGCAAGCATACTTAACCCTAACTGATGGGCCAAAGGAATTGTGAGCACAGCCACATTTTTAAAAATATGTATTAGTAGAAAGAGCATCACCTCCTTTATAAAATGAATTTCATTTTTTAAGAAAAGAAAGATGCATTTTACTAAATGCTACATGTCAAGTGACAGTGAAGTAATTTAAGTGGAATTAAAATACCAGTAAATGTGTCAGTAAAAAATTCCGTTGAGGGGCCAGCATTTTGGTGCGACAGGTTAGGCTGCCACCTGCAAAGCCTGAATTCCATTTGAACCCCAGTTCGAGTCATGGCTGCTCTTCTTCCAGTCCAGCTCCCTGCTAATGTGCCTTAGAAAACAGCAGAAGATGGTCTAAGTCCTTGGGTCCTGCCTGCTCCCCACATGGGAAACTTGGATGGAGTTCCAGGCTCTTAGCTTTGGCCTGGCCCAACCATTGAGGGGAGTGAACCATTTCCTGAGTGAATCAGCAGATGGAAGATGTCTTTTTCCTTATCTTTCCCTCTCTCTATGTCACTCTACCTTTCAAAAAAACTAAGGTAAATCCTTAAAAATTGTTTTCAGTTAATTAAATCTCACTCATGGTACATTTTATTTGATATTATCAATAGTAAGTATTATTAATAAACTTATTTTCTATCTCCCACATCTGTACTTTAAATTCTCTCAATTTTCTGTTTGCAACAATCATGCATCGATTCTATAGATTAGGAATCTGAACTTGAAAAGAGAATTGGCTTAGAAGACCATGGAAGCGGCAAATTGCAATGATTTTCAACTCAAGTCTTCAGGTGTCAAACCTTCTGCTATTTCCCCCAAGTCATTCTTCTTTTCTGAATCTGTAAATGTTTTAAGCAAAAATATGCCCATTACAAACTAATTTTAACCAGAGTTCTGGTTAATCAGTGCAAAACTTTAAAAACATGTACGGCTACTAAGATTTATTTTCTACTCTGACAGTTATTGCCATGTGAAACAAATGATGTGCTTCACTCGTGTTTCTGTGTGCTGTGTGTATGCAAGGATAGGGATGCTGGTAAATAATATTTAGGAACAAATCATGTCCCTTTTTGAGAGTGCCAGCTTACATGTTAAGTACAAGAAAAATGTACAATCCCAGTTCATTTCCCCCCTCAGTGTAATGAAATGCTATCTCCTATCTAGTATATAATTCTAAAAACTTATTAAATATTTCAAAAGTTATGAGCCATGATATATGACATATGAAAAAATATCAAAGTATGGGTTTGGATGGAGTGCCTTGATCCAATACACAATTAGTACCCTTGGATTATCTGCAAGGTGAAATCTTCAGATTCACATAAGCTTACTTACCTTCACATAAACTTACTCATATGCCATTTGGGAGAAATTAGAAGTAGGTGTAGAAATTTTTTTTGTATCTAATCTAAAATTTGGCTTTTAAAAAAATATATCAGATTTCAGTTAAAGCTACTGTCCTAGGAAAATTTGTTTAACATAATATTCAGTTTAGTCTCTGAAATGCATACATAATAACAGAATTAAAATTCCTGTTTAAAATTTTTATTTATTTGTTTATTTGAAAGGTAAAGAGAAAGAGAGAGACTTACCATTTGTTGATACACTTACAAATGCCTACAGTAGCCATGGCTGGATCAAACCAAAGCCTCAAGCTAGGAATTTAAACTCCATCTCCCATGTAGGAGACAGGGCCCCAAGCACATGGGGCTGCCTCCCAGCATAGGAGTCAGAAGAAGCTGAAATTGGAGGCAGTGCCAGGTCTTGAACTCAAGCCCCCCAATATACAATGTGGGTGTCCCAAGCAGCTTCTTAACTGCTTAACAAAATACCCAGTGCATGGTATTATCATTGCTATTTCCCATAAATTGATTTATCAAAGAAAAAGTTATGTATCCCAAAGTATTAACCCTTAATGCATGATAGCTTGATAGTACCCCAAGGACTACTATTTATAATTATTTATGGTTAATTTTAAGTCACTTCTATCCAAAACTTGATTGTAAGGTACTTCTAGATAGGTAGTATATCATATTAATCTGTGTATTTCATAGTACATTGCACAGCAAACTACTCGTGATTGTCACATGTCACATACATCACATATCACACTTTCACTATAGGGTATACGCTATGTGTACACATTTCTAAAAGGGACGATAGTATCAAAGGGTATTTAAAAGATACTTTATTTTTGAGTTTCCTATTTCAGCAAGATAGTCAATTCCCCATTCCCCCTTCTCCACACACATAAGCCAATCCTACACTCACTGCCTTTCATAGCCTCCTTTGTTCAAGAAATGCACTAGGATCAGCGCCTCTGACCTCACCTTCTTCTTCCTCTTCTAGAAAGGCATTTATGCACCACATGCAAGCCTCTTCTGCTGTTATTCATAATCATTGCTACTGTATCCATTCTGCCTTCACTAGTCTTGTTACCAACCTTCTTTGCTTGTGTACTCTGCACAGGCTAGGCCAGCAATTCTTCACATTTTACACTCAGAAATTTTTGGTGATCATTTCATTCCTCTCATAGGATCTCACTTCAGTATGTTTTTTTTTTTTTTGATAGGCAGAGTTAGACAGAGAGAGACAGAGAGAAAGAGAGAGAGAGAGAAAGGTCTTCTTTCCATTGGTTCACCACCTAGATGGCTGCTATGGCCAGCACGCTGCACCTATCTAAAGCCAGAAGCCAGGTACTTCCTCCTAGTTTCCCATGCGGGTACAGGGCCCAAGGACTTGGGCCATCCTCCACTGCCTTCCTGGGCCACAGCAGAGAGCTGGACTGGAAGAGGAGCAACCAGGACAGAATCCAGCACCCCAACCGGGACTAGAACCCGGGGTGCTGGCACCGCAGGCAGAGGATTAGCCTAGTGCGCCATGGCACTGGCCTAAGTATGTTTTCTAAGTAAATGTCACTTAATGTTTTCTTCTCTCTCTCTCTCCTCCCTCCTGCACACAGCCTCTCCCTATATAAAGTAATAGTAATAATGATGAAGAAGACAATGGAGATATGATTTACACAGTTCGGGAAGAGGAAGCCTTTCTTTGTCATTTGCACGTTATTTTGCTCAAACATGTTTACATCAGAGCTTCCCTGTTATTTGAGGAAATCATTATGTTGTACAACAAGTTGACTTTATTGCAGAGCACTGATTTTCTCTTCGGCTGATTTTACTTTTTTGGAAAGCAAGTACTACTTAGTCAATGTGAACAGAATTCTATCTGTGAAGGGTATTTAAGCAGTGTCCTACAAATGGAACTTCTATGATTTTTGACTTCTCATATTGGGGAAGTCCTTTTAGAAAAGCAGTCAGAAATGTGTTGCAGAAGATTCACCCAAAGACTATGATCTTTCTTGCCAGTGCGACTGCAATAGGGAATGATCACAAGGCATTTCTTTCCAGCAGCAGATGCAAGCAAACTGCTGTATAATACATGAGCTGGAAACTCAGGTTGTCTCAGATTTTAAGATTATTTTTATATCATTACTTTTATGTATTGTTTATTTTTATAATTTACAGTTTCTACTGTGAAGGCAAGTGAAATAAATAGGTAGATTATTGACTTTTAATCATCCAGAAATAAAAAAGAAATATCTGAGCTATTTGCTTCTCAAACCCTCCAAATGAAGAAAATTATACATCCTAGTAAATAATAAAGGCATAATATTTTAAAGAATGGGCTAAGGCATGTTTTTAGTAAATTTTGTCTTGATTAAAATCATTTAAGAGTACAAGTTATAGTATTTTGTATGTTCTAACATTTACGCATGATGTGATTCTTCTTAGTAAATCCATGTATCTGTTTACTGGGACTCTTTAAAGGAGAAGAAACACACACACACATCCTGACACACATGCTCTCACATTCATACACACTCATATACACAGTCACCCATACTTACACACTTACACACACACACCCTCATGCACACACTCATATACATGCTCACCCATACTTACACAGTCACACACATATCACACGCACACTCTCACAGTCACACATACACACTCACTCATACACACACTCATACACACAGTCACTCATACTTAGTCACTCACACACAATTATACTATCTGATTCTAGTTAATTGGGCAGACTAGGATTAGTTATATTTCATCAAACTTTCCAAAAAAACCTTTTAGAGGGAAAAAATTCATCTCTGGATGCCACTGGGCCTTGGAAATCATAGCTACACCTTCTGTTTCATTGTGGGCTGGCAGAAAATAACACACAGTTCCTTGTAGGAGCTCAGCTATTTTTCACTGTGAATTAGAACACACTTATCCATTGTGTGAATTCCTTTTTTTTTTTTTTTTGACAGGCAGAGTGGACAGTGAGAGAGAGAGACAGAGAGAAAGGTCTTCCTTTGCTGTTGGTTCACCCTCCAATGGCCACCACAGCTGGCGCACTGCGGCCGGCGCACCAAGCTGATCCGATGGCAGGAGCCAGGTACTTATCCTGGTCTCCCATGGGGTGCAGGGACCAAGGACTTGGGCCATCCTCCACTGCACTCCCTGGCCACAGCAGAGAGCTGGCCTGGAAGAGGGGCAACCGGGACAGAATCCAGTGCCCCGACTGGAACCTGGTGTGCTGGCACCGCAAGGTGGAGGATTAGCCTAGTGAGCTGCAGCGTCAGCCCCATTGTGTGAATTCTAAACTTCTTACATTTTAGACTGAGCTCCAATTTAAGAACAAACTTTTCCCTATTTTTTAATAAGTTTTCTAATTCTTCATTGTATTAAATGTATTATTTCCAAATACTAAGGCCTTAGGCTACAGTCCTCTCTTAAAGGTTAGAGTTTACAATTAATCATTGAATCCCTACAATATGCGGGCATTTATCTAAATTATTTACTTAATTTAACCATCTTCACATGGATTCTGGGTTAAAGGTCAGGAAACAAAGGAAGTAGGGTTGAATAAGCAGGTGAGCGGCAGAGGTTGTGCTCTTAACATCAGATGAATGTGGCTTCTTGGGTAACCAAGAGTCTGCTTGTGTGTCTTAGTTATCATAGCAATACTTAGTATCATAATTAAATAGAGGTATTTTCTATTTCTTCTGTTTTAATTTCAAAGATTTATTTATTTATTTGAAAGGCAGAGCTATAGAGAGAGGGAGAGAAACTAGAAAAAGGATCTTCCATCCACAGGTTCAATCCTTGAATGGCCACAATGGCCAGGGCTGAGCCAGGCTGAATCAACAAGCCGGATCTCTATCTGGGTCTCCCACATGGCGGCAGGGACCCAAGTTCTTGGCTCTTCTGCTTCCCAACAAGCTCCCTGCTAATTCTCTTGGGAAAGTAGCAGAAGAATGCAGATGGAGCTCCTGGCTCTTGGCTGTGGTTGACCCAGCCTAACACCTTTGTGGTCATTTGGGGAGTGAACCAGTGGGCGGAAGATCTCTCTCTCTCTGTCTCTCCCTCTCACTTTATCACTTGCTCTGCCTTTCAAATAAATAAATAATGCTTAAAAAATGGAGAATCATTCTGTACATACTTAGACCTCAAGCCTGTGTGTTAAGAACTTACTAAATTTCATATCTAAAATTGTTTTCTAGAGAGGATTTTGTCCATCTTATTATAATATCATATGATGAGTGGTTATATACAGTTCATGTTTTGTAAGGAGAAAACTTGACACATCTCCAATTAGGTCATCAGTTGTTTGAAGGCAGATTGGAAAACCAAGGAATGTGTTGTGCATGATGGAGGTGAGAGTATTTTACTGCTTCTGCTCTCCATTCATCCCAAGACTAGCACAGCACTTGGGAAAGCAGTAACTCAGCCATGATGAATACAGTAAATCACATGATTACATATATTTGAATGAATGAGTTGGTACTATTTTTTTTTCAGATTCTCAAGAAGGAAATTACAAGTCTGAAGTCAACAGCAAACCCAGGAAGGAAAGGACAGCATTTACCAAGAACAAATCTGAGGACTAGAAGCAGAATTTGCCCATCACAACTATGTGACTAGACTGAGGAGATACAAGGTAGCAGAGAATCTGGATCTCACCAAAAGACAGGTAAAGCTGGGCATTGCCAGGGATTGTTTTCATTGCTTTGGTTCATAACCCTCTTGTACCATTTTTTAAATATCCGGAATCATTGTTCTTTTTTTGTTGTTGTTTTTTTGTTGTTGTTGCAGAGTAGACAGTGAGAGAGAGAGATAGAGAGAAAGGTCTTCCTTTTGGCATTGGTTCACCCTCCAATGGCCACCATGGCCGGTGCACTGTGGCCAGCGCACCACGCTGATCTGATGGCAGGAGCCAGGTACTTATCCTGGTCTCCCATGGGGTGCAGGGCCCAAGCACTTGGGCCATCCTCCACTGCACTCCCTGGCCACAGCAGAGAGCTGGCCTGGAAGAGAGGCAACTGGGACAGAATCTGGCACCCCGACCAGGACTAGAACCCGGTGTGCCAGCACCGCAATGTGGAAGATTAGCCTAGTGAGCCACGGCTCCAGCCTGGAATCATTCTTATCAAAAGGAAGAAAGGTGTGCTATTTCATGATTAAGTATTTTTATCCAGCAAAATGAAAAATCAGTGAGAGTGATTTTATGGGGGGAAAAACCCTACATTTATTGAGTTTAAAGAAGAATTTTGTGTTCTGCAATAATATTCTTTCTGTATTTGTTAGGGGTGGGGAGGTGTGTGTGAAAATATTTATTTGACATAATGATGGAATGTGGTGAGGAATTTTGTATACTTTCAAAATCTCCTATTTGGCATGTTAGAAAGTTGACAACCCCTGAGTAGTTTCCTGTATTGGTCAGAATAGGGTATGTTATGTTGCACTAACACATTAGCTTCCGAGCCTCAATGGCATGATACAAAAACGCTCATTTGCTCACTCTCCATACTGAGTCTCCTAAGTCCAGGCTTCCAAATAAATACTCCCAGAGTGGTGGCTCTCTGGCATCTCCACATACGATGTCATTGGGAACCGCGGAAGGTGAGAAGACATTGCGAGTTCATGCACTGGCCCTTAAATGCTTGCATGGGCCATGACCCGCATTAATGTTTCAGGTTCAGAAATCATCAAATGGTGCAGCATAGAGGAAATGATGGAATACAAGGGCACGTAGACCATTCATGAATATTTTTGTCCCATTACTCCAAATATTTTTGAAATTGTGCTGGTCTTGGTAATGCAAAATTCTGCTACTAACTCAGAGAACACTTTGGAATTATTAAAAATTTGCAGATCTCAAATAGTAAGACCTAAAGAGTACTATTACATTAATTTTGTATTAATTACTTCTTAGATCCCCTTCTTGAATTTTATTTGGATGACAAATGGTCTCCTCTTATGATGCTCCCAGCACACACTTTGTAAGGGCTGTGATTGCCCTGGGAGAATCTAGTTGACTGATGGTTATCAGTTGTTCAGCTTTAGGTAAACATTCCTGAAAGTCAAATGCAAAGATCTTTATGGACAGTGCAGTTATTATTGGCACTAGGAGGGCTGGAGTCTCATTTCCTGTTTCACTGTACACACCTCCTCCGGGATCCCACTGGAACCAAGGAAATATCAACAGGGTGTGGACATATGAATGCATATCTTAGGCAAGCAAACTGTTCATCTAATTTCTTAAATCATCTTCTTTCCTCTGTTAATTTTACATCTCATCCCTGTTAGGTTATTTCTGCATGGGGAAAATGCATACAAAAACACTTTCATGTGTTTTTATATATTGCCAGTTTGTGTTTTATTAATCATGACTAGTACCTAACTTATGGAGCATAACATTTCCTTTCCTTGAACGTCACAAAGTTCCATCTATAAGTGTACAGCTTCTGGCATGCAAGAAAGCCTGTTCCAAAATCTACATCATCAGACAATAGTTTCACTATGTTTTCATTTCTAAAAAATTGTTTACTTAAAAATTTATATACTTATTTGAGAGGCAGAGAGAAAGAGAGGGGGCATTTGTTTTATTGTTTTTTAATTTCTAAAAATTTATTATTTATTAACTTATTTGAGAGCAGAGAGTGAGAGAGAGAGGGGATACAACTATTGCTTTCTCATACCCCAAATGTACATGATGGTCCTCAGCTGGGGGCTAAAGCTGGGAGCCAAGAATCCAATCTAGGTCTCCCTCGTGAGTAGTAAGGAACTCGTTGACTGAGGCTACCACAGTGGCATCCCAGAATCTATATTAGCAGGAAGCTGGAGTCAGGAGCTGAGCTGAACCCAACCTGGAATGCAACCAACCAACATCATAACTGCTAGACTAAAGCCTATCCTGTGTTTTGCTCTTGTTTAATTATTTCTTTAACTGAGTACAGGACAATAGGCAGGGGGAACCACAAATTTCTGTCATTATAGAGAGACAGTGAACTCCAGGAAAGCTAACTGTGTTTTATATAATACATGAAGGAAGTCGGAAATTGGAGTTTGCTTCCAGTTTTCGTAATGATGGCTGTAATACTGAGCCTTCAGTGAAGAACAAAGTAGAAACTCTGTTTACTAACCTGGGGATCTTGGTTTTCCCCAGCTATCTAGTCATTCAACAGAAGTTTCACTTTTGTCTGAGTGTAATTCCTTTTGAAAGGTAATTCTATAAGCCTAATTTGAGAGGTTTTGAAAGTATTTGGATATTTTTTCTTTTTTTTCCTAAATGACTTAACACTATTGAAAAATAATGATATGTAAATATGATATATCTACATATGTACACATACATGCACACACAACTTTATCACTTCTTTGAAGTCCCTTTTCAATGCCATGACATTAAGGCAATGCTGTATAACAAACCACTCTACACATTGCTGGATCTTAATGGATACCGAGCTGTAATTCACTCACAGTCTTGTGTGTCAGATTTGGACTGGAATTACTTGGCCAGTTTTATTGCCAGAAGTACCTGGCTTCCTCATGAATCTGCACTTGGCTTGTGGGTTGACTATGAGCTGGCTGGGCCTCCACTAAAACAACGCATTTCTGTTGCGTGTGTTTCCATCTTCTACCAGGATAGGCTGGAATCCCAATCTTCAAGTGGTTGTAGAAGCATTTCCAGGAGCTCTGAGAGGGAAAGCTGCAACATGCAAGGTTTCTCAAGTCTTTGCTTGGATCATATTTGCTAATTTAGTTTCATGGTCCAGAGAAAGTCATACAATCAAACTCAGTGTGGACAGGAGAAGGAGATTATGTCATTGCCAGACATTCCTAGAATAATCTAAGCATGGCCTTGGTGGAAAAAAACAAACAAACAGCAAAACACTTGAGTAATAATTATGTTTTCAAAGAACTGAACAGTTGATATTATGCAGATTATATTTATTCCACAAATATTTAGGTGCAGTTTTGCAAGATAATATGAAAAGGAGATGAATGTGGGTGGAATGTAAATTCCCATTTAAAAGTAAGTTCTCAGGGTTCCTCAGAAAGAATTGAATTGTTATGCAAAACACTGATTAGAATTCTGAGATTTGCCATTTAGAATTGTGTTTTGTTAGGTAAGTAACAATCTTTTCAAGACACAACATGGAGATTAAAATTGCATGCTCTTTCTTTTCCTTAGAAGTCTATGTTATAATGCATATGAAAGAGTGTTTAGCATAAAGTACAAAAACTAAGCATCAATCACAGGAGGAAAATCTTTGATATACATGTCAACTAATTATTTTATAATACAAATATACATTTAGCCAGGTGTTAGATGTAAAATATTGTTACATTAAGCTAGAAAAGTAACTTCCTGAACACACAGAAGAGGCAAAAACTGAACTAGTAACAACACTGTGGTCAGCATTGAATGTCACAAGAGAAGAATGACAGGATCATATACGAATATGTTCCTGGTTTCATCAAATGTTAATTTATTCTTATCCTTCTGCACCTGTACAGCATCTTAAGATTCTAAAGGCTTTATTTTTATTCTCTGGGCTGAACTTTACTGTGCTGAACTTATCAGAAGAAATATTGTAGGTTTCAACCATCAATTTTTCTATTATTAGTGACCCAAAGATGTATTTCTCCAAAATGCAAGGGCTTTCATCCAGTAAAATATTTTCAATTTTCTGAAGATTGGGCTTTTAAAGTTATAGACATAGAGTTATACACAGAATCCTACCTTCTTAAATTGGGAAGCTGCCTGTCCTAGACCATTGGGGTTGCCAGAGCAAAATCCCATAGACTGGGTGGTTTACAGACAGCATGAACTAGTTGCTCACAGCTGAAGACTGGGATCAAGGTTAAGACAACATCAGAGTTCCTGTCTGGTGAAAGCCTGCTTCTTCCTGGACAGCAACCATCTCACATGGGTGAGAGGTTTGGCTGAGCTCTCTGGGGCCTGTTCTACAAGGCACCCAGCCTAATCACAAGTGCTCTGCCCACATGAGCTAATCACTCTCAAAAGTCCTTATTTTTTCAAAAATAATTTTTGAAGGGCAGAGAGAGAGAGGGAGAGAGAGGAGAGAGAGAAGTAGAGAGAGATAGGGTGATCTTCCATATGCTTGTTCACTCTCCAAATTGTCGCAATTGCCTCAGGCTGGTCCACACTGAAGCGAGGAGTCCAGGACTCCATTTAGGTCTCCTGTGTGGGTGGGTGGCAGAGCCCAAGAACTTGGGCCATCTTCTGCTGCTTTCCCAGGCCCTTCAGCAGGGAGCTGAATTGAAAGTAGAGCAGCTGGGATTTGAACTTGTGCTCATATGGGATGACAGTGTTGCAGGCAGATGCTTAGCCCACTGCACCAGTGTGTGGGTCTCAGATCTCACTTTTAATGTGGTGACCTTCACAGATAGGATTCTAACATTTGGACTTTGGAAGGTACAAATGTTCAAACTACAATATAGCTATTCAATTATTTTGATTTTTCACTAATGCTTATCATGTAATCCTCATCTTGAGTAATACTGTTTTACAGGATTTCCACATATTAAATGCTCTAACTAAAGGCTGCAAGATCTCTCTTTCTTTCCTTCTCCATAAATCTGACTTTCAAATAAATTAACAAATCTTTAAAAACTCTAACTACATATATGCAGTCTTTTCATTTGCATTCTTTTTTTAACTTTTATTTAATGAATATAAATTTCCAAAGTACAGAATATGGATTACAATGGCTTCCCCCCCATAACATCCCTCCAACCCGCAACCCTCCCCTTATCCACTCCCTCTCCCCTTCCATTCACATCAAGATTCATTTTCTATTCTCTTTATATACAGAAGATCAATTTAGCATACATTAAGTAAAGATTTCAACAGTTTGCTCCCACACAGAAACATAAAGTGAAAAATACTGTTTGAGTACTAGTTATAGCATTAAATCTCAATGTACAGCACATTAAGGACAGAGATCCTACATGAGGAGTAAGTGCACAGTGACTCCTGTTGTTGACTTAACAAATTGACACTCTTGTTTATGGCATCAGTAATCACCCTAGGCTCTTGTCATGAGCTGCCAAGGCTATGGAAGCCCCCTGAGTTCACTGACTCTGATCATATTTAGACAAGGCCATGGTCAAAGTGGAAGTTCTCTCCTCCCTTCAGAGAAAGGTACTTCCTTCTTTGATGACCCGTTCTTTCCACTGGGATCTCACTCGTGGAGATCTTTCATTTAGGGTTTTTTTCCCCCCAGAGTGTCTTGGCTTTCCATGCCTGAAATACTCTCATGGGCATTTCAGCCAGATCCGCATGCCTTAAGGGCTGATTCTGAGGCCAGAGTGCTGTTAGGACATTTGCCATTCTATGGGTCTGCTGTGTATCTCACTTCCCATGTTGGATCATTCTCTCCCTTTTTTATTCTATCAGCTAGTATTTGCAGACACTATTCTTGTTTATGTGATCCCTTTGGTTCTTAGTCCTATCATTGTGATCAATTGTGAACAGAAATTTATCACTGGGACTAGTGAGATGGCATTGGTACATGCCACTTTGATGGGATTGAATTGGAATCCCCTGGTATGTTTCTAACTCTACTGTTTGAGGTAAGTCAGCTTGAGCATGTCCCGAATTGCACATCTCTTCCCTCTCTTATTCCCACTCTTATATTTAACAGCGATCACTTTTCAGTTAAGTTTCAGCACTTAAGAAGAATTGTGTATTGATTACAGTATTCAACCAAAAGTAGAACAAACAAAAAAAATACTAAGAGGGATAACATATTAAGCTGATCATCAACAGTCAGGGTGAGGGCTGATCACATCACCATTTCTCATAGTGTTCATTTCACTTTAACAGGTTTCCTTTTTGGTACTCAGTTGGTTGTCACCTATCAAGGAGAACAAGTGGTATTTGTCCCTTTGGGATTGGCTTATTTCACTCAGCATAATGTTTTCCAAATTCCTAACAGGGATCACTTTTCAGTTAAAATTTAAACACCTAAGAATAATTGTGTGTTAATTACAGAGTTCAACCAATGGTATTAGAACAAAAAAAAACTAAAATGGATAAAGTATTACATTGTACATCAACTGTCAGGACAAGAGCTGATCAAGTCACTGTTTCTCATAGTGTCCATTTCACTTCAACAAGTTTCCCCTTTGGTGCTCAGTTAGTTGTCGCCAATCAGGGAGAACATATATTTATCCCTTTGGGACTGGCTTAATTCACTCAGCATGATGTTTTCCAAATTCATTTGCATTCTTCAATGCACACTTTGAAATACTGTGATTTAGTACAGGAACTTACACATACTCACAAAGGAATATTGTATCAAGCCTCATACTGATCAATGTTTTCCTTCACTTAAATAGGATCCTCTAAATCTAACAAATGCTTGTCTTGACTTTGCCAAAACTTTTCAAGATGTAAGTACAAAGAAATTCTATCCTGCAAATGGGAAAAACAATAAGTGTTAACTCATCTAGCTCCATGGTAGGATTGTTTAAGAGAAATAATTTTCTCTTAAATGACAACTGACTTTAAAATCAAAACTAGTCTTTGACATGTTTTCATACGTAAATTTATTGTGATTACCTATGTAACATCCATTCCTATAGCTGATGTCATTTGTAGCTATCTCTACCTTATTTATTGAATGCATTTCATTATAAGCCTTATGCATGTCATCCTGAAGGCTTGCAATCCTTGGTTCTCATTTTAGAAAAAACCTAAGATACATTAAATCCCTAAATATCTCTCAAATTTTCAGAATTCCATCTGTAAGAGTGGTTGTGAAATTTCTCAAAGAAGGCAGATATGGTGTCTTAAATGGTGTCTTTTTCCATAATCCACCTGGTCAACCAGGAAGAAAACAAGAGGCTCATATTGAAAACCAGCTCCACTAAAAATACTAACCTTAGAGCAAAGATGAGGTTCAAGTCTTTTAATTCTAAAGCTGTGTTGTGGAGCAGTTATCACTGCAGTCACTTTCCAGCTTCTAACTCAAAGCTTCCAGTTTATGACCTATCCTCCCACATCCCCAAGAGCCACAGCTAATAATCTTCAATTGGCAGGGCCACTTAGAATATTTTGAAGAGCCAGTCTGTCTAAAGATCCTCCTGTGCCAAGGCATTTTCAAGTCTGATGAGCTTATTCTGGCTTTTTTTTTTTTCATCCAGATAAGCTTGGAGAAGTCTCCTGACAGATATCTGGTATCTGACAGGGGGAAGAAAGAGAAAACAGCTGCATGGGCATTTACAGGGAGTGGTAAAAAGGACATTTTTACAGAGTGAAGGATTCCAAATGTAGAAGGAGTGGGAGATCCTGCCACTTCACAAAATCTTCCACAGTGCTAATCAAAGGTGCAATATTGTGAATTTTTAAAGCAGCTAAGATGAGCAGAATAAACATACTGAGATCTCAAAACCTCTGCCAAGATAAATGGAAAATCCCCACCTTGTTGGATTATACCCCATTGGCGGTAATAAGAAGGATTATGTTTTGTTTGCTACTCATAAATCATTCAGTGGCTCAATGCCAAGTATTTTCAAAATAGCCATCCACTTTTTTTTGGATGAGTATAAAAAAAGGAAATAATTTTGTACACCACATAAACAGTGGGTTTGTCTTTTGCACATTTTTAACAGAATTTTTCCCATTTTAGATTTATTTATGTAAATTACTATGAAAAGAGTTTAATCAATTTTGTTTCTGTGAGTCACCATATTGTCTGTTCAACTGTTCTGAGATGGCCTTTCTTACCAATGATTTTATAATAGTGCTTCTTTCTTTGAATCAGTATTTAACACTTACCTGGAGTAAAAGTCAGTTGCTTCTTTTGTGTAGGTTCCGCATACACAAAAAGCTTATGGTAAGTAAAAAAATCATTTAAGAAATAATAACATTAAAGACAGATCTATACAGCGACCAATATTTCAAACCTTCCATACACTGATTTTCAAAAATATTGCCTATATGAAGTAGAAGACCGAGAAATAAGTAACTGGTTCATAACCATTATATTCAAATTTGAAATGATAAAGAAAAAAACTCAGAAAAATAAGGTCATATCCTAACTACTGCCCTTGAGAATGGTCTTTTTTCTTTAAAAGTGCTATTCTTTCTCTGCATAGATAATAGAGAGGTAGATAGATGATAGACACATAGCTATAAAGATGAAGAAATATTTCTGAGCACACACACAGACCTACATATCTGTGTATATATGTTCATATATATGTGTACATATACATATAAAATTAGTTTTTTTAAACAATTGAAATTTGTTGTACTTTTTGCTATTGCGAGCATTCATCAATTTAGTACAATGAAAGGACAACATCATGGAAGACAGCATTGTCTAAGAATTTTCCATACTTGGCTCCTGAATTTCTTCAATAAGCAGTTAAAACATTAATTTGCACTTAATCAACAAGTCAGCAGTTACATTCTGATGGCTATTGCGGATCACAGCCAGATGTCATGGTTTACATGTGATGCTACGGAAGGAGCTTTGGCTGTGAGAGGACACTTCCTGCACTTCTTTCACACTAGCCTTGCATACACATTTTTATTTCATGAGAAAATTCTAGGAAGTTTGAAAAGCCAGTGAAAGTTTTGTGTTGACATCTTTAATTTCAACAAGAGTTGCTCTAAAAGATAATGAACCCAGGCTGAAGAGAACTATTTCTGGAGACTTTGTCTATAAAAGACTGTGCTATTTGATTTCCATATTCCCATAACTTATGAAAAACTTAGAGATGCATTCAATTTAAAGTAAATGTTATACTTTAAATCCTTTTATCACTCTCAGTTTTTATGCATAATATGTACTTTCTAGTTTTTTGCTTTCTTCCAGTTATTGAAATTACTATTTTGGGGAAAGGAATCAATGTGTACTCATACAATAGTAATGATAATCTTTGTGAATTCTTATAATGATTTTAGATATAAGGGAGTAGTCTCTAAATTAGTAAATGAATGATCAGTGAGATCTCACATATATGCTGATAACAACCAGAACATATCAGTATTAATTCAATTAGATTCAACCATAATAAGTTGATAATGTCCTATGGTTCTTTACTCATAACTTTGGTGAGATTCACTGTTTTAACTAAATACATTTGATAGATATGCCTGAGATGGTGGGGAAAGCAGAAGTTGTTAATTATAATAATGTATATTGATAGTGATGTTTCTAATTGTTTTTAAACACCATTGAGAGATTAGGCAAGATGATGAGAGAAAAAAAAAGCTGTCATTCTAGTTGGTCTTGTTAGTTTGAAAAAGACAGAAATGTGAATTAATGCTATAACTAGTACTCAAACAGTACTTTATACTTTGTGTTTCTGGGTGGGTGCAAACTGTTGAAATCTTAACTTAATATATACTAAATTGATCTTCTGTATATAAAGATAATTGAAAATGAATCTTGATGTGAATGGAATGGGAGAGGGAGTGGGAGATGGGAGGGGTGTGGGTGGGAGGGAAGTTATGAGGGGAAAAAGGCATTGTAATCCATAAGCTGTACTTTGGAAATTTATATTTATTATATAAAAGTTAAAAAAAGGGAAAGACAGCAATAATTACTTTGAATACAAAGATTTCATATCTTCAGTAATTACCAGCTAGGAATTTTATAACAAAGTAAAGGAAAAAAACAAGTAACTTAGTTTTGATATTTTCACTCAATTTGCTAAAGTCCCATATGATGTACTAAGTAAATGATATTTCACTTTGAATAACTAAAAGCAGTATGTATTTTTTCACCTTGTATGGAAATGTGGTTATTCGAAGTAGTGCATTTCCATTGTAATTAAATGTTAATGCAATAAGTAATTTTCATTGAACTTCATCAGGTAAGAAGAAATTATTAGCATTTATTACGACTGTGACATTTCAAAAAGATCAAGTTAAAAGGAATGAAATTTCTAACAACTTTGCTCATCACATGAATTATTACTTTGGTTCATTTTTGGAAAGAAGAATGAGATTTCATAAGATTGGTTTTAATAATATCAAGAGATTAACATTTCTTACATCAAATTTTATTTGTCACAACAAGAGTTATTTATTGTTCAACATGTTATTTATCCATGGCTCACAATAGCTATTGAGTATTCAGTTTTCTTAAAAACACGTGGGGGGAGGCATTTGGTGTAGAGACTAAGACTCTGCTTGGGACCCCTGCAATCTCAAATTAGAGTGATTGGTTCAAGTCCTACCTCCATTCCTGATTCCAGTTTCCTGGTCAATGTACATCCTGGGAGGCAGCAGGTGAAATCTCAAGTTGTTGAATCTCTGCCACACATTTGGGATATACTGACTGAATTCTTTGTTCCTGGTTCCACCTGTCCCAGCCTCAGCCATAGCTAGCATTTGGAGAGTGATCCACTGGGTGGGAGATCCCTCTTTGTTGCCCTCTCCGTATGTGTGTGTTTGAAATAAATAAAGATGCAAAAAAAAAGTGGGATAGTAAAACTTGTATGACTACAACAAAGAGCCTGTTTTACAAGATTGATTTGTAAAGGGGAAAAACAAGTTTCAGAACTGAAAACTATAGAGACAGAAAAATGATTCATCTATCACCAGCTTTGTGCTAAAATCAATGATAAAGGCAAGAGGCAGCCCAATAAATAGGGTTTCAATTGTTAGTCATGCAATGTATTCTGTCCTTATACCCCTTCCATCAAGCACCCCCAACCTCAATGCACAGCTGCAGATCTGCAGAGCAGAGTTCACTGGTGGCTTGGAACTAGCTGAGGGACCCCATTGGCAGGCAGACATATGTCTATCCTTGCAGGCAGGAGAAGTGGAGAAGCTTTCTTTTCTTTCTTTTTCACCCTTACCTTAAAGCATTCTTGGTTTGAATTCTTCACTTCAACTCCCCACTTTACCGCTGAACTACTTGGTTAAGTCTGCAGGGCCTGTTGACATTGGGTTGTCTACATTAACTGCCAGAGCCACTTTAATCACTGGGATAGGATTAAATCTGAAAATTGTATTTGTACAATGATTCTTTCCATGTTTTCACATCTTTATGATGTGAATAAATATTTGTTAGACAGTGTCTACAGTGTTTCAAGTGCCCAGACAAAAATGGAAGCAGTTGGAACATTAAATCTAAAAATTCCAGATGTGTAGAGATATCTGGATATGTCACTGAAATTTTCAGATTTCATCCAGATGTTTGGTGTTACGGTTGTTTGTTTCTACAAAAGTCATACATTTATGGTACAATATAAATATGGATTATGACATTATATAGATTCAGCTTCCCATTAACCTAATTTACTGTGGACACCTTAGGAAATTATGAAACACTATAGATTCATATATAATTTGTTTTCTTCTCTAATCTAATGTAAAGCGTAAGAGACCAGATATTATACACATTAAATGCAAATGTGTTTCTCAAATTCTAATGTACTCATTGAAACAAATTTCAAAGCAAAATTCTCTTGGCTGTTTTCTTCATTAAATAGAGTCAAGATTGAGAACACGTATTTTTCTATTTACTTGAGGAGTAATTGGATCATCTAAGCAATGTAAATATTAAATACTTAACTGACTAAGGAGACTTCTTCATGGTAGTATGTTCTGAAGAGTAAAGTCTATAATTGGGGATTTTAAATATTTACCACTATAACAATCTACTTCATGGTTTAGTTATTTTTATTAGGCAGATTTTGTTGAAAAATACCATCTGCATGCACAGATATTAATAACTTAGAAGGTTTGGCTCATGTATAACATGAATAACAACCTCTCTACATTATTCCTATTTGGATTTGATTTTATCTAATTTGTTAATTACACTATATAACATGACACACTTTACACAGTCTTACCTTAAATCCAGTCTTGAAAAAAGGACATTATTTAAAAACCCTCCTTTATTCAGCACTTTTCAGAAAAATTGCAGATCAGAAGATATCATTGACTTGAACCCCAAATAAAATCAACATCAGCACTCATAAAATGCCTGTAGCATGCTCAAAGAGTCTATTTGCTTTGCTGTATATAATATATTTGGTAAATCAACTTTCTAGAACAAAAGGTTCTAGTTCAGGTTACTGGAGTAAAAAAATGTGGAAGACACACAGGATGCTAACAATGGCAAGGATGTGTGATTCTCAGAGGGAAAATCTCTGTGGTCACAGTCATGTGACAGCTCAACAGTATAGAGTTTTAGGTCACCACTTGGATGGGGGACTTTTAATGACACAGAACAGTGAATGGTTTAGGAACATTCTGTAGAATATGAGTATGGAGTTAACCTTTTACAATTCTCATCACTGATGAAAGCCTCATGCATTGCCAACAACCATCTGTTGTTTCCAAGCCTCCCATTTATTCATTGGGAATGCCTTAAGGGCAAGGTCTGCATTTTATTTTCTGTGCATGCCTCACTCAATCCCTCTCATCATGGTTCTACACAGTACTGGTACCTGGACATTAAGTAACATCTTAGAACCTGTGAATGGATGAATAAATAGAGATCACAAGTCATCAAGAAAACACAGATTCTTTTCATTCCATATAGCTTATATGGTTTGTAAATTCAGCATACTGTATGTACCATGCTTGTATATTTTCACTAAAAATCATTAGAATACTTATTTTGAAAAGCTGAAGTCTTAGGCATTTGGATGAATATACAAAGGAATTTCAAAAAGTTTGTGGAAAACAGAATTAAAAGTTTATCTTGGTGCAAAAAGTTTTGAACACAGTGAATAATTTTTTTCAAAACACACACTTTCCCTAAACAGTTTGAAGACTCTTCATACTTCAGCTGCCATCGAAACAAAAGTAGAAAAATAATTTTTTTCATTCCAGTCAATGAAGCTGGATTAATACAGTGATACTAACTTGAACTATAAAATTTTTTATGTATAAGTCTATCATGATGTCATTATTTTAATAGAAATATTTATAATCTGGAATTATTTTTTCAGATTGTGTTTGCTCATCTTGAGATGAAGGTAAAGAAACATGTCTCCCCCAAATCTTCCTCTTATTTCAACTCACTCCAATCTTCTTAGT
Organism: Oryctolagus cuniculus; assembly: GCF_051225735.1. Lineage (NCBI taxonomy): Eukaryota > Metazoa > Chordata > Mammalia > Lagomorpha > Leporidae > Oryctolagus > Oryctolagus cuniculus. Next base: position 21,458,708 of record NC_142885.1, on the reverse strand, counting down.
ATATTTGACTTTTGGAGTTCTGTACTTGTCCTTCCATTTTTTATAAGATGTGTCCATTATGTATCTGTTGCCTTTTTTGTTCCATTACTAACTTTGTGGAATTTTGTTATAAAATATTGCAGTGTAACTCTCAAAGAAAATAGTACATAAGCATTACAATTACTATAAAATCATCAAAGGTTTTCCCCACATAAATATGTGTATATAAATGTATATGCATATATTTATATGTGTAAACATGTATTAATATTTATAGGTATGTGGCTCTTATTTTCCACTATGATGTCTATTTTAAAAATTGAAATGGAAGTCATTTGTTGTGGTGCACCTGTTAAGCCATTATTTGGGATGCCCATGTAGTGCAAAGTGCCTGGATTCCAGTAACACCTCCACTTCCTATACAACTTCCTGCTAATGCTCACCCTGGGAGGCATCAGATGATAGATGAATTACTTGGGTCCCTACCACCCAGGTGGGAGACCCAGGTGGAGTTCTTGGCTCTTGACTATGGTATGGCCCACTCCTGGCTCCTGTGGTTATGGGGAGTGAACCAAGAGATGGAAGATAATCTCTTTCACTCTCACTCTCTCATTCTGCCTTTCAAATGAATAAAAACAAATAATTTTTAAAAATTAAATGGTAAAATGTCATATGGTGAGAAATAAAACCGATGGACATACTTTCTTTTAAATACAAAGTCGTATTCCTAAAATCCGTACCTTCTTCTTAGAATTTTCTCACATGAAATTGCACATGACAGATGGATGCTGGTATTACAGAATTACTGTACCTCCTCTCCTAGAGAAGAACATAAACATGGATTTCAATAACTCTATTCCTCCCATTTTTTGTTTCCTGTCAAGATTATTTTGCATGAACATTTCAGTCTTGGTGACAGTGATTATGATGATGACTTATGTGTTTTTTGTTTTTTTTACCCCATCTGGAATGGTCAATGGAGAAAATATCCCTATGGAGAAACTTGAAAGCCTCATTATTCCAATATCAGAAATATGAAAATTGAGACAGAGAAAAGTGTGGTTTTCCCAAATTCACACAAAAACTCAGAAGTGAAGCCAAGAGTAGTACCCAGCTCATGTGCAACAGATCTAATGCAACCTGCACTGTCAAGCTCACATGGTGATTAGACTGAGTAGTGTAATTACCTAAAGTACAGGGCAGGAAAATAGCACCCCATTTACCAACCCAGTCACAGCAAGTGGAGGAATTACATGAATGAGAGTCACCATATGGATGGTGCTCACGCATTTCACAATCCTGTACTTTACCTTCTTATCCTGAATGCTCTAAAAACAGGAGTTTGAGATAGAATTCAAATAAAAAAAACCAAACTCCAATTCTGGAGCCAGATAAATACATAGGTGTTTAAATCCTGGTGTCAGATTAAATCCTGGTGTTAGAGTTTCCATCTGTGTCATGTTCATGTAAACTTTACCTCAATTGTCTCATTTATAACATAGAAATAATGTTCACAACATGAGGGGAAAGTGTATTAGAAATAAAGCACATGTAGCACATATGCTGTAACATGATGCATGCAGTGATCCTTATGAGTAGTAAGCAGTAATAATATGTCAGTTCTCATCAAATATTTTTAAAGATTTATTTATTTATTTGAAAGGCAGAGAGTTACAGAGAGGCAGAGGCAGAGAGAGAGAGAAAGAGGGAGGGAGGGAGAGAGAGAGAGAGAGGTCTTCCATCTGCTATTTCACTCCCCAAATGGCAGCAATGGCCAGACCTGAGCCAATCTGAAGCCAGGAGTCTGGATCTTCTTCTGAGTCTCCCACATGGGTGCAGGGCCCAACAACTTGGGCCATCTTCCACTGCTTTCTCAGGCCATAGCAGAGAGCTGAATTGTAAGTGGAGTGACCAGGACTTGAACTGGCACCCATGTGGGATGTTGGCACTTCAGGTGGCAGCTTTACATGCTATGCCATAGTGCTGGCCCCTCACCACTTGACTTTAAATCAAATTTTTACCATATTGTATTTTTTTTATCAAATGGACTAGTGTATAGATAGGTAATAAATGAGACATGTTGTTAATTGAACCCAGCAGTGAAAGCAGTGACAATCCCTAGTTAAGAATCATCTCAATTTCAGTATTTAATTGTGTAAATGTCTAAGGAATTTATACTTTTATGAATCATGTGATTTGAAGGTTACAGACATAAATATGTCTTTGGAAATTTGAGTTATTTCTCAGCACATTCCCATTGGCACTGTGTATTCACAGAAATTGAGATTATTTCAAATATGAAAATGCAGAGCATTCAAAATATATTTGGTGTAAACAATGAAATATATTTGGTGGTGAAACAGACCTGTCCCTATCAGATACAAAGATCTGGTATAAAATTACAGCAAGAATGAAAATATGATGTTCTCACAGGTAAAAACTGACCCAGGGACAGAACAGAGTAGAGCAGAAAGCTGTGCATAGGAGGGGCCTTGAAAAGCCCATGGATGGGGCCAGTGCTGTTGTGCAGGGCACTGAGCCTCTGTTTGTAACACCAGCATCCCATGTGGAGCACCAGTCTGAGTTCTGGCTGCTCTGCTTCAGATTCAACTCCCTTCTAATGCACCTGGGAGAGCAGCAGACAATGCCCTGAGTACTTACTCCCTGCCACCCACATGGGAGACCCAGATGTGGTTGTGGGCTCATCTGACTGTTTGGGGGAGTGAACCAACAGATGGAAGATTTTTCTCTTTCTCTGTTTCTCTCTCTGTCTCCATTAGCATAACTTTCAAATAAATAAAATAAATCTTGAAAAAAAAAACCCTCAGAAACCTCTTGGAACACAAGAAGTTATCATTTAATTCCATTTTCTGTGAGCTTTTGGAAGCCACTTTCTACATGGAAGCTTTGAACAGTGATCACTGAGAAAATGGTGACTTTTGTAAAAAGCTACCTAGAACAACTTGTTCTTTTTAAATATTTATTTATTTATTTGAAAGAGTAACACAGAGAGAGGGGAGGCAGAGAGAGAAAGAGGTCTTCCATCCACTGGTTCACTTCCCAGTTGGATGCAATGACTGGAGCTGCACTGATTCGAAGCCAGGAGCCAGGAGCCAGGAGCTTCTTCCCAACCTTTTCCATGGGTACAGGGGCCCAAGGACTTGGGCCATCTTCTACTGCTTTCACAGGCCACAGAAGAGAACTGGATTGGAAGTGGAGCAGCCAGATCTCGAACTGGCACCATATGGGATGCTGGTGCTTAAGGCCAGGGTGTTAATCTGCTGCACCACAGCACCGGCCCCAAGAACAACTTGTTATTCACACAGAATAAATGGAAGCATTTGCTTTCCTCTGTATACTAAAATCAATACTTCCTGGTTTGACAGGTTCAATTTGAAATGCAAACCTTAAACTCTTGGAAGATGTAGAATACATTTGTGCCTCAGCAGAGAGTATACTTCAATAGCTCTAACCATTAAAGAAACAGTGTGTAAATATAAATACATTAAGAGCTTCTGATCATCAACAAATACTCCAAGAAAAGGGGAGGGCACAAACTGAGAGAAGATAGTAGCTTCCATACAACTGAAGGTATTAAATTAGGACTCAGACATTTTAAAGTCCATAAAGAGCAAGATTAATTTTAAAAAGAATTCATACCAGATACATGGAGGTATTTCATAGAAGCAGTACAGTGGGCCATTATTTAAAAAAAAAAAAAACAAAGTTAATTTATCTATGAGAAATGAGAGAGAGAGGCCTTCCATACACTGGCTCACTCCCCAAATGGCAGCACTTCCCAGGTGCAGCAGCAGGGAGTGAATTGGACACAGAGCAGCCAGGACTCCTGGTGCTCCAACATGGGACATGGACACCAACTCTGGATCCTAAACTCTTCAAAGATACTTGACTCCATTAGAAAACAGGAAAGGCAAAATAAAAGCACAGTGAGATAACATTTATTGTCATTGTGTTGTAAAAAAAAGTTGAACCTGGTAAATCCAAATGGCAGCAAAGATTTGGGTGAACTTGAACTTTTATGCCCTGGAAAGAATAAGAAAACTAAACTGATACAACCTTGGAAAACAGTTTTTTTTTTTTCACATTAGTGTGTTAAGATGAACATTCACATAACATTCAACCTATTGATGAAGCTCCTGGCTACGTATCCACATAGGTCCCATCACAGGTTTATCATGCAAGAGCAGAACCAAATACCTTGGAGACATCTTGATTGATAAGCCCTTTCTTGTCTATTTCTCTTTATTATTGTGATTTTTAATTTTTAAATCAACAAAGCAAAAACTGGGAGGTAATACTAAAATGAATTCCCTTTGTTGTTAAATATGAAAGGTAATCATTTGTGTGCATCTTCTGAATGTTTATAAATTATTATCATGAACATGCAACCTGATTAAACTCAGGGTGGGATTATTTTTATATTTACTCCTCTTCCATGGTGTCTTCGTGTAAGCCTTTGAGAATCTGGTTCTCCTAGGCAGACCAAAAGGAGAAAGCACTTGAATTTTTTTTTTTTTGACAGGCAGAGTGGACAGTGAGAGAGAGAGACAGAGAGAAAGGTCTTCCTTTGCCGTTGGTTCACCCTCCAATGGCCGCCGCGGCCGGCGCGCTGCGGCCGGCACACTGCGCTGATTCGATGGCAGGAGCCAGGAGCCAAGTGCTTTTCCTGGTCTCCCATGGGGTGCAGGGCCCAAGCACCTGGGCCATCCTCCACTGCACTCCCTGGCCACAGCAGAGGGCTGGCCTGGAAGAGGGGCAACCGGGACAGAATCCGGCGCCCCAACCAGGACTAGAACCCGGTGTGCCGGCGCCGCTAGGCGGAGGATTAGCCTAGTGAGCCGCGGCGCCGGCAGCACTTGAATTTAATGTTCTGTTTTGCTTTGTGTGTTTCCTTTCTTTGTCCAAGGTGAAAGTGTGGTTCCAGAACAGGAGGATGAAGTGGAAGAGGGTAAAATTGGGCCAGCTGGGCACTGCTGCCTGAGAAAAGGAACTGGTGAACGTGAAGAAAGGAACCCTGCTCCCTTCATGGCTGTCAGGGATCGGTGTGGCCACGCTCCAGCAAACAGGGGACTCTCCGGACAATGAAGACAGCCACAACAGCGACCACAGCTCAGAGCATGCACACTTATGATCCACACAGACAGGACCAGCTCCATCCTCAGGAAAGAAGCACCGTGATGGCAAGTCTTACCCAACAGAGTTTACAAAGAGAGATGGCCATGGCCATGATTTTTAATATTATCAAATTCAGGCATCATGGGTCTGTTTTGCATGATTTATAGAGGATTTATACAAAGTGCCACTTATCAAAGATGCTTCCATGATGAAAATCAGAAGGTGAATTTTCTTTGAATAGTCCAGAGATGTTTGGTTGTGTGTATGACAGTGAGCAGGTATGTTTGCCTTTGCTTGCACTGAAAAATTAAATGGGTACCCAAGAACAAATTATGACACATTTCTACACGAGATGCCTCCAGAGTGAAATCGTTGAAGATGAACTTGCTTTAAACTCTCGGCTGATGAAAATAGGCACTGATAATGCCAGCCAGACCAACTTCCTGCCTTTTTATGCATGTGTCATTCTGAGACAATCCGTATGTGCTTACTTGTGTACAAGTAGAGAAAAATACAGTAGATAGAGTCTGATATGACATATTCTTGTACCACAGACAAAACAAACATTATGTTGCATTTACTATCAACTGCTGCTAATAAGTTATTATACAACTTACCTAGCTCCTCCTTGATTCGTCCTATCTTGTAGCTTGAAAAAAAAAATAGGATTATAGGAAAATCAGTTACTTTGTGGAGAGAGCTTTGTGTGGCAGACACTGTCTGATTTAATTTCTATAAAATTAAAGCTGTTATGAATATGACTTAATTAACAAGAAAATGTTTCTTCCTTCTTAGAAATGATGTCAGACAAGGAGCAAAGCCAAATGGGCTCCCCAAGGGGATAGACAAAACAATTCTGAATGTCTTCAAATTAAATTCAGTAAAAACACATTATTTTTTAAGATGTGATGTATTCTTGCAGAACCATCTTTGTATTTTGTGAAAAATGTTTAATAAATGATCCTTTATAAATAATTTTGGTCTCCCCATTGTGATTTCATTAATTTCTATAGATTTTAATATTCATATCTAAGAGTGCCCCAGACTCAACTGCTCTAATTTAGATCAAGATCATTAATGAATCAGTTTTTCATTTGTAGATTTATTATGGCAAGAAAAAAAAGCAATCTTTGGGTGATCAAAGAGAATCTAAACATCATCATACAGTAAACCATTTTCTTAATTTGAAGAATATGGCAAATTAATGTTTTTGTGTGTTTTACAAAGCAAAGAGAAAAGATAACACTAACTGCCATGACTAATAAGTAAAGTAGTCACGTATTTTAAAATTTATGTTTAGCATATGTGAATCAATCCAATAGTTGTTTTAAAGTCACACCAACCAGAGTTCTTGAGCTAGCAAATCAGAATCTTCATTGGAATGGACACCACAGGTATCAGAAGACAATGATTATAGGCCGGCGCTGGGGCTCAATAGGCTAATCCTCCACCTGTGGTGCCAGCACATGGGGTTCTAGTCCCAGTTGGAGTGCTGGTTCTGTCCCGGTTGTTCCTCTTCCTGTCCAGCTCTCTGCTATGGCCCAGGAAGGCAGTGGAGGATGGCCCAAGTGCTTGGGCCCTGCACCTGCCTAGGAGACCAGGAGAAGCACCTGGATCCTGGCCATTGTGGGGGTGAACCAATGGAAAAAGGAAGACCTTTCTCTCTGTCTCTCTCACTGTCCACTCTGCCTGTCAAAAAAAAAAAAAGTCAATGAGTGTATTAACTTAATACATTTTGTGTCATGTATGGTTGCACATGCATTGGATGCCTAAGACCTACTTACTACTATATCATGTTATTTTTTAACTGTTCCACATTTAACCAGAAGAATTTGGAAACATTACCATCATTCCTCCTTCCTCCATAGAAATAAACAGAAAACTAATTCATAAACATTTCCAAATTACTCATTATTCGATTTTGTTTCAGAATGATTAGATTGACAAAAATATATTGATTCTATTCTAACTTAGTCTAGCAAGACATATATGAGTATTCAAGAAATAAAGTAAATTATATTTTTGTATCATATTTTCTCTTTGTGAGATACATTTTATCACACTGGTAAACAATATATCTAATTTAATTTTGGGGAGAGCCTGTTCAAATTAAAGGTACAAAATATGCCTTTCTATCAATCACTTGAAGGAATTAAAATTATGCTTGTATTGAAGATATCTATTTCTTTTTGTAGAATAACTCTGCCTCTCAAAGAAAATAAATCTTAAAAAACAATTCTATAAAACTATTCAGTTAACATTTGAGGTAAGTGATACTTAGGTGAAAATATGATGTTTGCAATATAAATACAAGCAACTGGCATAGTTATTATTTGAACCATCTGGGAAACAGTGTATTTTGCTGTCAGTCCCTTATGCTGCATTCTGTTTGTAAAAAGCAATTCAGAAATAGAAAGAAAGCCACAGAGAATTTAGCATGAGAGCGGTAGTCTAAACATTCCAAACCTGAAAACGTTTGAAGTCTGCAGAACTGATCTGCAAATGCTCTTGAGAAAGTGGTGTTTGTTGTGGTGGTTGTGGTTGCTTCCTGATTTCTTACCTAAAACTGGCCAGGAAAATTGAGTAATAATTCTCTCACGTGTACCTCAACGTTCACCCTTTGCCAAATAATGCTAACAGGCCTGGACAAAGGAACAAATGTGGTCCCAGAAAAAATACATTGCTACATCAAGTTTTGAGAGCCTATAAAAAATTCAATAAGAATTTTTGAAATAAATCTAATAATTCTCTATTACCATGTGTTTTCTCAATAATCTCATTTTGACATTTGATATGCTTAAAGATATAGATACATTTAAAAATTAAAAATAGTTTTTCTTGTATGACTTATTTCCCACCTTTAGTAACTTTTTAAATTAAATCTGGTTTCAAACTGTGATCAAGAATTCCAGAAAATATTTTATTATATCATGGTTAGTAATTCCCCATTAAAATATTGTTTACTTTTTAAAAAATATAGTTTTCAGAAACAGTTCTTAAAACAAAATGAATTTTCAAAGATAATTATTGTCATATCCAGTTCATGTTAGGGGCTTTATTTTGTATTTCTGCCCTTTTGGAAATGGTTCATTGAGATAAACATTCATTTCCTTTATTTAAAGACTAATCACATGATTTTGGAACACATTTTTGTAGAACTATTCAAGCATCCACTGCTTTTGCAAATGTGTAATACTGATGGTTGAAAATATTTGTACATCTTTTTTATGTTCAGTGTATATTGCTATTGAAAATCCATCACTTATCTAACCTGATGAAACACGAAACTCAAAGTATTATTTTATTCAAGCTAATACTTCTAATTAAATAATTTGCTTGGCTTTCATTTTCTTTGTGAGAGCTCCATTTTCATTGGCTTTGCCAACATTGGAATTGGTAATTTTTGTGATCCTGGGCCTATGTAATGTAAGAGAGTGGTGTTTAAAAAGTAGTAAGCAGGAGCTAGCATTTGGCCAAGTGGTTAAGAATCCCCTTGAGACAACCTTGCTACAATGGAATGAGGGCTTCTGAGTGTTGTTTCCATTTCTGTCTTCAACTTCCTGCTAATGCAGACGCTGGGAGGCAGCACAGGAGGGCTCAAGGAATTGGGTTCCTGCCACACACACACACAGTAGAATTAATCTCTGCCTTTCAAATGGATACATGAAAAATAAAATATAGGAATATAAAACGTGGAGAAAGTTATGCCTAAAATTATCAGGCTTTAAAAACACACACCCTGTATATTCATTAGACAATCGGCTCCTAACACTGCTACACCTGCAGGTCCAATTGGGACTGTCAGATGGGCCAACATCAGCGTGACCAGTGCCAGTCCTGCCGGCTCAAGAAGTGCTTCCAGGGGGGTTGTGCAGAAGGAGGGTGAGTGGCCCCCAGCCCCGCTGCAGCCTGGTGGGGGCGTGCGGTAGGTGGGTGAATGGCACCCCAGCCCCGCTGCCTGCGGAAGGAGGGTGAGCGGCCCCCATTCTCCCTGCAGTCGGCCGGTGGGGCCTGGGGTTGGCACCTGCTAACCACAAGACCAGGGCCATTGCACCATGTACTGGCACAGGAATCCAATTACAGCTGTGGCCAGGGCCCGGTCCCCCTGCCCAGGCCTGGCCACTGCGTCCTGAAGAAATACACAGACACACACAGACACACACACATACATGCACACACACGCACAAACACACACGCACATACACACATTTATTTGGTTTCCGTTGCTCCCACCCCTGCCTCTGTTTGCTTAAGGCGGGAGCTGGGCAGCCTGAGCCCATGGGGACCCCACACTTGTTCTCTCCCCAGAAGCCCCGGCCTGGCCCAGGGCAGACACAGTCCAAGCAGCGCGGCCCTAAACGCCAATGCCCTGCAGTTTCTCCAGGCTCCACATGGGGAGGGGGGGCGGTGGTCTCGGGGTAGGGGTAGAGGGGGTTCCAGCCTCAGGATAAATGCGCACCCCATACCTGCTTTCTGTCTGCCGGTTCCTCCCAGGGTCTGACTCCAGTCTCTCACGCTTTTGAAGTCCTCCCCCGTCACTGGGTCTGTGAGGGAAGCTGATAAAGTCGGCACAGAACCCCTTGGAAAAGCCACTCCCTTCAGCTTGGGGGGTTCACCTGTGCCCCCTCTTCTCACGTGGCTGATCTGAAATCCCGCTGGCCCGGCCCTCAGGTTGGCGCGACTACAGCCACGTGCTGCACCCCCCACCCCATGCGCGGCTTCCCACCATCACAGCTCACAACCCCTTACTTTGCTTTGGAACCCAATGACTTCTCCAGGGACTCTCTTTGTCTTGTGCCCCAGGGTCCCTGCATACAGTTGGCCCTCAGTAAATAGCCCATGGCTTCAGTTGCCACCAGGGTAGCTTTTCCTTCATGGCCAATACTGCTCTAAAGCAGATTTGTTAATTCAGGGGTTGGTGTAAAAGAGGGAGTTGTGGGTGGGATTTGAAGCCTATGCCCTAGCCTGGGCTGGAGGTGGAAGAGTTGGGGTGGGGGTTTGAAGAAGGGGGGGGTGAGCAGGTGCAAAGGCCCTGGGGTAGGATGGGGGGAGTGGTGCAGGCGGGGCTTATAACCAGGGCAGCACTTTTGGGGCCCATTTGGCCACTCCTACTGGACAGCTGACTCCCACCCTCGCAGGACTCAGCCCCACCTCCAGCCCCGAGTCCCCTCCAGGGCTGGTAATGTGCCCTGCGTGAGGCCGGCCCAAGGCTGGAGCTCATGGATTAGATCAGGCCAGGTGGGCGGGCTCATTAAGGCTCCTTAATTTGCCCTGCCTGGCAGCCAGCCCTCCCTGCCTCGGTTTCCCTCCTCCCACCTCACCTGCTTGCTGAGGGCGAGGCCCTTGCTCCCAGTCCCACCTGGGGAAGACCCCAGGCCCCCTCCCCACCCGGGCTCTCCTGGAGCTGGGGTGGGGGGACTCTGAGAGAGCCTCGCTCTGGCTGTCTTCTCCCTGCCCTTCTCTCTCTCCCTCCTGCCGCCCCGCAGCGCTGCAGCGCGGCCATATCCAGCAATCGCTGCCCGGCAGCGCTGGCAGCCTCCTCTGGCAGCCCTCCTGGCTGGGCGCTGGCGCGGCGGCGGACAGAGGCTTGTTCCTGGTGCAGCTGCGAACGCGGCGGTGCGGGCGGCGGCGGCGCGGCACTGGGCATGGACCAGGTGAGAGCGCTGGCGGCGCGGCTGCTCTTAGCGCTGCCCCTGACTGCACAGGGCGCCATCGCCGGCCGAGCGTGCGTGGCCTTCCTGGACCAGGAGCAGGTGGAGGAGCTGGGCCGCCTGCAGGGGGACTCGGTGGAGTCCGGTGCCTCAAAGTCATGGCGCTCTCGGCCTCCGCGGGCGCTGAGAGGCTGCAGGAGCAGCGCAGGTGGCTCTCATGGAGTATTGCGCGCCCAGTACCCGTCCAAGCCTCAGCGCACCAGGCCCTGAGCGCGCTCCAGGCGCCCCTCATTGCGCAGCTCCACTTCCTGCGCCTGGTGGGCAAGACACCCACCGAGACACTCACCCGGGACTCGCTGCTGGCGGGCAGCCCCTTCAACTGGCCCTAGGGCTCTGGCTGGTGAGCCACCGCGTCAAGAAGACACTCTCTGCTCTGATTTCGGTATCACAGATTGCACAACACCTGGAAATAGTTTCTTTAAATGTGACGATCGGTTACAACGCAGAGAGGTTAAATGAAAAAGTGTCTAATCACGACCACATTCTTTCTTAGTAACTTCAGGCAGATTTAGCATCTCTACAGTATATTAAATAATGGGCAGATATTTCCCAGGAACACCATGTTTTTCTGATGGATTTCAAAATTTCATGGGAAATAGAAGGAGAAGATAAGTTTATGTTGGTGCATAACATTTGAAATATGTATTTCTCATAATACATGTTTTCCATGAACTTTTTAAATAACCCATGTATATATAAATTTCAACATGTTTTGAACCAAAATAAATTTAACTTTTAATTCCATTTCCACAATCTTTTTAAGGTACGCTTATGTGAGTCAAACAGATGGCTTCGCTCACATAACACAAGGCTTGAGGAAATATATCTGTATAAACATGTTTTTGGGGCTGGTGCTGTGGTGCAGCAGGTTAACGCCCTGGCCTGAAATGCTGGCATCCCAAATGTCACCAGTTCAAGACCTGGCTGCTGCACTTCCGACCCAGCTCTCTCCTATGGCCTGGGAAAGCAGTGGAAGATGGCCCAAGTGCTGCACCTGTGTGGGAGACCCAGGGGAAGCTCCTGGCTCCTGGCTTGGGATCGGCGCAGCTCTGGCCATTGCGGCCAACTGGGGAGTGAACCAGTGGGTGGAAGACCTCTCTCTCTCTCTCTCTCTCTCTCTCTCTTTCTTTCTCTCTGCCTCTGCTCTCTGTGTAACTCTTTTAAATAAATAAATCAATATTTAAAAAATAAATAAGCATGTTTTAGAAAAATATTGGATATATATATATCATACATCCTGCTCTGCAAGGGTTTTTTTTTTGCTTAATAATGTAAATATATTTTATAGCTAAACAGTGTGTTTCTTCATATGGATTTATCATATACTATTTAATGAATACTGTACTGTTAGATATTTACTTTTCTATCCTCAAGTTTCCCTAAGAAAAAGTTTCCATAGATACTTCTGAAAACTATTTTTTCCATAGAAAGATTTTTTTAGGAAGTGCTTATTTGGGACAAGAGTATATAATAAACATAATCTGTATTGCTAAGACTTTTGGTACACATCACCGATTTCTTTTGCAAATTCACATTCTATTCAATGGCCATTGCCTCATATATGTCAAAATGTCAACAGTTGTAATAATTGTTTTGAATCTGATGAAAAACACATACTTTAATTTGTATTTATTCAATTTTTAAATAAATTAAACTTCTTACTGAGTTTGCTGATAATTTTATATATATTATATATAGTTATTAATATATTATATATTATATTATATTTAAGATATATAATATATAGTCTAATGTGATATATTCTAATATATAATTATGTTATTATAAATTATATAATTATGTTTATTATATATGTTATGTAACTATATAACTATGTTATATAACTATATAATATATATAATATAATATATGCATATATATGTGTATATATATATATACACACACACACACTCATAGATTTATTTATTTTTTTGACAGGCAGAGTTAGACAATGAGAGGGAGAGACAGAGAGAAAGTTCTTTCTTCCATTGGTTCAACCCCCAAATAGCCTCCATGGCTGGCAAGCTGAGCCGATTCGAAGTCAGGAGCCTGGTGCTTCCTCCCGGTCTCCCATGCAGGTGCAGGGCCCAAGCACTTGGGCCGCCCTCCACTGCCTTTCTGGGCCACAGCAGAGAGCTGGACTGGAAGAGGAGCAACTGGGACAGATTTTTCATTCATTTCTGGAAATATTTTTTAAGATTTATTTATATATTTGAAAGGCAGAGTTACAGAGAGGCAGAGGCAGAGAGAGAAAAAGGTCTTCCATCTACTGGTTCACTCTCCAGATGGCTGCAACAGCAAGAGCTGCCCTTATCTGAATTCAAGAGCTGCTTCTATGTCTCTCACATGGATGCAGGGGCCCAAGGACTTGGGCCATCTTCTACTGCTTTCCCAGGCCATAGCAAAGAGCTAGATATGAAGGGGAGCACCTGGGACTTGAACTGGGGCCCATATGGGATGCCAGCACTGCAGGTGGTGGCTTTACCCACTATGCCATAGCATCAGCCCAGGATATACTTTTTAATTTTAACAAAGTTAATAAACTATGAGTAAAAGTAATTGAGGAAACACAGGGAAAAGTAACACTAGTGTCCATTTTCATGTATTAAAACAATTGTTTACAGAGAAAAGAACTTTGTCAAGATTAGAAAAAAATATTGTAAAACTCTTAGGGGTAAGGCCGGTGCCGCAGCCCACTAGGCTAATCCTCCGCCTGCAGCACCAGTACCCAGAGTTCTAGCCCCGGTTGGGGCACCAGATTCTGTCCCGGTTGCTCCTCTTCCAGTCCAGCTTTCTGCTGTAGCCCAGGAAGGCAGGGGAGGATGGCCCAAGTCCTTGGGTCCTGCACCCATATGGGAGACCAAGAGGAAGCACCTGGCTCCTGGCTTTGGAACGGTGTATCTCTGGCCATAGCGGCCATTTGGGGGGTCAACCAATGGAAGGAAGACCTTTCTCTCTGTCTCTCTCACCATCTAACTCTGCATGTCAAAAAAAAAAAAAAAAAAACCAAAACCAAAAACAAACAAACAAACAAAAAAGAAAAACCTCTTGGGGTAAAAACTTGACTAGAGATAAAAATCCACTATACTTTGAAAATCAAATTCCCAAACACAAATATAAATTCCTAAAATCCAATATAAGAAGTATAAAATAGGAAAACTCCAAATTAAAACAAGGAAGTTGAATCCCAGTTTGAAGGCCACCAGCCAATAAAACAGTTAGAGAAACAAAACTTCAGTTATAGAAACACAAAATATTTCAAACATTTAAGAAATAAAAAACACCTATATTTCTCAGATGTATCAAAGTATAAATAAGCAAAGCATACTTTCAGATTTCTTTTAGAAAGCCAGCATTACATTGATAGTGATGCAAGGTTGACTAGAACTTTCAATATAAATTAAGTATAAACTCTTTCATATACAGATGTATAAATCCTTAGTATTTTTATAATAAATCGCATATGAAAATATAATGAATAACAAGTCACATATAATAAAAAATACAAGAGGTGGTTAACATTTCTTAACAAGTCATGTAAATTTTCCAGGTAGGTGACAAATTCAAGGAGAAAATCACATGACAATTAAATGTTCAAAAACATTTAAAAAGCAACATGTAATTTTTAAAAACTGCTTGCAGTATAGTAAAAAAGAGCAATGTCTTTCTTATTCAGATCAAATTTTTTTAAAAGGATCCTACAACGAAAACCATGATTAATACAGAATCATTGAGAGCTTTTACCATGGAAGTAAACCTAGACCAGAAGTCTCCACTAGTGCCAACTTCTTATTGGAGGAGTAGTTGGGGGCGAGGGAGAGAGCAAAAAGAAATAAAATAAGATGTAAAGATCAATTTCTTAACAATAAATTACCAATATATTGGAGATATTTATTTAGGGAGAATACATAAAATCTAAAAACAAATAAACTGATAAATGAATTTAATGTTGTGGGAAAGATCGATGTTTTAAAAATCCATTAGATTACCAAGTGCCAGCAAGAAATAACTAGAAAATATAAAAGATCAATAGGCAGAGTAGAAAACAGAAGAAAAGAAAAAAAAGAGTAAATTATGTTACATCTAAGTGTTATTCAAATCAATAAGTAATACAAACGACCCAACAGAATGAGCAGAAATACAAGGAAAACGAAAGCGCCGGAAGCGGATAAACAGAACTGTAACTCACTGCAACAGGTTACCGCCAGCTCCAGGCAGCATCCGCAGGGAGAAGGACGGGGACTCAGGGCGAGGCCAGTGGGTAGCAGGAGCTCGGAGGTGAGAGCCCTCCAGCCGCGGGGAGGCGGAGCCCAGGGGCGGCCATTTCAGACCTGAACCCAGGTCTGTCTCTCGCTGTTCCCATCCAGGACAACTTGAAGTTAGGGGTCCTTGCTATGGGGGACGCTGATTGGCTCCGTGCTTTGTGACGTTCCGTGCACTCAAGGCTGGCAAACTGTCCAATCAGGCAAGGTGACGTCCACAGTGCATCAGCACGCGGGGCCTGGACGTCACAATCTTCTCAGAATTTTGCCTGCAGAGTGAACTCCTGGGAGACAGCTCCGCCGCCAGGAGGCTCCCAAGCGAGGTCGACCTCTGCAGCTCTCCACCTTCACTCACCTGGGACGCTGGGCACCTAGGAAGCTGACAACCGCGACATGGTGAGTGTGTGGACCTGGCTGTACCGAGAGGTGAAAACGGAGCCGAAGGCCAGGAGGACACAGGCCTCCGGCATCTGTGGGCTCCATATTGGCGCTGGCACAGGGCTTCCCCTCGGTCCCCTCAGACCCGTGGGTTGGGGGTTTTACCGGCACCCAGGACCCCCGAGGTCCTGCCCCTTCCATGCTTGGGTGAGACTTCTCAGCCTCAGCCCAGAGTCATAGCAGGCCAGCTGTGTGGCAGTAGCTGCACGTCTCCCCCGATTGTGCAGTGGGGACTGGGTGGTCTCTAGGGAGAATGTGGGCTCTGTGTATGCGGTTCATGCAGGACAGGCGCTGTAGGTTCCTCCTTCCCTCCCCACAGGGACCTGGTTCCCCCGAGTTTTCTTAATATGTGGCCTGCAGGGTACTTTCCAGGGCATTGACCTCTTTACACAGCTGTTTCTAGGATGTCTCACTCCTTCATATGTTTCCAATATCACAGTAACAGACTGAGTAAGGTAGAAACAGAAGTTTTATTTGGCTTGGGGTTTTCACCCAGGTTTTAGAGAAGCAGAAAGACCCTGTAATTTGGTACTTGGGCATCGACTTAGCACTTACACTTTCTCTGTACAGGGTGCCATCTCTATTTGCACTTTCAAAATAGAAATTTTGACCACTCAAATTTATGTGTGTTTTAAAAATGATTTTTCTTGCATGAAAGTCTTCCAAATCCTGTAGATATGTCTAGTTTACTAAGTTATTTTGGATTTATATTTTAATATAGGAGTCTGTTTAGTTTTGCTTGTTTTAATTTTTTTCACGATTGTCAGAGTATGACACAATTTGTGTATCATCAAGGTATGAAAACTGATGTTTTGCTATGTGAGGGACGTTAAAAAGTTATGGACAATTCACATTATCTTTTGATTACATTTTTTCATAAACTCTCTGGAATCCTCTTGTACATATACATTGTGAAATGATTAAGACAATCTAACATATCCATCACATTACATCCCTATGTTATTAAAGAATATGGAAGATATTAGCAAGTTGTGAGTATGTGATATCATAATCAACTATTTACTGTGTCGAATATTAAGGTCTTGAGGTGTTAATTTTGTTAATTTATCTCATAGCTGCAAATGTGTGTTCAGCTAACATTTTCCCATGTCCTTCACTCTCAGCCCATGACAACCACCATTCTATTCTGCGATTAAGTGCCTTTTAAATAAATAAAAACAAAATGGTTCAGTGTTTGACAAACTGTGGTTCTCATACAATTCAGTGTCTGACAAACTGTGGTTCTCATACAATGTAGGGTTTACAAATCCACTGATTTGTATCAGTTTTATTCATCTATCCTACACATCTCAAATGGTGATTTAAAATAGGTAAACAGTAAGTGTTTAATGAATAATATATTTTAATATGTAAATATCTAGGTCCAATTACATTAGAAAGATCCTCATTCTATTTTCACATGTAAAGCAAGATTGGGATGGACTGAATATGGGGCAACATAAACCCAGAGGCAGAGGGGAACCAGAAGGAGTGGAGAAACTTTTGCAAAATGAATTATTGGAAAGTATGCTGGACAAATAGCTCATTTACATGTTTTCTTACTAGTTTTAGAATGAGTATACTCTCTATGTTTTTCTTGGCAATCACAATATAATGTGACACACGTGTTGTGGCAATAGGACTCCATTCTAATGTTGATCCTACAAAGCTGTTTTACTGTTTCTTAGAATTAACACTGGATTCCACCTCACTTGCAATTTTCATTAGAGAGCTGCTATGGAAAATTTCTATACCTCTCAAGAAAGAGTAATACTGACATGTAAGGCCAGGTGCATCACACAAATCATCCCAATCAGGTTTCTCAATGCTTGATATAATCAGAAAACTGTGTTTTCTTAGCTTCTTGGTAAAGTTCACTCATAAACTCAGAAAGAATTTATTGAAAATATGTGTGTCTGTCCACGCCTGTAGTGCAACAAGTGTAGTCTATGAATTCAGTCCTGTACTTTAGGAGTTTATAGGATTATTGAATGAAGCAAGGAGCATAATAGATTTCTATTTAAAATGTATGATGGCTTTTGTACTTAAAATATGTTCTAGGTCTTTCATATCAGTTAATTGACATTAACTGTTATTTTGGATCCTTGGAACTGCATTATGGAATATTTTCCTTTCATGTTTCAAAGTAAATACCACAATTCTCAAAGATGGTTTTGTGATTCTGGTCATTGCTTACAACATGTTGCTGTGAAAATAATAGAATGGTTGCAATCTCATGGTTTTATTTATTGTGGGTTTGGGAGATTCCAAAATGGAGGAAAGAATAAGTTGAAATTCTACTGATTTTGCTCTTCATTGGAGCACTGCACAGCATAAAACCACTGCCCCTCCAAGCCTTCTTCAACCACACACCTCATTCTACAAGAGTCTTTTTTTTGCATTGTCTATAATTCCATTTATACAGAAGAGGCAAATATATATGGAGAGAGAGCAGTTTATGACTTACATGGGTCTTCCGGGTAAAATTGGTATAATTGGAGAAAGACTTCAAAAATGCTTGTAAGAACTTTTGGAGTGATGGGACTTCCCTAAAAGTGGATTGTGGTTGTGGTTTCCCACCGGTGTCCATTTACCAAAAGTCATTGAACAGTATTGTTAGAATGTATGATTATTTTATGTATGTGATATACACAAATTTTAATTTCAATCTAAAAATTAAAACAAATGTATGCACAGTCTTTTTACCTTTAACAGAAGAAAAAATAATCAATGTTTTAATTCAATCTAGACAAGTAGTATAAAATATCAAATCATATTATATAATATATATAAATAATATCTGACAATAATACTAACACTACTACTAGATATGTGCTGAATATGATAATTTGCTTGATCCAACCTACCTATGAAGTAAAATAATCATCTTCATTTTACATTAGAAGGGCACTTATCATGGTTTTATATTTTGCCTAAGGTAACACAAATTGTAGTTGGTAGAGGTACAATTTGATTTTTTTTTTTTGACAGGCAGTGTTAGACAGTGAGAGAGAGAGACAGAGAGAAAGGTCTGCCTTCCATTGGTTTATTCCCCTAATGGCCACAATGACTGGTCCTGTGCTGATCCAAAGCCAGGAGCTGGGTGCTTCCTCCCAGTCTCCCATGCAGGTGCAGGGACCCAAGCACTTGGGCCATCCTCCAATGCCCTCCCAGGCCACAGCAGAGAGCTGGACTGGAAAAGGAGCAACCGAGGTTAGTATCTGGCACCACAACTGGGACTAGAACCTGGGGTGCCAGCACCGCAGGCAGAGGATTAGCCAATTGAGCCACAGCATCAGCCAGTAGAGGTAGAATTTGAATCCTAACAACCTCTAGAGTCTGGCTGGCAATATCTGATAGGATGATACCATGGATTTGCCATGGATTCTTCTACCTCAGAGCTTTTGCCCATTCTGTTTCCTTTAGAAGAACACACTTACACCCCTTTCTTCCTGTAATAACTCTTATTCATTTTTTGAAGTGGAGCATAACTGTTTTCTGGAGTCTATTTTTACCCTCTTTTTTATTTTTTATTTAGTAAATATAAATTTTCAAAGTACAGTTAATGGATTACAATGGCTTCCCCCCCCATAATTTCCCTCCCACTCACACCCCTCCCATCTCCCACTCCCTCTCCCATTCCATTCACATCAAGATTCATTTTCAATATCTTTATATACAGAAGATCAATTCAGTATATATTTTTTTGTTTTTTTTTTATTTAGTAAATATAAATTTTCAAAGTACAGTTAATGGATTACAGTGCCTCACCCCCCATAATTTCACTCCCACTCACACCCCTCCCATCTCCAACTTCTTCTCCCATTCCATTCACATCAAGATTTATTTTCAATTATCTTTATATACAGAAGATCAATTCAGTATATATTAAGGAAATATTTAATCAGTTTGCACCCACACAGAAACACAAAGTGTAAAATACTGTTTCAGTACTAGTCATAGCATTACTTCACATTGGACAACACACTAAGGACAGATCTCACATGAGAAGTAAGTACACAGTGACTCCTGTTGTTGACTTAACAATTTGACACTCTTGTTTATGGCGTCAGTAATCTCCCTAGGCTCTTGTCATGAGCTGCCAAGGCTATGGAAGCCTTTTGAGTACACCGACTTTGATCTTATTCTGACAGGGTCATAGTCAAAGTGGAAGTTCTCTCCTCCCTTCAGAGAAAGGTACCTACTTCTTTGATGGCCCTGTTCTTTCCACTGAGATCTCACTCGCAGAGATCTTCCATTTAGGTCTTCTTTTTTTTTTCCAGGGTGTCTTGGATTTCCATGCCTAAAATATTCTCATGGGCTCTTCAGCCAGATCAGCACGCCTTAAAGGCTGATTCTGAGGCCAGAGTGCTATTTAGGACATCTGCCATTCTATGAGTCTACTGTGTATCCTGCTTCCCATGATGGATCGTTCTCTCCCTTTTTGACTCTATCAACTAGTATTAGCAAACACTAGACTTGTTTGTGTGATCCTTTTGACTCTTAGACCTATCGGTGTGATCAATAGTGAACTGAAATTGATCACTTGGACTAGTGAGATGGCATTGGTACATGCCGCAATCCCCCTGACATGATTCTAACTCCACCCTTTGGGGCAAGTCCGATTGAGCATGTCCCAAATTGTACATCTCCTCCCTCTCTTATTCCCACTCTTACATTTGACAGGGATCACTTTTCAGTTAAAATTTAAACACCTAAGAATAATTGTGTGTTAATTACAGAGTTCAACGAATAGTACTAGAACAAATCAAAGAGAAAATACTAAAATGGATATAGTATTACATTGTACATCAACAGTCAGGACAAGAGCTGATCAAGTCATTGTTTCTCATAGTGTCCATTTCACTTCAACAGGTTTCCCCTTTGGTGCTCACTTAGTTGTCGCCGATCAGGGAGAACATATGATATTTGTCCCTTTGGGACTGGCTTAATTCACTCAGCATAATGTTTTCCAGATTCCTCTATCTTGTTGCAAATGACCGGGTTTCATTGTTTTTGACTGCTGTATAGTATTCTATAGGGTACATGTCCCATAATTTCTTTATCCGGTCTACTCTTGATGGGCATTTGGGTTGATTCCAGGTCTTAGCTATTGTGAATTGAGCTGCAATAAACATTAATGTGCAGACAGCTTTTTTGTTTGCCAATTTAATTTCCTTTGGGTAAATTCCAAGGAGTGGGATGGCTGGGTTTAATGGTAGGGTTATATTCAGGTTTCTGAGAAATCTCCAGACTGACTTCCATAGTGGCTTGACCAGTTTGCATTCCCACCAACAGTGGGTTAGTGTCCCTTTTTCCCCACATCCTCTCCAGCATCTATTGTTGGTAGATTTCTGAATGTGAGCCATTCTAACTGGGGTGAGGTGAAACCTCATTGTGGTTTTGATTTGCATTTCCCTGATTGCTAGTGACCCTGAACATTTTTTCATGTGTCTGTTGGCCATTTGGATTTCCTCTTTTGAAAAAATCTGTTTTTGTGACCACATAATTGATGTTTATGACAACAGTATGTTTTATTTTACATGACAATGCATGAAAATATCACAGTGATTTTAGGACATCATGATTTATTATAATAGTGGCTTCTTACATCATAATATTAGTTGTGAAAAGCCAATTGATGACAAAATGATTGATTTATAACATCAAATGTTAGATTTATGTCATAGAAATGTTTCATGACATGACACATGATTATGACATCATGATGCTGTTTTATGTGATTATTATTGATCATGAAGTCACAAATGCAGACCAATAACCTCAGAATTGGTTATGACATGACAGAGATAGGTTTTTGTTTTCACAATGGTGACATGTTAGAAATCAATTGTTTATGACATCACAATGGATTTTGGAGCTAAAAATTAAGTTTTGCTATCACAATGGTAGTTTATAATATCACAATTTTGTTAATGGCATCGAAATTGAATATGACAAAATAAGGGTGGATATACAACAATATTAGGTTTATGACATAACATTTTATGACTTCGCATTGCTTATTTTTTTAATTTATTTATTTGACAGAGTTAGACATTTAGAGAGACAGAGAGAAAGGTCTTCCTTCCATTGGTTCACTCCCCAAATGGCCGCTATGGCCAGAGCTACACCGATCTGAAGCCAGGAACCAGGTGCTTCTTCCTGGGCTCCCACATGGGTGCAGACGCCCAAGCACTTGGGCCATCCTCCACTGCCTTCCCGGGCCACAGCAGAGAGCTGGACTGGAAGAGGAGTAACTGGGACTAGAACCCAGTGTCCATATGGGATGCTGGCACCGGAAGCAGAGGATTAACCAAGTGAGCCACAGCGCCATCCCCATGACATAACATTTCATGAGTTCACATTGCTTATGACATCACAATGGATAGTTTTGAAATCACAATTGATTATGACACCACAGTGTTAGTTTATGGCATCACAATAGATTTTGGCATTGTAATCTTTTGTGACATCACAAGTGATTATAACATATCATTGCTCACTGACATGACAAAAGGTTTGACATAATATTTTTAAGGTTTCACAATTGCTTAAATATCACAATTGTAGTTTATGACACCACAATTAATTATGAAAAGATTGTTTTATCACATTGCAATGGTCTATGTATGACATCAAAAAGTTTTATGGCATCATAATTATGAAACCACAATAGTTGTTTATGACATTCCAAATGATTGTGACATAACTATGGTAGATTTATGAGATCACAGTGAATTATATGTCTGCACAACCGATTCTGTTCCAACAATGGTTACTTCATGTCATCACAATTCATTTTATGACTTCACAATTGATGTTGACATCACATTTCTAGATTTGTGATCTCAAAATTTCTGTTTGTAATACTAAAATGGTCTTATTAATATCACAAGTGACTATGATATCACTATTTCAGATTATGACATCACAAAGGTGGTTCCCTACATAATAATTTATTGTCATGTACAATGTAGGTTGATGATATCAAAACCATGGCTTAGTACATCAACATTTATTATGAGAAACAACAGGGTTGTATATGACATCAAACTAATTGTAACTCACTATGGTGGTTTATGGCATCTCAGTCATTGTTTATATTCACAATTTATTGTGAGAACGCAATGGTTGGTGTATGAAATCACAATGTAGGTTTATGGCATCACAATGTTGGTTTACAGCATCACAATCACTTATTATGACATGATGCCAGTTTAAACACTAGATCATAATATCAGAATGCTGGCTTTATAAATATTACAATGGGTTTCATTACTTCACAATTGATTTTGCCCATTAAACGGTAGAATTAAGACATCACAGTGGTTATCCGGATATCACAATTATGACATCATAATTGCTTTCATGTCATAATGATGGAAGATTCATGACAGTTATATTATCACAATGATGTTTTATGTCAGCACAATTGATTAAGTCAAAACCATGCCAGATTTAGAATATAACAATGATAAACTTTGACATCACAATGGATTTTATCACTCACATTGAATATGATATCACAATTGCTTTTAAGTAATCATAATTCATCATTATATCACAATGGATGTTTTGGACATCACAATTGATTGAGATAACATGACAGTAGCTTTACAACATCATAATGGTGGTCAATAATATCACATTAGGTTTAGGATGTCACAATTGACATGATAATGATACAATGGTGGTTTAGGACATCATAATTGACTGACAACACAGAAGTCGGTTTCTGACATCACAGTGATAAAATGTTAGTATAATAATGGTAGTTAATATCACAATTGATAATGTCAGCACTATTTGATTTATAGTAACAGGATGTGGATTTATGACTTAATAGCTGCTTTTAATAATAAAATGTTTTGGTTATGACACCTTAATGGTTGTCTTATGAGATCACAATGGTGGTTAATGACAACACAATGTTTTTTGTTATTATCACGATTTATTGTCAATGCAATGTGGTCTATGACATCACAGTTGAACATGACGCCACAACAAAGGTTTATGGCATCATAATTGATTATGACACCACAGAAATAGTTCATGACATCACAATGTTTGTTTATGACATCTAAATATATATTTATGACATCAAAATTGGTTACAAAATCACAACAGTTTAATAACACCACGATTGATGGCACCAAAGTGGTGGTTTATAATGTTGCTATTGATCATTACAACACAAATGAATGAAGAACATTCCAATAGATTGTTGATTTAAAAATTGTTTAGGAAAATACAAATGTTCTCAAAATACAACAAAAGGGTAGGCTCATGATATATAAATTTTGGTTTATGACATCATAATATTTTTTATGACATGACAAATGATTGACACCACAAAGTATTTTGCCACCAATGGTGTCTGGGGATATCCCAAGTGATTATGAACAGATAATGATTGGTTTATGAAATCAAAATTGAAGCCTTGTGACAATTCAATGGTGTTTCCTCTGGATATTAACAAAACAGATGTCATGCATTTACCATGTTCAAGTAAAGTTAATGTAGAGTACCATACTGCCCTCCCTTCTGTTTTCCATCAAACTCCTCCCTCCTTCCCCTGTCTTCTTACATCAGCTTTTGCAAAGACAGAATCTTAAACCATTCTATATTCACAGGCTTCATTTATGGCTAGCCATAATATTCAACAATAAAAAGTGAGAAGACTAAGGACATTAATAGTAAGAACAAGTACTAAAAATGGCAATTATATCACAAAGCGTCCATCTCATTCCTACATATTTTTTTGTATTCTATATTAGTTGCAAACATCAGGGAAAATATGATAGTTGCCTTTTTGGGATTGCTAATGTCCCTATACACAATGGTTTCCAGTTGCATCTGCATCCATTTTGTTATAAAAGCCAGGATTTCATTGTTTCTATGGCTGAGTAGCATTTCATAACATGTGTGTATCATATTTTATTTTTCCATTCATCAGTTGAATTGATTCCATGTCTTAACTATTGTTAGCTGACCTGTCATAAACATGGAGATACAAATAATTCTTTCATATGTCGTTTTCATTTTCATTTTGTTTGAGTAAATTCCAAGGAGTGGGATGGCTGGGTCATATGGATGATTTATTTTCACATTCCTGAGGAATCAACATACTCTGTTCCATAATGGTTGAACTAATTGGCATTCCCTGCAACCGTCAATCATGGTACATTTTTGGCCACATCCTCTCCAGAATTTTTTTTATTTCTGTACGATAACCATTACAAGGTGGTATCTCTTTGTGCTTTTATTTACATTCCTAAGATGGAAAATTACCCTGGGATTCTTTTCATGTGTCTGTTGGCCACTTGAATTTCATCATTTGAAAAATTCATGTTCATGTCCTTTGCCCAATCCAGTTATTAGCTGGATTGTTTGACTTTTTTGAGGTTGTTGAGTTTCTTGAGCTCTTAATATATCCTGGACTTTGAAGCCAGTGCTGTGGCACAGTGGGCTAGAGCCCAGCCTGCAGCACCGGCATCCCATATGGGCACCAGTTCAAGTCCCGGCTGCTCCACTTCTGATTCAGCTCTCCGCTGTGGCCTGGGAAAGCAGTGGAAGATGGCCCAGGTCCTTGGGCCCCTGCACCCACATGGGAGACCTGGAAGAAACTCTTGGCTCCTGGCTTCAGAACAGCTCAGCTCTGGCCATTGTGGTCCTTTGGGGAGTGACCCAGTGGATTGAAGACCGACCTCCCCATCCCAGCTCTACTACTGTATGTAACTCTGTATTTCAAATAAATAAAATAAATCTTTGAAAAATATATATCCTGGATATTATTCCTTTATCAGTTGTATAGCTTGCAAATACTTCCTCACAGTCTGTGGATTGTCTCTTCATTTTCTTGAGTGTTATCTTTGAAATTCAGAAGATTCTTAGATTGATGCAATCCCATTTTCTCTATATTTACGTTTATTGCCTGGGCTTCTAGAGTCTTTTACAATAATGATTTTCCTGTACCATTGTCTTGTAGTTTTCCCAATGCTTTCCTTTAGTAATTTGAAGGTATTGGGTCATTGATTTGGATCCTTGATCCATTTTCATTGATTTTGCATAAGATGTATGTCAGGAGTCTTGTTTCATGCTTCTTCATGTTGAGATCCAATTTTCCTGGCACCATTTGTTGAAGAGAATATATTATATATTTTCTCCAGAGATTGATTTTAACTCCCTTATCAAAGATTGGTTATAGATGCATGGATTGATTTCTGGGGTCTCTGTTCTGTTCCATTGAGCTCTATGTCTATTTTTGTGCCAGTACCAGGCTGTTTTGATTCTAACTGTCCTGTAGTATGACTTGAAATCCTCTGATATTGTGATGTCTCTGGGTTTGTTTTTGCTGTTTAGGATTGCTTCAGGGGTTGGCACTGTGGCGCTTTAGGTTAATCCTCCACTTGCGGTGCTGGCATCCCATATGGGTGCCGGTTCTAGTCCTGGCTGCTCCTCTTCCAATCCAGTTCTCTGCTGTGGCCTGGGGAAACAGTAGAAGATGGCTTAACTCCTAGGGCCCCTGCACCTACATGGGAGACCAGGAAGAATCACCTGGCTCCTGGCTTCAGTTTGGCACAGCTCTGGCTGTTGCCGCCATTTTGGTGTGAACCAATGAAGGAAGACCTTTCTCTTTGTCTCTCTCTCTCTGTCTGTCTGTAACTCTACTGCTCAAATAAATTAAATAAAATCTTTTAAAAAATTGTTTCAGCTATTTAGAGTCTTCTCTGTTTCATATGAATTCTAGAAACATTTTTTCCTAAGTCAGAGAAGAATGTCACTGGCATTTTGATTGGGATCATAGTGAGTACTATGAACATTTTCATGATATTAATTCTCCCAATCCATGAACATAGAGCATATTTTTGCTTTTGTTTTATCTGTTATTTCTTTTGTTAATGTTTTTTTTTTAATTTTTCATTGTGGATATTTTTCACATCCTTGGTTTCATTTATATGGCTTGTTTGTATAAATATATATATATATATTTATGTTATTACCATATATATATGTGATTGATTTTTGTATGTCGATTTTATATCATGCAACATTACCAAGCTCTCTTTTTATTAGTGGACTTTTTTATATTGAATAGTAGAGAATTTTGGTTCCCCTACACATAGGATCATGTCATCCACTGACAGTGATAATTTGAATTCCTCTTTCCATTTTGTATTCCCTTGATTTCTTTTTCTTCTCTAATGTCTCTGGCTAAACCTTCAAGAACTATATTGACTGTGGATATAGTTGTATGGTTCTGGATGTTAGTGGAAATTTTTCTAACTTTTCTTCATTCAATAAGATGCTGGCTGTGTATTTGTCATGGATTGCCTTGATTGTGTTGTGGAATGTTCCTGCTGTATTCAATTTGCTTCAGGTTACAATCATGGAAGAATGTTATATTTATTCAAATAATTTTTCTGCCCTTATTGAGATGATCATATGATTCTTATTCTTCAATTTGTTAATGTGATATATCACATTTATGAGTGTATGTAGAACCATCCCTGCAAATAAAGGTTAAATCCCACTTGGTCAAGGTGAATGATCTGCTGGTTGTTTTTATTCAGTTAGTTAGTACTTTGTTGTGGATGTTTGCATCTATGCTCATCAGGGATACTGGTCTATAATTTTCTTTGTTGCATCTATTTATGGTTTTGGAATTAAGGTAATGTTGGCCTCCAGGAAAGAGTTGGGAGATTTCCCTCCCCTTAAATTGATTTGAATACTTTGATAATAATTGGATAAATCATTTATTTAAAGGTTTCATAGAATTCAGCAGTGACAACATCCAGTCCTGGGCTTTCTTTCTTTTTATTTTATTTTTTTAATTTTTTAGGCCAGCGCCATGGCTCACTAGGATAATCCTCTGCCTTGCGGCCCCGGCACACCGGGTTCTAGTCCTGGTCAGGGCGCCGGATTCTGTCCCAGTTGCCCCTCTTCCAGGCCAGCCCTCTGCTGTGGCCAGGGAGTGCAGTGGAGGATGGCCCAAATACTTGGGCCCTGCACCCCATGGGAGACCAGGATAAGTACCTGGCTCCTGCCATCGTATCAGCACGGTGCGCCGGCCGCAGCGTGCCAGCCGTGGTGGCCATTGGAGGGTGAACCAATGGCAAAGGAAGACCTTTCTCTCTGTCTCTCTCTCACTGTCCACTCTGCCTGTCAAAAAATGAAAAAAAATTTTTTAAGATTTATCTACTTATTTGAAATTGAGAGTTACAGAGAGAGAGGAAAGGCAGAGGGGGGAGGTCCTCCATCCAATGGTTTACTCTCAAGATGGCTACAATGGCCAGCACTGCACTGATCCAAAGCCAGGAGCCAGGAGCCTCTTCCAGACTTCCCACATGGGTGCATGGGCCCAAGGACCTGGGCCATCTTCCACTGCCTTCCCAGGCCACAGCAGAGAGCTAGATTGGAAGTGGAGTAGCTGGGTCTCAAACTGGCACCCTTATTGGATGCTGGCACCTCAGGCCAGGGCATTAACCCACTGCACCACAGCACCGGCCCCCTGGGCATTTCTTTCTTAGAAGTATCTTTATTACTGATTCAATCTGTCTTGGATACTTGTCTGTTTAGGTTTTCTATCTCTTCATTAATCAATTTTGGTAGATTGTGCATATCCAAAAATCTATACCTTCCATTTATTTGAGATTTTCCAATTTGTTGGCATAGAGCAATTTCAATTTTATTTCTTTTTATTTTGCTTTATTTCATTTCTAATTTTAATTACTTTTCTTCCTGCTAATTATGATTTGTTTTGTTATTATATCTCTAGGGCCTTGACATGTATTGTTAGACCATTTATTTGATGCCTTTAAAATTTCTTGATGTTGTCAATAATTGCTATAAACATCCTTCTTAACATGGCTTTTGCTGTATCCCATAAGTTTTGATATGTTGTGTTGTCATCTTCATTCATTTCCCAGATATTTTCCCTTTGATTTCTTCTATGCCCCACTGTATATTATAAGCTTGTTGTTCAGTCTCCATATGATTGCATATTTTCTATATTGTTGATTTCCAGCTCCAATACATTGTGTTCAAAAAAAGATAAATAGTATGATTTCAATAATTTTGAATTTGCTAAGACTTGCCTTATGGCCTAATATATGTTCTGTCCTAGAGAAATTCTCATACACTGACAAAAAGAATACATGTTCTGCAGATGTGGGTGAAACATTCTGTATATACATTTATGTCCACTTGACCCATAGTATAGATGAATTATGTTGATTATTTGTTGATTTTATCTCTAGTTGATCGGCACATTGATGAAAATAAGATGTTGAAGTCCCTCATTATTGTATCGGAGCCTATGTGTCTCTTTAGAACTATTAACATTTGTTTTAAATAGGCATGCATGCTGGAATTGTGTGCATATACATTGCCCAT
This sequence comes from Oryctolagus cuniculus, assembly GCF_051225735.1. Classification (NCBI taxonomy): domain Eukaryota; kingdom Metazoa; phylum Chordata; class Mammalia; order Lagomorpha; family Leporidae; genus Oryctolagus; species Oryctolagus cuniculus. The sequence goes on along the minus strand of NC_142885.1, from coordinate 21,429,784 downwards.
AGTCACATCTTCCTGTACAATTGATCATTTAATCACTACATACTTTTTTTTCTTTTAGCAGTTTTTTTCATTAAATTCTATCTCTTTCTGATAATAAGGTGGTTACATCTTCTGTTTTTGATTTCCCTTAGCATGGGATATCTTTTCCATTCTTTCACTTTGATTCTGTGGGTATCTTTTCCCACAGAAAAGGGTTGAAAGCTATGTCTAGGATTAGGGTAAGAGCTAGAGCTAGAATTATGAATAGGATTAAGGCTATTCTAAGGTTATCATTCACACTATGTTTTGGGCTAGTATTGGGTAAAGCTTAGCATTACTTCTATCCCTAGGCCTATTGTTAAGTTTAGAGCTGGTGATAGGGCTATGACTAATTTTAAGTTTCAGGCTAGATCTTGGGTTACCGTTAGTATTACAGTTAGAGGTAGAGTTAGATTTGTTGTTGAGATGAGATATAGAGGAAAGATTAGAACTACTGTTAGTTTTAGGGTTAAGCTTAGGTTAATGTGTAGGCTAGGGTTAGGGTTAAGTTTAGGGTAAGGTGTAGAGTTAGAGCTACTATTAATGTTAGGATGCAGTTTGCATCCATGTTATGGTTAGGGCTATACTTATTAGGGTTAGGGCTTGGGCTATGGTTTCGTTAAGTGTTAGGGTGATGACTCGTGCTAAGGTTAGGATTAGTTTTCTGGTTAGGGTTACTACTGTGGTTTTGGGTTTTTTTATAATTATTTATTTATTTGAAAGTCAGAGTTACACAGAAAGAGGAGAGTCAGAGAGAGAGAGAGAGAGAAAGAGGAGAGAGAAGGTCTTCCATCCAATGGTTCACTCCCCAATTGGCCACAATGGCCAAAGCTGCGCTGATCTGAAGCCAGGATCCAGGAGGTTCTTCCAGGTGTCCCATGTAGGTACAGGGGCCAAAGGACTTGAACCATCTTCTACTGCCTTCTCAGGCCATAGCAGAGAGCTGGATCGGAAGAGGAGTAGCCGGGTCCCAAACCAGATACCAGCATTTCAGGCCAAGATGTTAACCTGCTGTACCACGGTGCCAGCCCCTGTGGTTTGTGTTTTGCCTAGGTTTTCTGCCACAGTTGGACAGGACTGAGATTAGGATTAATGCTAGAATTAGGGCCCTGGCTTGTGTTAAGTTTAGAGTAAATGATAGATTTACGGACTGTGTGTGGATTAGGACTACAGTTCGGATTAGGCTAATTTCAAGGCAGTTGCCTAGCATTGCTGTTAGAGTCAGGGTTTGGGTAAAATTAGCCCTAGGTCTATAGAATTAGCCCTAGGACTTGATGAGGTATAAAGCTAAGCTAGGTTCTTTTTTTAAAATTAGTTAGGGCCATGGTTAGGTTAGTGTTAGATGTAGGCATAGGGTTATTTTAGGTTTTAGGCTAAACCATGGGTGAGTATTTTAGGGTTAGGAGTATGGTCTGTGTTATTACTACATTTTGATTTAAGATAAGGCCCAAGTTTAGTACTATATTTATTGCTGGGGGTAGAGTTGAATTTTTTATAAGTTTAATTAATTAATTTATTTATTTGAAAGGTAGAGTCACAGACACAGAGATGGAGAGACAAATGTCTTCCATCTGCTGGTTCATTCCCTAAATGGCCACAACCCTTGAGGTGAGCTGATCCAAAGCCAGAAGCTAGGAGCTTCCTGTGGGTTTCCCATGTGAGTATAGCAGCCCAAGGACTTGGGCCATCTTTACTACTTTTCCAGACCATACCAGAGAGCTGGATCAGAAGAGTAGCAGCCAGGACTAGGACTGGTACCCATATGGGATACCAGCAACACAGGTGGAGGCTACACAACAATGTTGGCCCCTAGAGTGGGATTTTCAGTTATGGTTAGTGCTAGAGCTTTATATTTAGGGCTAGGGTTAGGGTTAGAATTAGTTCTAAAGGAAGGGTAAGTTAGTCCTTCTGTTATTGCTAGAGTTTGAACTAAGTTTATGATTAGGTTTACTGCTATCATGGGATTAGAGTAGAGTTAGGCCTAGAGGTAGGATTAGGGTAAATGTTATGGATAGTATTGGGTTTAGGGATAAATTTTTTTTTGGTATGGGTAGGATTTTGGTTACTGTTATTGTTATGATTAGGGTTAGGATTATGTTTAATGTTAGCACTGGTATTATGACTCAGGCTAGGATTATTTGGGGGGGTTGGAGTAGGGCATTGTTGTAGTTAGAGTTATGCTTTGCATTAGCATTAGGAATTGGACTAGTGTTAATTTTTAAATAACTGCTATAACCATGATTAGTAATATGGCATGGTATAGTGTTATATTTAAGTTTGTAATAGAGTTAAGACTAGGGTTGTGGTTATTCCTAGTGTTAGAGTTTAGTATTAGGATTAGGGTTACATTTAATGGTAGATCCTAAAGTAGCTTTAGAGTGAGAGTTACTTTTTGATCTGAGGAAGTAGCAGTGTTAAGGTCAGGGCCAGAAGCTAGTCTAGTTAGGTTTATGGTTACATATTTATTGGGAAGGGATAGGGATATGCCTAGAGCTAGGGTTAGGATTCAATTGCAGTTATTGAGGGTGAGAACTAGGCCTGGAATGAGGTTTTGGGCTAGGTTGGACTGGCCTGTTCTTAGCCTGTGTTCAGGGTTAGAGTTAGAATAGCATTATAGGGTTAGAGTTAGGATCTCGGGTAGGTCTATATTTGTGGGGAGCAATCCGGACTAGACTAAGTTACTCGAATTAAGACTTATTCTATGCATCTGCTCTCCCCCAATATGGCGTTGGGAGAGAAGTAAACAGCTTCCGCACAGCTGCCTCCAGTTCAACCAATAAACTGTAGGACTTGCTACTGATTGGAGGAGAGCAGCGTACTCGGCGTGTGGGCAGCCGAGTTAGGATTGGCGGAGGAGGACTATAAAGGAGGAGAGAGACGGCATGCACCGGGAACATCTATGGGGAACATCTAAGGGAACCCGTGCAGCCCCCGAGAGAACCGGCCGGCGGTGTGCCGCTCCCCTGCGGAAGTGGGGAATGCGGCCGGGGGGAACTGCCCTTCCACGGAGGTGGAAGGGATAGTAGCCGACCCGGGAAGAACCAGCAGCAAACCCGGGGAGGGCCGAGCAGACGAAAGAACAGCGCAGGGTTCAGTGTTGCTCCTCCATGAAGAGGGGGAGCGACATAATGGTGCCGTGACTCGGATTAGGAAACCTAGCTCGGATAGGAAACCTAGCTCGGATAGGAAACCTAGGACGGATATGAAACTTAGGAGGGAAGAAACGGGAAGAACTGGGAAAAATACCGGAGAGAGAGACTAGCAAACAGCCTAGGGAAAAGCCGGACGAAAAGGGTGCCGGAAGAAGCTATTGAAAGCCTAGGCATAGACTCGGATACGGACTACGGGGGGAAGCTGGGAGAAATCTCTAAGGTCAAAAGCGAAAGTGAAAGCTAGAACAAACAGACTCAGACTCGGACGCGGACTGTGGGGAGAGGCCAGGAGAAATGAGGGAGGAATATTGTTGGAGGAAAGCTGGGGGAAATATACCAGGTAGAGAAAAATGTTAGGGAAAATGAAGCCGCGAGTGCAGGCCGAGGCGGATACGAAAGCCACTTTGGGATTCTCAAGTTAGCCCGGGAATAGGGGGCGAAAAGTTGAAGCCAGAAGCTGAAACGTGAGCCTGGTTGGGATCCGTCTGATTAGCCCGGGGAGCAAAGGACGGGAAGCCAAACCGTGGGGCGGAGACGTACGCTGGGTTGAATTCGCCAGGCTAGCCCGGGGAACTTAGATTGAATGCTAGTGGCGGACACGTAAGCTACGCTGTGTTACTCGCGGAAGCCGCCGCGTGCAGAGAGCACGGGGCGTGAATAGATAGGGAACGGGGCTGGCGTAGGCCGTGGTGCAGACGCGAAGGGCGTGGAGACCGCGGAGTGCGCGAAGCCAAGCCGCCCAAAGCCGGGAAGCCGCGCAGATGAGAGACGCGGGCTGAAGCGGCTCGGCGGGAAAGCCGCGGAGGAATAGTCTCGGGGCGGAACCCGCCGGCGGGGCGAGGCGCCGGGAAGCCGCGCGGAGCCGTGAAGCTGCCGCGGGGCGAGGCACCGGGAAGCCGCGCAAAGCCGGGAAGCCGCGCAGATCGGAGAAGCGCGGGCTGAAGCGGCTCAGAGCCGGGAAGTCGCCGAGAAGCAGTCTCGGGGCGGGCGCCGGAAAGCCGCAGGGATAAGAGAAACAGAAGTTTTAGAAGTAAAGTGAGAGAAATAGGAATGCTGGAAGACAGAAGTAAAATGGGAGAAATAGGAATGCCCGGAGATAGAGAAATAGAGAAAAATAAGGCCTCCCCTCAACATGGCAATGTGAGAGCTTGGATTCGGTCTGCCTGATTGAGGCGATGAGCACCTGGGCGGCTAGCAGCTTATGCGCCGCAGGTCACCGAAGACAGGCACGAATTAACATCAGTAAGGCTTCCCCACAATACAACCATTAGGAGGCTTGGATTCGGTCTGCCTGATTAAGGCGGTAAGCGCCAGCAAGCAGCTCGACCAGAGTATGAGCTGCAGGTCACCGAAGATAGGCACAAACCAACACTAATAAGTCTCCCCCACAATACGGCAATGAGAAGGCTTGGATTCGGTTTGCCTGATAGGTTTTGTAAACACCTGCAGGCAGTTCTAGCAGAGCAGAGCATGCGCTGCAGGGCACCGAACACAGGCACGCATCAGCGCCTAAAAACCTCCTCACAACATGGCGAAGAGAGGACCCGGATTCGGTTTGCCTGATAGGACTTGTAAGAGCCTGTGGCAACTCTAGCAAGTAGAGCAGAGTGTGTGCCGCGGGACACCGAAGACAGGCGCGTATCAACGCTAAAAAATAAAAAGAAAGGGGGATCTGTGGGGAGCAATCCGGACTAGACTAAGTTACTCGAATTAAGACTTATTCTATGCATCTGCTCTCCCCCAATATGGCGTTGGGAGAGAAGTAAACAGCTTCCGCACAGCTGCCTCCAGTTCAACCAATAAACTGTAGGACTTGCTACTGATTGGAGGAGAGCAGCGTACTCGGCGTGTGGGCAGCCGAGTTAGGATTGGCGGAGGAGGACTATAAAGGAGGAGAGAGACGGCATGCACCGGGAACATCTATGGGGAACATCTAAGGGAACCCGTGCAGCCCCCGAGAGAACCGGCCGGCGGTGTGCCGCTCCCCTGCGGAAGTGGGGAATGCGGCCGGGGGGAACTGCCCTTCCACGGAGGTGGAAGGGATAGTAGCCGACCGGGGAAGAACCAGCAGCAAACCCGGGTGAGGGCCGAGCAGACGAAAGAACAGCGCAGGGTTCAGTGTTGCTCCTCCACGAAGAGGGGGAGCGACAATATTTAGACTTAGGTTTAGTGAAATGGCTGGGGCTAGGCTTAGGATTAGGTTTATGGCTAGGGTGATAGCAAGGTGTAGGGTTAGTGCTAGGGTTTGGTCTAGGGTTATGGTTGGGAATAGAATTGTACCTAGAGTTATGTTTACAGTTATAGATAGGTTGAAGGTCAAGCAGTGTTTAGAGGTAGGAGAGGGCTCAGGTTAGGACTAGGTTTAAGGGTAGAGCTGGAGTTACAATTATAACTACATTTGAGTTCAGGGTTAGAGCTAGGGTTATAGTCAGGTTAGGTTAGAGTTATGGCTTAGATTATCTTAATGGCTAAGTGTAGATGTAGGGGTAGGTTTAATGCTGCTGTTTGGTTTAGTGTTGGGATTAGTAGAGGACCAGGTTTAGCATTAAGATTAGGGCTAGTTTTAGGGTTATGGCTACAGATAGCTAGGGTTTGAATTACTGTTAAGTCCAGACTTATGCTTTGCATCAGGGCAAGTGTTAGGGCTTGATCTGTTTAGGTGTAGTGCAAGAGCTACAGTTAGTGTTATCACAGGATTTAGGCTACAATTAGAGTTAGAACTAGTGCTAGGTTTACAGTTAGGTTTCTGATTAGAGTTGCAATTACTCTTAGGTTTGGGGTTAGGTTTGGGTTAGAAGCAAACTTAGGAATAGGGTTAGAATTAGTGTTTTCATTTGGGACAAGACTTATGTAAAGTTTAGAGTAAATGTTTATTAAGTTAGATATTTTGTGAGGCTCAGAGCTAGTGTTAGGTTTAGGTTTATGTCTATGGCCTGGTGTTGTATTATTGTTATGCTTGGAGTTAGGCCTAGGGTTAGCAATATGGATTGAATTTTGGTGAGGTTTAAGGCTAGGGATATGTTTATGGTTAGAGTTAGAATTAGTGGTAGGACATGGGTAGAACTATAACTAGATTTAATTTTAGGGTTAGTGTGAAGGCTATGATTATTGTTGAATCTAGGTTTAAGACTAGGATTAGGGCTGCATCTAGGGTTAGCTTTACCATTATGTGTAAGGTTAGGGTGATTATTAGTTTAAGAGTTGGGGCCAGGGCTGTGATAGGGTCTAATGTTAGCTGTAGAGCCAGGACTATATTTTGATTAAGGCTATATTTTGGTTTCAATTTTGACCTACAATTAGGATTAGGCCTAGAGTTAGGTCTAGGTTTACATTTAGGTATAGGGATAGCATTAGGGTTTTTTTTTTTATATGTTTAAAGGAATGGATAGAGCTACTATCAGGTTTATGGTTAGGATTAGGATTAGTTCTAGAGTGAGGGTTAGAGTTATGAATAAAGACAGAGTTAGAGGTAGGGTTAGAGCTATTCTTAGGAATAATGTTATGGTTGTATCAGGGTTCATTTTAGGTATTTATCTATGTTTAGTGTTACATCTAGGACTATGGTTAGGCTAAAGGGTTTGGGATTCAGGCTAATGTTAGGATTAGAACAAGCTCTAAGCTTAGGCTTATGTTATGGATTACTGAAAGATTATGCTTAGGACTATAATAGGGTTAGGTTTATAGTTAAACTTAGCTCTAGGTTTAGTGTTGGTACTATCATTAAGGACTGGGCTCTAACACAGCAAGGGTTAGGCTTAGAGATTGTATGATGGCTAGGGCTAAGGTTAACTTTAGAGCTAGGTTGAGGGTCTGGTCTAAGGTTAGGTTCCAGTTAGGGCTATTGCTAGAAAAAGCCATAAGTTTAGGGCTTTTATGTGGTTTAAAGCTACAGAAAAGTTTATTATTATGGACTTAATTAGGGATATCATCATGCATAAAAATATGGTTACATTTACATTTTGGGTTAGTGATAGGACTATGACTAAATCTATGGGTAATTGTTGGACTCTGCTTAGTGTTAAAGCTCAGACTAGATCTTGGGTTATAGTGTTTATTACAGTGAGGTTTAGAGCTATGTTTATATTTAGGTTTAGGTGCTAGGGATAGAGTTAATGCTAGAATTAATGTTTAAATTAGGGTTAGGGTTAGTACTAAAATTAGGAAGAGTACTAGGGTCAAAATTAGATGTAGGGTTAAGCTTAATGTTAGGGCTAGGGAAGGAGTAAGAGTAGTCTTCCTGGCTGGAACCGTGGCTCAATAGGCTAATCAACTGTCTGCGGTGCAAGCACCCCAGGTTCTAGTCCCGGTTGGGGTGCTGGATTCTGTTCCAGTTGCCCCTCCTCCAGTCCAGCTCTCTGCTATGGTCCAGGAGTGCAGTGGAGGATGGCCCAAGTCCTTGGGTCCTGAACCCTCAGGGAGACCAGGAGAAGCACCTGGCTCCTGGCTTCGGATCAGCATGGTGCACCAGCTGCAGCGTGCTGGCCACAGCAGCCATTGGAGGGTGAACCAATGGTAAAGGAAGACATTTCTCTCTTTCTCTCTCTCTTTCTCACTGTCCACTCTGCCTTTCAAAAATAAAAAAAAATTAAAAAGTATTCTTCCTGTCATTGCTAAGGTTCTGGCTAAAGCTATGAAATCCTTACTTAATGTATACTAAGCTGATCTTCTGTATATTAAGATAATCGAAAATGAATCTTGATGTGAATGGAAGGGGAGAGGGAGTGGGAAAGGGGAGGGTTGTGGGTGGGAGGTACGGTATGGGGGGGAAGCCATTGTAATCCATAAGTCGTACTTTGGAAATTTATATTCATTAAATAAAAGGTAAAATATATATATTTTTTTAAATAAAAAAAAGGTGTGTTTAGGTTTTTTGCTAGAATAGGGATAGAGCCAGGGTTAGGTTTAAGTGCTAAGATTAGAGTAAGGGCTAGTGTTGGGTTATGGTTAGGTCTAGTGTTTGAACTAGGCATGGCATTTGGGTAGGGTTAGGATTAGGCAGAGGGATAGGTTCAAAGCTCTGTTAGGTTTAGTGTTAGGGTTATAGTTTTATGGTCAAAATTGTGTTGGGGTTAGGTTGATTATATTTGGGGCTAGACTCATGTCTAGAGCTACAGTTAGGATTAGGGCTAGGGCTATGGTTAGGTTTAGTGTTAGGGTTGGGGTAGTACTAGGTTTACATTTAGGCTTATGGTTAGTGTTATGACTAGGGTTAGGGTTATGTTAAAGATTAGAATCAGGATTTGTCTTAGAGTTAGTGTTAACATTAGGACCTGGGCTAGGGTTAGAGTTAGAGTTAAATTTGGTTAGTATTATATTGTGGCTTGGATTAGTTTGAGTGCTAGGTCAATAGCTACATTTAGGGCTATGGTTGGCTTAAATTTAGGGCTTAAATTACATAGAAGACATAGACTAGGATCAGTGGTAGAGCAAGCATTACATTTAGGGATAGGGTGTAAACTATGGATAGGTTTTGGTCTAGGGCTTTGTTTATAGTACTGTTAGTATGAGGATAGGACTAGGTTTATTATTAGATATATATTTAGCATTAGAGCCATGACCAAGGCTAGAGTTAGAGCTTGGATTAGGGTTGTTTCTAATTATGGTTAGAACTATTGAAATCACCAAGTCTATTGTTAAGTTTAGAGTAGAGCTATGGCTATGGTTATATTTATGAGAATGGGTAGCATTAGTGGTAGGGCTAGAGTAAACATTAGAAAATTCTTGCCAGTGTTTGTTTTTGTTATTTTTTGAGTTAGGTCCTGGGCTTGGGTAAACCTAGGGTTAAAATTGAGTGTAGATTTAGGGTTATAATGTTGAGTAGGTTTGGGGCCCAGCCTAAGTTTCAGGTTAGGTTATATTTAGGGATAAGATAGGCTTAGGGTTACAATTAATGTTAGGGTTAGAACTAGAGATTAGATTAGTGTTAGGGAAGGGGTTAGTGTTAGGTTTATGAGTAAGGCTTTGCCTAGGTTATGGTTGGAGTTAGGTTAGGGCTAGGTTTGTGACTGGGTTAGACTTAGGGCTACAACTGTGGTTAGGGCTGAGTTTAGGTTGATGGTGAGGGCTAGGGTTATTTTTCAAGCCATTATTAGGGCTATAGACAAGTTTTATGCTAGGGATAGCACTAGGTTTTGTACTTGGACTATGGATAACACTGTCTTTGAGACTTGAGTTAGGGATAAGGCTAGGGTTAATGTTAGAATTTGGAATGAGGATAGCCTTTAGGATTAGAGTTAGATTTAGAGTAATGGTTAGGGTTAGAAAATGAAATGCTGCAAGAGGCTTCTATTTGATATTCTATCTCTAGTTCTTCTGGTACTTCAGGCACACCTACTGCTTCAAGTACAAATAATTTCTATGTTGGAAGCATTGAAGCTGCATTGCTTTTTAAGGGCATTGTAGTTATTGCAGACAATATGCTTAACTGTCTGAGGAAAATCCATGTTGTCAGCCTGGACTTATTTGAGTCTGAATCCCCTTCCTTCTCTGAACTTCAGATTTAGCAGCTCTTTTGAGGTTTGCTAATGCACAGTGTGTTCTCATGCTTAAAATAAAAATGCTTGCTATGCAAATTAGGAAAAGCCAGGAATTCATTTATTAGATTATTATCTTCTCAGGAAAAGCAACATTTTAAGCCAGTCCTAGTGTGTACTACAATTGTGTTCTGTGCACCAACCTCAGGCATATCATATCTTTCAGATATTACACATGTATAGTGTAATGCTTACTAAGTTCATACAGTGTAAAAGAAACATTATCTTAAGTTTCCAGGAAACCTAATGCTTAAGCTCATACTGAGCTGGATATAAATTCACTTCCTTGAGGGAAATTGAAACAAAATATCCCTTTTAAATAGTACCCTTCCACTACATTCTCATGTTGTATACTTATAATGTATTAAGTCCTATGTATATCAAGCAATCAATTGTACACACAGAGAAAACTCAATGCAGCCAATGTGTTCTAATGGAGAAGCCAGTTCAATTCCTTCAAATAACTTCAGGCACCAACATGATATTTGAAACATTGAGAATACATTGTTTATTATGGCCTTGGTTGTTAAAGTAGAAAATTCAATTAATCTTTCTTAGGAAAAAATTGTCAGCCTAATCTAATCTGTACCAGCTTGAAACATAATATATTTTTCATTATATATGTAGAGTGTGTTTCTTTATTGGAAAGCACAATGCTTACTAAGTGCAGAGTTTTAATACAAGCATTCCTTGGAAGGAAACCTAATTTTATAAGTTCATACTAAACTATATAGAAAATCCATTCCTATATAGAACTTATGCAAAATACTCTTTTATAGTAGTTCATTTCTGCAGCAACACCATGTTTGTATACTTTTTGCATACTAAGGCCTATGTATATGAACCAACTCTTGAAAATACATGGAAAACTGTATATAGCAACATGTCTCAATGACATACTAGAACTATTTTTTATTATGATGTCAAACCCAGTATCTCTTTAAAGTAATGTGTGTGTGTTTGTGTGTGTGTGTGTGTGTATATATACATCTATATACACACACACACAATTGACGCTTGAAGCATCATGAATATATTTTCAATTGGGCCTCTGTAGCTAAATCAGAGAGTTCAAGTAATATTTCCCAGGAAAGCAAGGTTTTAAGTCTGTCCTACTGTGTACTCCATATCTTTTTTCTGACAATTACATCAATAACATACCTTTCAGGTATTCTACATGTACAGGGTGTTTTTGTATTTGAAAGCACAATGCTTACTATGTGCATATTGTGTTAACACAACCATGTGCTTGGTGCCTACAAGAAACATGCCCCACAAACAAAGATACACACACAAACTGAAAGTGAAAGGAAGGAAAGAGATATCACATGTTAATGGAAAGTAGAAACAAACAGATGTAGGTATCTTAATATCAATTAAAATAGACTTAACATAAAAATGGATAAAAGAGACAAACAAAGGCAATATGTAATGATTAAGAAATCAATTCAACAGGAAGATGTGATTATAATAAATGTAAATCTACCCAATTACAGGGTACCTGGCTATTTACCACAAATGTTAATTGATCTAAAGGGAGACATGGACTCCAATACAATAATAATGAGGAAATTCAACACCCCACCTCCTTCAATGTACAGATCAACTAGACAGAAAATCAACAAAAACAACAGAGCTAATCTACACTGTAGACCAAAAGACCTAACTGGTATCTATAGAAAATTTCATTAGATAGTACAGAATATACATTCTGTTCATCAGTGCATGCAACTTTCTCCAGGATAGATCATATGCTAGGCCATAGAGTAAATCTCAGCAAATTCAAAATGATCAAACAAATCATGAAACTTTTCTGACCACAACTGAATGAAACTGGAAATTAAAATCTCAAGAATATCAAGAACATACATAAACACATGAAGACTGAACAACATGCTCTGGAAAGAACAGTGGGTCATAGAAGAAATCAAAAAAGAAACAGCAGGTCATCACCATGGCATAATGTGCAGTGTCAGCATCCTATGTGGGTGCTGGTTTAAGTCCTGGCTTTTCCACTTCTGATCCAGCTCTCTACAATAGCCAAGGAGATCAATGAGGATGGTTGAAGTGCTTGGGACCCTGCACCCATGTGGAAGACCCGGAAGAAGCTCCTGGATGGATCCTGGCTTCACACCAGTCCAACTCTGGCCATCATGGCCATTTGGGGGAGTGAACCATTGAATGGAAGCCCTCTCTCTCTCTCTCTCTCTCTCTCTCTCTCTGCCTCTGCTGCTCTGTAACTCTTCCTTTCAAAAAAGTGAATAAATAAATCTTTTAAAAATATATAAAATAAAAAATAAATAAAAGAGAAACAAAAATGCTATAAACAAATGAGGATAGCAATACAGCATATCAGCAATACTGGACACAGTAAAAGCAGTGTTAAGAGGAAACATTACAGCAATTGGTGCCTACCTCAAAATTAGGAAGGCACTAATTAAATAAGCTATCAATGCATCTAAGGATGTAAAGAAACAACAAACCAAACCCAAAATTAATAGGAGGAAGAAAATAAAAATTAGAGAAGTAAGCAAAATTCAAACCAAAAAGCAGTATAAAAACAATGAAATGAAGAGTTATTTACTTGAAAAAAAAAGTTGATGCATCATTGGGCAAACTAACCAAAACACGGGGGAGGGATAGACCCAAATCAGTAAATTAAGAGATGAAAAAGGAAATGTAACCAGAGATATCACAGAAATAAAAATGATAATCAGGAATCACTTATAAAGAACTATATGCCAACAAATTGGAAAATCTAGGATAAACAGATAGATTTCTGGACACAAACAATCTAATAAACTGAGTCATGAAGAATTAGGAAACCTAAACAAGCCAATATCCAGACAGAGATTGAATTAGTCATAAAGGCTCTCACAACAAAGAAAAGTCCAGGAATGGCTTCCATACTGAATTCTACCAGACATTTAATGAACTAATTACAATATTTTCTCAAGTTATTCAAAACAATTGAAAGGGGGAGAATCATCTCAAACTATTTCTATGAAGCCAACATCACCCTAATTCCTAAACCAGGAAAAGATAGAACAGAGAAAGAGAACTATAGTCTGGTATCCCTGATGAACATAGAAGCAAAAATACCAGCTAAGTGAATCCAATAGTACATCAGAAATAGAGTTCACCTTGAGAAAGTGGAAGTAATGTCTGTATGCAGTAATGGCTCAAAATTTGAAAATCAAAAATGTGATAAATCAGATTAACAAACTGAATAAAAATCATATGACTATTTCAATAGATGCAAGACAGCATTTGATAAAAGAAAACATCCTCTCATGATGAAAACCTTAAGCAAACTGGCTATAGAATCAACATTTCTCATCAATCTCGGCAATTTATTTCAAAACCACAGATAGCATCTTACTGAACGTAGAAAGTTGGAGGCATTCCAAAAAAGATCTAGAACCCGGGCGGAGCCAAGATGGCAGAATAGTGAGGGCGTGCACCGATAGTCCGGGAAAATTTAGTTTAATAAAAGGGGAGTTACGGTAGCCTCAGAAAAAAGAACCAGGAAAATATTGCAGAGGAAACTCTTCTGGATCGAGTGGCTGTGAATCGGAGGACCTACTGGGAGAACAAGGTCGCCCACCTCGCGGAAGCCGAGCTGCGGGACCGAGCCGCGGGACCGAGCCACGGAAGCCGCAGGGTCTGCGCGCGTGCTCGAAGGGGAGTGCATGCCACACAGACAACAGCGGGGAGACTTGGGATGTCCAGGGCTCCAAGTCCACACATCGGCACTGGAAGGGGTGGTGAGCTCAATAACCCGAGACATTGGTGGGGAAACAGGGGTCAGAATCTAGAGGGGGGCCGGAAAGTGCAGCAAACTCACTACCGGAAAGAAGGGAAAAAAAAAAGATTGGGGGTTTCTCTTTCCCCTAACCTTGCAAAGGTTGCAAGGCTGCAAGGCTTGAAGAATTCGCAAGAGACAAAGAGCGGGCCCCCTCTCTGGATTTACATATCAACGGGGGAGAGCTAAGGAACTGAGTCACTACAATTCAGTAGTCTAGGCAACCCAGTGGGAGTCCAGAGGAGCCTAAACAGACTCTGTGGGTAGAAGCCAGAGACTGGAAGCTAAATACCATCAATTCTGCACAGCCGTGCCGTGCGGTGTTACTTACACCCTGAATAAATAAAATAAATAAATAAATAAATAAAAAGAGAGAGATTTACCACGGATAACCTGAGGGTGTCACCTTTGCACACCCTTAACCAGGAAGAACCAAGCAGAGCTCTCAGGCCGCACCCATCTCAAGCCTCCAAGGCTCCTCCAACAGCAGGCAGTCCACTTAACACGGACATAGTATAAAATAAAAAAAAAATGCACAGTGATGCAAGAAGAATTAACTATGCCAACTAACAAACACAGAAATCGAGGGAACAAGATCAATGATGACATAATGATGCCTCCAAATAAAACACCCCAAACCAAGATTATGAAGATGATGAGATAGAAGAAATGCAAGATATGGATTTCAAAAAATTTATGATAAGAACATTTAGAAATTTTCAAAAGCAAATCCTTGAACTACAGAAATCCTTATTGGACAAGATTGAAAATCTCTCTCGTGAAAATGAAATTTAAAGGAAGAATCAAAATGAAACTCAGAAACTAGTAGAACAGGAAAGTGTGATATTAAAGAGAAATCAAAATGAAATGAAGAGTTCAATAGATCAAATGACAAACACATTAGAAAGCCTTAAAAACAGAATGGGTGAAGCAGAAGAGAGAATATCGGACTTAGAAGATAGAGCACAGGAAAACATACAGTCAAACCAAAGAAAAGTAGAGGAAATTAGAAATCTAAAAAATATTGTTGGGATACTATTAAAAAAACCAACATTCGAGTTCTAGGAGTTCCTGAAGGCATGGAGAGAGAGAAAGGATTAGAAGGCCTTTTTAGTGAGATACTAGCAGAGAACTTTCCAGGTTTCGAGAAGGACAGAGACATCCTAGTACAGGAAGCTCATAGAACCCCCAATAAACATGACCAAAAGAGATCCTCACCACGACATGTGGTAATTAAACTCACCACAGTGAAACATAAAGAAAAGATCCTAAAATGTGCAAGAGAGAAATGTCAGATTACTCTCAGAGGATCTCCAATCAGACTCACAGCTGACTTCTCATCAGAAACACTACAGGCTAGGAGGGAATGGTGAGACATAGCACAGGTGCTAAGAGAGAAAAATTGCCAGCCCAGAATATTATATCCTGCCAAGCTCTCATTTGTGAATGAAGGTGAAATAAAGACCTTTCATAGCAAACAGAAATTGAAAGACTTTGTGGCCACTCATCTGGCCCTGCAAAAGATACTTAAAGATGTGCTACACTCAGAAACACAGAAACACGGCCATCAATATGAAAGAAGGGAAAGGAAGAACACCTACCAGTAAAAGAGCATGGGAAGTTCAAAGCATATACTAGAAAATATTTCCCGGAAAATGGCAGGGCAAAGTCACTACGTATCAATAGTCACATTGAACATTAATGGTCTGAATTCTTCAGTTAAAAGACTCCATTTGGCTGACTGGCTTAAAGAACACTACCCAACTATTTGTTGCCTACAAGAAACACATCTCTCTAACAAAAGGCTTGCAGACTGAAAGTGAAAGGTTGGAAAAAGATATTCCATGCCAACAGAAACCAAAAAAAAGCAGGTGTAGCCATATTAATATCAGACAAAATAAACTTTAATACAAAAACTGTTAAGAGAGACAAAGAGGGACACTATATAATGATTAAGGGTTCAATTCAACAGGAAGATGTAACTATTATAAATGTATATGCACCTAATTACAGGGCACCGGTCTATTTAAAAGATATGTTAAGGGACTTAAAGGGAGATTTAGATTCCAATACAATAGTACTGGGGGACTTCAATACTCCACTCTCAGAAATAGACAGATCATCCGGACAGAAGATCAACAAGGAAACAGCAGATTTAATTGACACTATTGCCCAAATGGATCTAACAGATATCTACAGAACTTTCAACCCTACATCTACAGACTTCACATTCTTCTCAGCAGTGCATGGAACCTTCTCTAGGATTGATCACATACTAGGCCATAAAGCAAGTCTCAGCAAATTTAAAAGAATTAGAATCATACCATGCAGCTTCTCAGACCATAAAGGAATGAAGTTGGAAATTAGCAACTCAGGAAACCCCAGAAAGTATGCAAACACATGGAGATTGAACAACATGCTCCTGAATGAACACTGAGTCATTCAAAATCAAAAGAGAAATCAAAAACTTTCTGGAAGTAAATGAAGACAACAACACAACATATCAAAATGTATGGGATACAGCAAAGCAGTATTGAGAGGCAAATTTATAGCAATAGGTGCCTATATCAAGAAATTGGAAAGGTACCAAATAAATGAGCTTTCAACGCATCTCAAGGACCTAGAAAAAATGCAGCAAACCAAACCCAAATCTAGTAGGAGAAGAGAAATAATTAAAACCAGAGAAGAAATCAATAGGATTGAATCCAAAAAAACATTACAAAAAATCAGCCAAACGAAGTGCTGGTTTTTTGAAAAAATAAACAAAATTGACACCCCATTGACCCAACTAACTAAAAAAAAGAAGAGAAAAGACCCAAATCAATAAAATCAGAGATGAAAAAGGAAACATAACAACAGACACCACAGAAATAAAAAGAATCATCAGAAATTACTACAAGGACTTGTATGCCAGCAAACAAGAAAATCTATCAGAAATGGATAGATTCCTGGACACATGCAATCTACCTAAATTGAACCAGGAAGACATACAAAACCTAAACAGACCCATAACTGAGACAGAAATTGAAACAGTAATAAAGGCCCTCCCAACAAAGAAAAGCCCAGGACCAGATGGATTCACTGCTGAATTCTACCAGACATTTAAAGAACTGACTCCAATTCTTCTCAAACTATTCAGAACAATCGAAGAAGAGGGAGTCCTCCCAAATTCTTTCTATGAAGCCAGCATCACCTTAATTCCTAAGCCAGAGAAAGATGCAGCACTGAAAGAGAATTACAGACCAATATCCCTGATGAACATAGATGCAAAAATCCTCAATAAAATTCTCGCCAATAGAATGCAACAACACATCAGAAAGATCATCCACCCAGACCAAGTGGGATTTATCCCTGGTATGCAGGGATGGTTTAATGTGCGCAAGACAATCAATGTGATACACCACATTAACAGACTGCAGAAGAAAAACCATAAGATTATCTCAATAGATGCCGAGAAAACATTCGATAAAATACAACACCCGTTCATGATGAAAACTCTAAGCAAACTGGGTTTGGAAGGAACATTCCTCAATACAATCAAAGCAATCTATGAAAAACCCACAGCCAACATCCTATTGAATGGGGAAAAGTTGGAAGCATTTCCACTGAGATCTGGTACCAGACAGGGATGCCCACTCTCACCACTGCTATTCAATATAGTTCTGGAGGTTCTAGCCAGAGCTATTAGGCAAGAAAAAGAAATTAAAGGGATACAAATTGGGAAGGAAGAACTCAAACTATCCCTCTTTGCAGATGACATGATTCTGTATTTAGGGGACCCAAAGAACTCTACTAAGAGACTATTGGAACTCATAGAAGAGTTTGGCAAAGTAGCAGGGTATAAAATCAATGCACAAAAATCAACAGCCTTTGTATACACAGACAATGCCATGGCTGAGGAAGAACTTCTAAGATCAATCCCATTCACAATAGCTACAAAAACAATCAAATACCTTGGAATAAACTTAACCAAAGACGTTAAAGATCTCTACGATGAAAATTACAAAACCTTAAAGAAAGAAATAGAAGAGTATACCAAGAAATGGAAAAATCTTCCATGCTCATGGATTGGAAGAATCAATATCATCAAAATGTCCATTCTCCCAAAAGCAATTTACAGATTCAATGCAATACCAATCAAGATACCGAAGACCTTCTTCTCAGATCTGGAAAAAATGGTGCTGAAATTTATATGGAGGCACAAGAGACCTCGAATAGCTAAAGCAATCTTGTACAACAAAAACAAAGCCGGAGGCATCACAATACCAGATTTCAGGACATACTACAGGGCAGTTGTAATTAAAACAGCATGCTACTGGTACAGAAACAGATGGATAGACCAATGGAACAGAATTGAAACACCAGAAATCAACCCAAACATCTACAGCCAACTTATATTTGATCAAGGATCTAAAACTAATTCCTGGAGCAAGGACAGTCTATTCAATAAATGGTGCTGGGAAAACTGGATTTCCACATGCAGAAGCATGAAGCAAGACCCCTACCTTACACCTTGCACAAAAATCAACTCAACGTGGATTAAAGACCTAAATCTACGTCCTGACACCATCAAGTTACTAGAGAACATTGGAGAAACCCTTCAAGATATTGGCACAGGCAAAGAATTTCTGGAAAAGACCGGGAGGCACAGGCAGTCAAAGCCAAAATCAACTATTGGGATTGCATCAAATTGAGAAGTTTCTGTACTGCAAAAGAAACAGTCAGGAGAGTGAAGAGACAACCGACAGAATGGGAAAAAATATTTGCAAACTATGCAACAGATCAAGGGTTAATAACCAGAAATTCCACAAAACCAAAACCAACAATCCACTTAAGAGATGGGCCAAGGACCTCAATAGACATTTTTCAAAAGAGGAAATCCAAATGGCCAACAGGCACATGAAAAAATGTTCAAGGTCGCTAGCAATCAGGGAAATGCAAATCAAAACCACATGAGGTTTCACCTCACCCCGGTTAGAATGGCTCACATACACAAATCTACCAACAACAGATGTTGGCGAGGATGTGGGGAAAAAGGGATACTAACCCACTGTTGGTGGGAATGCAAACTGGTCAAGCCACTATGGAAGTCAGTCTGGAGATTCCTCAGAAACCTGAATATAACCCTACCGTTCGACCCAGCCATCCCACTCCTTGGAATTTACCCAAAGGATTTTAAATTGGCAAACAAAAAAGCGGTCTGCACCCTAATGTTTATCGCAGCACAATTCACAATAGCCAAGACCTGGAACCAACCTAAATGCCCATCAACGGTAGACTGGATAAAGAAATTATGGGATATGTATTCTTTAGAATACTATACCGTAGTAAGAAACAACGAAATCCAGTCATTTGCAACAAAATGGAGGAATCTGGAACACATCATGCTGAGTGAAGTAAGCCAGTCCCAAATGGACAAATACCATATGTTCTCCCTGATCGGTGACAACTGACTGAACACCAAAAAGGAAACCTCCTGAAGTGAAAAGGACACTATGAGAAATGGTGACTTGATCAGCATAGCCCTGACTGTTAATGAACAACTTAATACATTATCCCTCTTAGTACTTTTTTTGTCTGTTCTACTTAATATGACTGGTTTAATTCTGTAATTATCACGCAGTTATTCTTAAGTGTTGAAAAGTAACTGAAATGTGATCCCTGTTAAACATAAGAGTGGGAATAAGAGAGGGAAGAGATGTATAATTTGGGACATGCTCAAGCTGACTTGCCCCAAATGGTAGAGTTAGAAACATACCAGGGGATTCCAATTCAATCCCATCAAGGTGGCATGTACCAATACCATCTCACTATTCCAAGTGATCAATTTCAGTTCACAATTGATCATAATGAAAGGACTAAGAGTCAAAGGGAGCACATAAACAAGTCTAGTACCTGCTAACACAAACAGATAGAATAAAAAAAGGGGAGAGTGATCCAACATGGGAAGCGAGATACTCAGCAGACTCATAGAATGGCAGATGTCCTAAATAGCACTCTGGCCTCAGAATCAGCCCTAAAGGCATTCCGATCTGGCTGAAAAGCCCATGAGAGTATTTCAGGCATGGAAAGCCAAGACACTCTGGCAAAAAGATCTCTGTGAGTGAGATCCTAGTGGAAAGAACAGGTCTTCAAAGAAGGAGGTACCTTTCTCTGAAGGGAGGAGAGAACCTCCACTTTGACTATGACCGTGTCTAAACAAGATAAGAGTCGGAGAACTCAAGGAGCTTCCATAGCCTTGGAAACTCATGACTGGAGCATAGGGAGATTACTGATGCCATAGACAGGAGTTTTAATTTGTAAAGTCAACAACAGGAGTCACTGTGTGCTTACTCCTCATGTAGGATCTCTGTCCTTAATGTGCTGTACATTGAGGCTTAATGCTATAACGAGTACTCAAACAGTATATTTCACTTTGTGTTTCTATGGGGGTGCAAACTGTTGAAATTTTTACTTAATGCATACTAAACTGATCTTCTGTAAAAAAAAAATTATCAATTCCCAACTTGACTCTCACTGGGATTAAACATGACAATAGGTCTGATCTGATTTCATCTATGATTTTTCACTTTATGTTTCTGTGTGGGAGCAAACTGTTGAAATCCTTACTTAATGTATACTAAGCTGATCGTCAGTATATTAAGATAATCGAAAATGAATCTTGATGTGAATGGAAGGGGAGAGGGAGTGGGAAAGGGGAGGGTTGTGGGTGGGAGGGACGGTATGGGGGGGAAGCCATTGTAATCCATAAGTCATACTTTGGAAATTTATATTCATTAAATAAAAGTTAAAAAAATATTATATTAGGAAACAAAAAGATCCCCATAAGAGACTATCAGAATTATAAGAGAATTCAGCAGCTTCAGGATGCAAAATCAACACAAAAAATAATATCATTCATACATGCCAACAACTACCTGAAAAAGGACTTACAAAAACCACCTCACTGGCTGGCGCCACGGCTCACTAGGCTAATCCTTCACCTTGTGGCACCAGCACACCGGGTTCTAGTCCCAGTTGGGGCACTGGATTCTGTCCTGGTTGCCCCTCTTCCAGGCCAGCTCTCTGCTGTGGCCCGGGAAGGCAGTGGAGGATGGCCCAAGTGCTTGGGCCCTGCACCTGCAGGGTGCAAGGAGAAGCAAGGAGAGCCAGGAGAAGCATCTGGCTCCGGGCTTCAGATCAGCGTGATGGGCCAGCCACAGCGGACATTGGAGGGTGAACCAATGGCAAAAAGGAAGACCTTTCTTTCTGTCTCTCTCTCTCACTGTCCACTCTGACTGTAAAAAAAAAAAAAAAAAAAAAAAAAAAAAAAAAAAAAAAAAAAAAAAACCTCACTCACAAAAACTACCAAAATACTGATAAATTTAATACGGAATGTGAAAGATCTCTACAATGAAGATTCTAAAACATTAGTGAAAGAAACAGAAGATATAAAAAAAGAAACAAAAAAAATTCATGTTTCAACTACTGGAGGAATTAATACGCCCAAATGTATATACCATAACCAAAATTTACAGATTCATTTCAATCCCCATCAACACTTTAGGTCTATTCTTCACAGATATAAACAATCCTAAAATTTAGATGGAAATACAAGAGACACTGAATGGCAAAAGTAGTATTAACCAATGATAACAATGTAACCAATAATAACAATGACAGAAGCATTACAATATCAGATTCCAAGACACATTACAGGGATATTGTAATCAAAACAGCATGGCACTGGCATAAAAATAGACATGCAACCCAATAGAACAGAATAGAAACACCAGAAATAACTCTGCACATCTATAACCATTTAATATTGGGCAAATTGCTAAAAATTCCTTGAAAAGTTACTGGGAAAATTGGATTTCTGCATGCAGAAATTTGAAACTAGATCTCTACTTATATTCTATACAAAATATTGACTAGAAATGAATCAAGGATCTAACTTTAAGATCAGAAACTATCAAACTACTAAAGGAAAGCATAATAGAAATATTGCAGGACACTGGCTTAGGCAATGACTCTTTGTATAATGCCTCAGAAGCACAGTTAAGAAAGCTAAAAAGAGAAACGGGATTCTATCAAATTTAAGATGTTTCTGCACTACAAAGCACAGAGTGAAGACAGAAATGACAGAATGGAAGACAATCTTTGAAAACTATGCATTTGATAAAAGATTAATATCCATAGTATATAAGGAGCTCAAGAAACCAACAATGAAATAAAAGAGTTGAGAAATGGGCAAAGGATATCAATGGATTTTATTTATTGCATTTTCTTCAACCATTCATGCATCAATACACACCTAGGTTAAATCCTTACCTATTGTGAGTTATGTTGGAAATTGGAGCTCAGGTATATCTTTCAGCTGCTTATTTCACCTCAATGAAACATATGACTAGGTGTGGGATAAATGGGTCATAGATAATATCTATTACTAATTTTGTGGAGAACATGCACTCTGATCTGAAAAATGGCTGTACTAACTTTCATTCTCACTAACAACGTAAAAGGGCACCTTTTTCTTCACATCCTCACAAACATTTATTTTTTTCTGAGAATAGCTACTTTAACAGGAGTCCTAGTTTGCATACTTCATTCCTGAAGGCATAGAAAACCTAAACAGAATAATAAACAAGATGTAGTTTGAATAAATAACAAAGAACCCATTGTATGGGTTCTATTAAAATTTATTCCTCAAGCCACAGAAAACAAAACAGATCAGTAACCAAGATGCCAATCAAGACAGAACAAAGACCTTCCCAACAAAGAAAAGCCCAAGACCAGATGGCTTCACTGCTGAATCCTAACAAACTTTTAAAGAGGAACTAATTCCCTAATCTCAATTCTTCTCAAAGTATTCAAAACAATTAACAGGGAGAAAATCCTCCCAAATTGCTTATAGGAGGACAGCATCACCTTAATTCCAAAAGCCAGAAAAAGATACAACAAAGAATGATAATCACTGACATTTATCCATGATGAACAGAGCAAAAATATTCAACAAAATATCACATAATTGAATCAAACAAAACTTCAGAAATATTGTTCACCTGGAACAAGTGGGATTTATCGCCAGTACACAGAAAAGGTTCAACATATGGATATCAGTATAAATGACACATCACATTAACAAACAAGTAGAATAAAACCATATGATTATGTCAATAGATGTAGAAAGTCATTTGATGAAAGACAACATCATCTCATGATAAAAACCCTTATTTCTTACCGCCATCAAGGCAATATATGACAAACACACAGCAAGCCTCATACTGAATGGGGAAAAGCTGGAAGCATTTCCACCAAGATCCAGAACCTGACAAGGATGTCCACTCTCACCATTGCTATTTAATATAGTTCTGAATGTTTTAGCCAGAGGCATAAGGCAAAAAAAAAAAAGAAATTAAAGGGAAAGGAGGAAGTCAAATTGTCACTGTTTGCAAGATGGCATAATTCTATATATATATATATATAGAATTATATATATATTAATAAATATATATATATATATTAAACCAAATGACTCCACCAGGAGACTACTGGAACTCATCACAGAGTTTGACAGTGTTGCAGAATATAAAACCAATGCACAAAATCAATATCCCTTGTATACACAATGCCATGGCTGAGAAAAACTTGTAAGATCATTACTATTCACAGTAGTTCCAACAAACTTAAATACTCTGGAATAAATTTAATCAAATATAGGAAAGATCTCTACAATCAAAATTACAAATCAATAAAGAAAGAAATAGAAGATGCCACAAAAATGGAACACTCTTCCATGCTCATGGATTGGAATAATTAATATCAAATGTCCATTATATCCATTGCAACTTACAAGCTCAGTACAATGTCATTCTTCTCATATGTAGAAGAATGATGCTAAAATTCATATTTAAACAACAGAGACCTGGATAGCCTAAACAACTAAAACAAGACTGGTGGCATCAAAATACCAGATTTCAATACAGAATATACAGGGTAGTTATAACCAAAACAGCCTGGTACTAGAACAAAAATAGAAATGTTGACAAATGAAAAAGAATAAAAATACAAGAAACTAACCTACACATCTACAACCAACTAATCTTTCACAAATGAGCTAAAATTAGCCCCTGGAGAAAAGACAGTCTCTTCACCAAATGGTGCTGAAAACATTAGATCTACACATATAGAAGTGTGAAACAAGACCCTACCTTACACCTTATACAAAAATTAACTCAAAATGGACCAAAGACCTAAATCTAGGACCTGATACCACCACATTACTAGAGGAAAATATTGGTGAAACTCTTCAATGCATTGGCATAAGCAAAAACTTCATGAAAAAAGCCTCAGAAGCACAGTCAGTAAAAGCAAAAATATAGAAAAATGAGATTATGTTAAGCTAGGAAGTTTCTGCACTGCAAAGGAAACACTCAAAAACATGAAAGACAACTGACAGAATGGGAAAAATTTTTTGAAATTATGCAATAAAAGACCAATATCCAGAATTTATTAAGAACCCAAGAAACTCAACAACAAAACAAAAAATCCAGATAAGAAATGGCCAAAGGACATAAACAGTTACTTTTCCAAAGACGAAATGGCCAATGATGAAAAAATGCTCAGGATCACTAGCCATCAGGGAAATGCAAATAAAAACCACAATGAAAGGGTAGCACTGTAACATAGTGTGTAAAGCCACTGCCTGCAAAGTGAGCATCCCTATGGTAACTCTGCCTTTCAAATAAATTTTAAAAAGTCTTTAATTTTTTTAAATTTTGAAGAACAAAGTGTTTTTATTTGAAAAAAAGCTAATATTGTAATTGAAACATATTTTGAGGAATTCACAAAAAAATTTACAATGCAGCAGAATATAGGATAAAGATACAAATATCAATTACATTTCTGTATAGTAGCAATGAACATTAAAAAAAATATAATTAACATTCAAGATAGCATTGAAGTAAAAATACCACTAAGAAATTTAAGAATAAAAACACTGAATTTTGTAATGGAAAAATAAAAAATATAGGAACATATCATTTTTAAAATCAGTTACTTCAATAAGACATTTAATAATGCAAAAAGATATGATTACTATTAGTCATTGGGTAAATGCAAACAAAACCTAAAGATATCACTTAATATTCAGTAGGATGATTCTGATTCAGCCATAGATAAATGCTGACTGAGACAGATGGACAACATGGAACCCTCATACACTTTCAGTAAAATAGTGCAACCATTGTGAAAAATAATTTGCAGTGTCTTAGCAAGTTCTACATAGGATTATTTCTTAACTCAGCAGTTTCTCTCCTGTATGCCAAAAGATAAAAAATCCACTTGCTCACGTCTGCTCACTGCAGCAATATTTATGAAAGCCAAATGTGAAATCAACTCAAATACTGAATGTAAAAATAACAGTGTGTAATATATCTTTTATAATGGTACACCATTTGGCAATAAAAATTAATTAACAAATTACCGACTACAAAAGTAAAAACTCAAGAGAAGAAATTAGAAGCAAAACCCCACATACTGCAACATTGTACAATTTCAATTATAGGATATGTCCATAA
The DNA here is from genome assembly GCF_051225735.1 of Oryctolagus cuniculus. Taxonomy (NCBI): domain Eukaryota; kingdom Metazoa; phylum Chordata; class Mammalia; order Lagomorpha; family Leporidae; genus Oryctolagus; species Oryctolagus cuniculus. The sequence goes on along the minus strand of NC_142885.1, from coordinate 21,404,715 downwards.
AAGGCCAATCTCTGGAGATAGATTTTAGATTAGTGCCTGTCTGGGGCTGATGGTAAATGAAACTTTACTGTAAGTAATATGAAGAATTGCGGGATAAATGAAAACATGTTAATATTATAATATGGTTATGATTAGGTATATTGCCAGTACAGTACAAAGCAAAGGACATTCACCTAAATCAAGGGACAGTTAGGACTGAGCAGATAAACTCTTAAGTTTGGGCTTCACAGAAGAAACTGAATACCAACAAATATGGGAGAGTTTCACCTATTTTGTGGAGCATGAAATTAATATACTCACTTTGGTTCAAAACTACTTAAAACCATAAATATGAGGAGCCTTACAATTCATAGACAATGTTTAGAATGAAATAATATGCATGTTTCAAGGAATTTTTCACCAAAATTAATCTGCTATTTAGTTCATTATTTCTTGTTTGATATTGTCCTAATTCAAATTAATACCATACACACTTAGAGAACCACTTCATTTTGCTTATGCGAAACAATTCAAAAGATTATTAATTACAAATTTAAGCTAAAATACTGCCTCCTAATTGCTCCACTTTTCCTGGGAAAATACCAATTCAGTTATTTTCAGATTATCTTTGTCTTAATAAAATATTTCCAAAGATACTAATAGTAGTTATGACACTAATTTAAATATTTTGACATCCCTTAATATTATACACCCAGTAAGATGCTGTTCTGGGTTCATATTTTGTTGACAATAATTATACATATCTACAGGTAACAGTGTGAAATTTTAATCACATATACAATGTGTAATGATCAAATCAAGATACATTTTCCCTTCTATGACATTACACCTCATAATCAGAGCCTTGGAATATCTTCCTTCTATTTGCTCATAAAATAATGAATGTATTACTGTAAACTATGGTCACCCCACTATTCTATGTAATACTAAGACCTTAATCCTATAATCTAACTCTGATTTGGTACCAAGCACTCCAAGTAGTTTTTACAAGCTTCTTAATTAATTAGTTTGAAAGAAAAAAAAAGACAAACACACATACATACAGACAGGGAAAGAGAATATTCCCTTCCACTGAGAATATTCCCATCACAAATGCCTAAAACAGCTTTGGATATATCGTACCTCAACAATGATTCAGATATGACATGAAATGTACAGGTGACAAAAGGAAGTAAGACTGCAAAAAACTAAAAGACAAAAAAAATCTGTGTACTAAAAGGAAAACTAAACAGAGAAAACAAAGAATGGGAGAAAAAGTTGGCAAATATAGTATCATTAAGGGAGTAATACGAAGAAATACACTCCTAACTATAAATAAAATTGGACAAAGAATCAGATAGTTTTTCCAATCAAGATATGAAAGCACCCAACAGGTATTTTAAAAGGGGCCGCACTGCTAACCAATACCACAATATTATCACCTCACATATGTAGAAATGGCTATTATCAAAAACTAAAAATATAACAAGTACTGAATCAGATCTTTAGAAAAAATAACACATAAATTGTCTGAGGGAATGTAAATTGGTAAATTCACTATGAAAAACACTATGGGGCCGGCGCTGCAGCTCAACAGGCTAATCCTCCACCTAGCGGTGCCGGCACACCAGGTTCTAGTCCCGGTCGGGGCGCTGGATTCTGTCCCGGTTGCCCCTCTTCCAGGCCAGCTCTCTGCTGTGGCCCGGGAGTGCAGTGGAGGATGGCCCAAGTCCTTGGGCCCTGCACCCCATGGGAGACCAGGAGAAGCACCTGGCTCCTGCCTTCAGATCAGCGTGGTGTGCTGGCTGCAGTGTGCCGGCTGCAGCGGCCATTGGAAGGTGAACCAACGGCAAAGGAAGACCTTTCTCTCTGTCTCTCTCTCTCTCTCTCACTGTCCACTCTGTCTGTCAAAAAAAAAAAAAAGAAAGAAAAAAAAAAGAAAAGAAAAACACTATGGAAGTATCCCAAATAAAATTAAAAATGGAACACGTGACAAAGTAATCCCACTACTGGATGTGTATCCAAAGGAAATAAAATCACTATCTCAAAGGTACACTGGCACATCCATGTTCATATGAGCATTATTCACAAGAACAAGAAATGGAAATACCATGGTCAATAGATGAATAGAGAAAAACATGATACGCATGCACACAATCGAATCACATCCAACAATAAAAAAGAAATTCTAGCATTTTATCACAACATGGATCCAAATAAATTAATGTGGACATCAGGCTGCATGAAGTATGACACAGAAAGATAAATACCACATAATCTCCTGAATTTGTGGAATTGGAGAAAATCAAACTTAATCACAGAACAGAATAGTGGTTTCTAGGGGCTGAGAGTGGAGGAAGTGTGAAGATGTTAGGAGATAAATTAACTCCTTGAGACCTAATATACAGCACAGAAATAATATCAATACACTATTCAATACTCACAACTTGTTAAGATCTTAAGTATTATTTTAAAGACTATGCAAGGTGATATGGATATGTTAACTTGTCTTAATCATCTCATAATACATATGTAAGAGGGGATTCCAAAAATTTAGTGAAAAACTAGATTAAATGATAAAGTGAATTTCCCGTGGACTTAAAAACACCTCAAATAACATTGCAGGCCTTGAATATACACAAATTTTGTCAATTTTATCCCAATAACCTTGAAAAATCACCCTATATCAAAATAAAAATTAAAACTTAGAAATCTAGGCTTATATTTTTGGGGTTGGGAAGGTTGTCATGGAACAGAAATAGTTTTTAAAACACCCATAAATGTAACGAGCTAAACTTTCTATTTGAAAGGTCAAAGACAGCCAACAGCCTATCAAGGGAATGTGTAAGGGCAAAGATGACACCTGAGTACAAATTACAGTGTGCTCCTGTCCCCCTAAAACCTGAACCAAAACACTGAGTGAAATAAAACTACTTTGTTTTTAACTTACTGTCTATGACACTGTTATTTTCAACAGAAAATGAGGTCAGACCTCCAGAATGGGCTATGCTGACAGATCAAGGTCCGTGAATTAAGACCTGCTTCTGACATATTCAGAAAACTTGTGGATTCATGTCACCCCTGGAGTAAAAAGAGCAACTGAGGACCCCTTAAACAACAGCTCCTCACTGCATGAACCCTCCACACAGCCCACATTCCCCATAATGACCACCCCGTCCCCACTGCATAAATGGGGAAGGCAGGGGGCTGCTGCCAGCAGCTGCCCAGAGATGGCCCCTAGGCTGTGAGCAAGAAACGGACAGGACACCTGAAGTCCTCACACTGCAGACCAGAGAGGGCCAAGGGAAGTGTCATTCCAGCAGCGAGATGGGGCCTATGGACTAGAGATGACCTCTGTGAAACCGGCAACCTCTCAGCCTTTTCTGACAACATCCAGGAAGTCTGCCTTCCCCTCTCCTCAAGCCCCGCCCCACACACTCACCATTTTGAGTGTTCGAGGTGGGTGGCGTCCTTCAATGGAAGATGGTCAGAAAACAGCGGAGAGAGAGCAGCAAACGCTGACTGCCTTTAGAGATTCCCAACAACAGAGCCCACTCCTAGAACCTCCCTCCACCTCAGAACTGGAAGACTACTGTGGCATCAAGATCCTGCGGGATTACGTAGCATTTACACCACCGCATCTGACTGAACAGCTTGCATTGCCGTGAGTGTGCACAACGTCTAAAAGACGCAGCCAATCAGAATCCTCCATAGCGCTGACACACGAGTTCAGGTCGTGCCAGATGGAAAAAATAAGAGGAGTCAGGTTCATTTCCAACACTGCGTCCTCTTTGGCTCCAGCCTCCCTGTAGTGGGAGGGAGTTTCTCCTCCCTGGTCCTGCAAACTGCTGGACTCCCTCCCACCTCTTTCTGGAAAAGATCCTATTGGGTGTTGCAGGAACCTCCTTCAGGTCAGTTACAATTTAATGGCTGTTTATTGGCTCAGAGCCATTCTTATTCATATGTGGAACACATTTTTATGTTGAGTCCTCTGTGTTCTTTTTTATTATGAATTTAAAGAATGTATAAAGATATCTCATAATTTAATCCTTTTTTCCCATTTCTCTTGCAAATTTTTTTCTAGTCTGACTACTGTGCTTTAATATTTTCTTTGTTTCTTGCTTGTACTTAGTAATTAAGACTATGAATATATATATATGTATGTATATGATTGGTATTTATAGTAATGTCTTTTACCAGTTGTATTTGTTTTTATAGATTACCTCTGTATATAATCATCCAATATATTCATATTTTATGACTTAGAAATTGATCTTTATAATTTATAATTTCTTTTTGCTCCTTTATACCCCTTACTACCCCTGCAATAGAAAGATTTTAAATCTAGCAGTCCCATTCCTGGGTATGTATATCTAAAGAAAATTAATTTGGTATACCATCTTTATATTTGAGAAATGGAAAAAAAAACTCAGTGTCTACAAAATGATGAATGGAAAAAGAATGTGAATGCACACAAAGGAAAGCTATTTGATGGAAATGGAGGACATGTTCATTTACAACAATATGGATGGATGTGAGACTCCTTATCATATAAAAAATATGCCAAACCCAAAAAGACATGAGCGACATAGTCTCAGTCATATGTGGACTCTAACAAAGTGCTTCTCATAGATGCTAAGAGTATGATGGTGGCTAACAGAAACAGGGAAGAGTAGGAATGAGAAACTGTTTGGGAAAAGTTGTTTAACAGGTACTAGGTGGGCCAGCACTGTAGGGTAGCAGGTAAAGCCACCAGTTGCAGCACCAACATCCCATATGAGTGTAGGTTCATGTCCTGCATGCTCCACATGCTAATGTGCCTGGGAAAGCAGCAGAAGATGACGCAAGTGTTTGAGCCCCTCTTCCCACTTGGGATACCTAAAGGAAGCTCCAACCCCCTGCTGTTGCTGCCATGTGGGGAGTGAACCAGGAAATGGAAGACCTCTCTCTCTTTCTCTCCCTCTATATCTGTAACTTTGCCTTTCAAATAAATAAATACATCTTAAGAAACAGCTATATGTAAGAGGAAGAAGTTCTGGTGTTCCCTTGAATGATAGAGTAGGGTGACTATGGTGATGATAATGTACCATCTATTTTTTCTTAAAAAATAGAGTCTACATGTTTTGCTCATAAGAAATCACAAATATTTGAAGAGATTGATACTTTAGGAAAAAACATGGTGCAATATAAATATGTATAGTTGTTTTAAGTTAGTAACTTTTTTTATTATTGACAGGTAGAGTTATAGACAGAGAGAGAGAGAAAGGTCTTCCTTCTGTTAGTTTACTCCCCAAATGGCCACTATGGCTGGTGCTGCACTGATCCAAAACCAGGAGCTAGGTGCTTCTGCTTGGTCTCCCATGCAGGTGCAGGAGCCCAAGGAATTGGGCCATCCTCCACTGCCCTCCTGGGCCACTGCAGAGAGCTGGACTGGAAGAGGAGCAACCAGGACTGGAATCTGGTGCCCAAATGGGATGCCAGCACCGCAGGCGGAGGATTAACCAAGTGAGCCATGGTGCTGGCTTCCTAAGTTAGTAACATTTAAATACATTTAAATTTGATGCAATTTGTGTTACATAAGAGAATAGTACATAAGAAAACAAATATATATATATATATGTGTATACTCTTGTAAACATTCATGTATTTATATATCAACATATAAACACATGTATATAAGCATACATATAAATTTAATATCCAAAGTTTGGAAATACTTTTATAATTTCAATTGCATTTCTGCATCTGGAGAAATGACTCATATTCATAATTCCCTTATTCCACTCTCCAGTCTATTATTCCCTTTGTCTTCAGAAAGCTCCTATCATACTTATGGCTGTTTCCCTGATGAAATATTCCAGACTTTTCAGAGCTGAATACTTTTGGACAGAAGACTTCCAAATGCCCATAGCAACTGCAGTCCCATGGAAGACCCATCTCCAAGATGTTTTGTAGTCAAGTAGAGGTCAGGAATGATGTTGTATAGGCTAGCCACCCAAAGTGAACCAATACCACCAGTGTCCCCAATGACCAGGCCAACCATATAAAAAGATATTCAAAATCATCTTAAGACATAAGATTGGAAATTCAGTATGGTAAAATCAGGTCCAGGAAGGAGGTTCATAGGAACAATCATCCATATCAAAAGAAAGTTTAATATAAGAATTATGAAGAACTAGGGTTGTACTTCTTATAGAGCTTCTAGGGTTGTACTTCTTATAGAGCTTCTGAAAATATTCAACGTAAAGGAAGCTATATATATATATATATATATATATATATATATATATGTCAACATCTAAAAGAACATATTGGAAATTCAATAAATGTAAGGAATGAATTTGAAAGACTAATTTTCCATTATTAATGTCAATAATTTTTATGGTAGAGGAAAGGAAAAAATATAAGACAAAATTCATGAAGAGAAAGATGAAGAAATATGTAAATGCTAAAAAATATACATGAGTTGTAATAAATAAATACCAGTGTAAACTAACAGAGCAGCATTAGTATTAAAGTGTATCATTCTTGAGCTTATAATTTAATAAAGGTGTAAAATATGTCATTACTGTATTTTCTTTTTAATAACAAAATCAATGAATATAATAATTCAATAGAGGATCATAGCTTGAAATAATGTAAACAAACCAAAAATACAGGAAGAAAATAGGAGAGAACTGTAATTCATCAAAAAATAGGGAACAAAAGTAACTCAAATAAAACAAGGTATACAAAGAAATAAGCTTATAATCCTGAATACATTAAGTTATGCATTAAGATTAAGTGATCCTCATGGGGTGGGCATGATGGTGCAATGTTTTAAGCTAGTGCTTGGGACACCTGTATCATATATCCTTGTGCCTGATTTCAGTCCTAGAGATGCCATTTCTCTGATGGTTTCCTGCAAATGGACATGAAAGGCAACAGAGAGTAGCTCATATTTTTGGGTTCCTCCCTACCTACTCAGATTTGAATGGAGTTTCTGGCTCCTGGCTTCAGCCTCACACAGCCATAGTTGTTACAGGCATTTCAGGGGGTGAAACAGCATGTAAAATATATATCTGCTTCTGTCTCTACTTTCTTGTTATTATGCCTTTAAGTAAGTAAATCCTTAAAAAACAAACAAGGGATCTTCAGATATAATGAAAACCAAATATAGATACATGAATTCTACATGACATGTAATAAAAGTCACATTATAAAAAATTAAATTTACATTTGTAAGGTATACAGATTTCATGTGCTTCATATATATAGATTTAGGAATATAGTGATAATTCACACACTAGCCTCCCTCCTGACCATGCTCCAACACTTACTCCTCCCTCTCATATTCCCACTCTCAATTTTTGCAAAAATCTATTTTCAGTTTACTTTTTATTCATAAGATTAACCCTGCACTGAATTCAACAAATAGAATGAAGAAAGAAAAAATTGTTCCTCACCAGTAGAGACAATGGTTGTAAACAATCTAATAGAGAACCTAAAATCTAATGTCTTGGAGTGAAATGGATATTTTGAGTTCTGATGATTGTTTAAATGTACATTTTATCTGCTATGATTCATTTGTTGAAAATATGTTAACAAAATGTGTGCTATAATTACATTACATGAAAATTGTTACAAAAATACACCTATACCTATTTCTTCTATAATCAGACAAAAATTCTAAGACAAAATATGATAGTAATTGGGGCCAGTGCTATGGCATAGCGAGTAAAGCTGCTTCCTGCAGTGCCAGCATCCCAAATGGGTGCCAATTCAATTCCCATCTGCCCAACTTTTGACCCAACTCTAACCTATGGGCTGGGAAAGTAGTAGAAGATGGCCCAAGTCCTTGGGCCCCTGCACCCACATAGGAGACAGGGAAGAAGCACTTGGCTCCTGGCTTTGGATCCGTGCAGCTCTGGTCATTGCGGCCAATGGGGAGTGAACCAGTGGATGGAAGACCTCTCTCTCTCTCTCTCTGCCTCTGCCTCTGTGTAATTCTGCCTTTCAAATAAATAAATAAATATTTCAAAAACCACAATGAAAGTTTAAAATGATAGTCATTAAATTGCATTGATTTAATTTAATCTCAATCTGCACTAGGAAGAAAGGAAACATGCTTTATTCCCATCAACAGTTATATTTACTGGCTTGTGTGTTGGTCAATATTTCTTTTTTTTTATCTTTTATTTAATGAATATAAATTTCCAAAGTACGACTCATGTGTTACAATGGCTTCCCCCCCCATACCGTCCCTCCCACCCACAACCCCCCCCTTCCCACTCCCTCTCCCCCTCGATTCACGTCAAGATTCATTTTCGATTATCTTAATATACAGAAGATCAGCCTAGCATACCTTAAGTAAGTATTTCAACAGTTTGCTCCCACACAGAAACATAAAGTGAAAAATAATAGATGATTTTTTTAAAATGATGATGAAATCAGAGCAGACCTATTTTCATGTTTAATCCCAGTGAGAGTCAAGTTGGGAATTGATAATTTTTTTTTTTTACAGAAGATCAGTTTAGTGTACATTAAGTAAAGATTTCAATCGTTTGCACCCCAATAGAAACACAAAGTGAAATATACTGTTTGAGTACTCGTTATAGCATTAAGCCTCAGTGTACAGCACGTTAAGGACAGAGATCCTACATGAGGAGTAAGTGCACAGTGACTCCTGCCGTTGACTTCACAAATTGACACTCCTGTTTATGGCATCAGTAATCTCCCTATGCACCAGTTATGAGTTTCCAAGGCTATGGAAGCCCCCTGAGTTCTCCAACTCTTATCTTGTTTAGACACGGTCATAGTCAAAGTGGAGGTTCTCTCCTCCCTTCAGAGAAAGGCACCTCCCTCTTTGAAGACCTGTTCTTTCCACTGGGATCTCACTCACAGAGATCTTTTTGCCAGAGTGTCTTGGCTTTCCATGCCTGAAATACTCTCATGGGCTTTTCAGCCAGATCCGAATGCCTTTAGGGCTGATTCTGAGGCCAGAGTGCTATTTAGGACATCCGCCATTCTATGAGTCTGCTGAGCATCTCACTTCCCATGCTGGACCACTCTCCCCTTTATCCATTCTATCGGTTGGTGTCAGCAGATACTAGACTTGCCCATGTGCTCCCCTTGACTCTCAGTCCTTTCATTATGATCAATTGTGAACTGAAATTGATCACCTGGAATAGCGAGATGGCATTGGCACATGCCACCTTGATGGGATTGAATTGGAATCCCCTGGTATGTTTCCAACTCTACCAATTGGGGCAAGTCAGCCCGAGCATGCCCCAAATTACACATCTCTTCCCTCTCTTATTCCCACTCTTACGTTCAACAGGGATCACATTTCAGTTAATTTTCAACACTCAAGAATAACTGTGTGATAATTACAGAATTAAACCAGTCATATCAAGTAGAACAGACAAAAAAAAATACTATGAGGGATAATGTATTAAGTTGTCCATCAGCAGTCCGGGCTATGCTGATCAAGTCACCATTTCTCATAGTGTCCACTTCACTTCAGGAGGTTTCCCCTTTGGTGTTCAGTCAGTTGTCACCGATCAGGGAGAACATATGGTATTTGTCCCTTTGGGACTGGCTTACTTCACTCAGCATGATGTGTTCCAGATTCCTCCATTTTGTTGCAAATGACTGGATTTCGTTGTTTCTTACTGCGGTATAGTACTCTAAAGAGTACATATCCCATAATTTCTTTATCCAGTCTACCGTTGATGGGCATTTAGGTTGGTTCCAGGTCTTGGCTATTGTGAATTGTGCTGCAATAAACATTAGGGTGCAGACCGCTTTTTTGTTTATCAATTTAAACTCCTTTGGGTAAATTCCAAGGAGTGGGATGGCTGGGTCGAACGGTAGGGCTATATTCAGGTTTCTGAGGAATCTCCAGACTGATTTCCATAGTGGCTTGACCAGTTTGCATTCCCACCAACAGTGTGTTAGTGTCCCTTTTTCCCCACATCCTCACCAGCATCTGTTGTTGGTAGATTTCTGAATGTGAGCCATTCTAACCGGGGTGAGGTGAAACCTCATTGTGCTTTTGATTTGCATTTCCCTGATTGCTAGTGACCTTGAACATTTTTTCATGTGCCTGTTGGCCATTTGGATTTCCTCTTTTGAAAAATGTCTATTGAGGTCCTTGGCCCATCTCTTAAGTGGGTTGTTGGTTTTGTTTTTGTGGAATTTTTTGATCTCTTTGTAGATTCTGGTTATTAACCCTTTATCTGTTGCATAGTTTGCAAATATTTTTTCCCATTCTGTCGGTTGTCTCTTCACTCTCCTGACTGTTTCTTTTGCAGTACAGAAACTTCTCAATTTGATGCAATCCCAATAGTTGATTTTGGCTTTGACTGTCTGTGCCTCCCGGGTCTTTTCCAGAAATTCTTTGCCTGTGCCAATATCTTGAAGGGTTTCTCCAATGTTCTCTAATAACTTCATGGTGTCAGGACGTAGATTTAGGTCTTTAATCCACGTTGAGTGGATTTTTGTGTAAGGTGTAAGGTAGGGGTCTTGCTTCATGCTTCTGCACGTGGAAATCCAGTTTTCCCAGCACCATTTATTGAATAGACTGTCCTTGCTCCAGGAATTAGTTTTAGATCCTTGATCAAATATAAGTTGGCTGTAGATGTTTGGATTGATTTCTGGTGTTTCAATTCTGTTCCATTGGTCTATCCATCTGTTTCTGTACCAGTACCATGCTGTTTTGATTACAACTGCCCTGTAGTATGTCCTGAAGTCTGGTATTGTGATGCCTCCGGCTTTGTTTTTGTTGTACAAGATTGCTTTAGCTATTCGAGGTCTCTTGTGCCTCCATATGAATTTCAGCATCATTTTTTCTAGATCTGCGAAGAATGTCTTTGGTATCTTGATTGGGATTGCATTGAATCTATAAATTGCTTTTGGGAGAATGGACATTTTGATGATGTTGATTCTTCCAATCCATGAGCATGGAAGATTTTTCCATTTTTTGGTATCCTCTTCTATTTCTTTCTTTAAGGTTTTGTAATTTTCATCGTAGAGATCTTTAACGTCCTTGGTTAAGTTTATTCCAAGGTATTTGATTGTTTTTGTAGCTATTGTGAATGGGATTGATCTTAGCAGTTCTTTCTCAGTCATGGCATTGCTTGTATATACAAAGGCTGTTGATTTTTGTGCATTGATTTTATATCCTGCCACTTTGCCAAACTCCTCTATGAGTTCCAATAGTCTCTTAGTAGAGTTCTTTGGATCCTCTAAGTACAGAATCATATCGTCTGCAAAGAGGGATAGTTTGACTTCTTCCTTCTTGATTTGTATTCCTTTGATTTCTTTTTGTTTTTGTTTTTTACTAAACAAATATATACCTATAAGTGTTCAGCTTCTTTTTAAAAAATAAAGTAAAAATTATTGAAAATTTATTTAGATACTATCACAGATAAATTTTTGAATTCTTGAGCAACCTCAATTTTAAACAAGAATAAAGGCAAATTTCTTGGAAAATTAATCATTTAGTTACCTATACCAAAAAATAAACTACTGAATTTTTTAGCAAACTGAAATATGTAAAAGGATAACAAATACACTATTTTAAGTGTAAAAATATACTATATCCTCTGCTGAAGAATAGTGTAGTAATACTATATTAACAGTGGTAAAATAAGCATAATATATTTGTGATTAGAAAATGACTATAAATAATTATATCAACCTATTATATGCAAACATGAATATCAGTATTTTATAAAATAACAGAAAATTCACTTAAAATAAATAAATATTTATTTATCTTGGAAATGCTTCATCTTTTAATTGAGTTTTTTTTAATTTTTAACAGGCAGAGTGGACAGTGAGAGATAGAGACAAAGAGAAAGGTCTTCCTTTTCTGTTGGTTCACCCCCAATGACCGCTGTAGCCAGCATGCTGTGGCTGGTGCACTGCACTGATCCAAAGCCAGGAGCCAGGTGCTTCTCCTGGTCTCCCATGGGGTGCAGGGCCCAAGCACTTGGGCCATCCTCCACTGTACTCCAGGGCCACAGCAGAGAGCTGGACAGGAAGAGGAGTGACCAGGACAGAATCTGATGCCCCACTGGGACTAGAATCTGGGGGGCTGGTGCTGAAGGTGGAGGATTAGCCTATTGAGCCATGGTGCCAGCCTTTTAATTGAGTTTTAATATATACTTACTTGATAGGGATAGAAGAAGAGAGATTGAGTTTGAGAGTGAGAAAAAGAAAACTCCTATCTGCTAGTTCATTTCAAAAATGCCTGCATTTCAGTCCTCAACTGATGCTGAAACTAGGAATCAAGAACTCAATCCACATACCCCATTTGGGAAACAGGAACTGAACTACCTGGTTCATCACTACTGTACCCAGTTATCTGCATTAGCAGGAATCTGTAATTCAGAGCACAAACAGGTACACCCAGTATGGGATGTGGTTGTCTTAACAGGTAAGACTAAGTCCAACCTAACTGAATATTTTAAGATAAAATCAGCAGGCCGGCGCCGCGGCTCACTAGGCTAATCCTCCGCCTTGCGGCGCCGGCACACCGGGTTCTAGTCCCGGTCGGGGCGCCGGATTCTGTCCCGGTTGCCCCTCTTCCAGGCCAGCCCTCTGCTGTGGCCAGGGAGGGCAGTGGAGGATGGCCCAGGTGCTTGGGCCCTGCACCCCATGGGAGACCAGGAAAAGCACCTGGCTCCTGGCTCCTGCCATCGGATCAGCGCGGTGCGCCGGCCGCAGCGCGCCGGCCGCGGCGGCCATTGGAGGGTGAACCAACGGCAAAGGAAGACCTTTCTCTCTCTCTCTCTCTCTCTCACTATCCACTCTGCCTGTCAAAAAAAAAAAAGATAAAATCAGCAATTTACTTGAAAGATATAGGTGATGTCTCATTCTGTGGTTTACTGCCCCAGAGCCAGCCAGCAGGGATCTGGGAATTCAATTCAGTTCGCATACAATAGGTATCAAGAACTCAATTATTTGAACCATCAACACTGCCTCCCCAGATCTAAATTAGTGAGAACCTGGAGTCAGAAGGCAGTTATCCAACCCAGGTACTCGAATATGGTTCAAGGTTTCATAACTGCCAGGCCAAATGTCCACCCCTATCCTTCTCTCTCTCATAAGTCCTGGCAATGTTTTCACTTTGCCTGAAATGCTCTCCTATATCCAACTTCATGACTTACATGTAGAATGTTCTATCTTCTCTGTGCTCCAGGTTTCATTATTTTATACACTCTTAATGTTATATGACTAATGAGGAGAAAGCCTCCACCTAATATACTTGTTATGAGAAGAGGTCAACTTTGGAATAGTTAAACACAGGATTCAAGATTCACCAGTGCAGACTTATGTCCCAACTCTGTTGATTACTAGCATGGAACATCCTTTAACTTACAAGCCTGGGATGACCTGAAGACCTAGCTAGCAGATCTAACTAGCACAGCTTCTGTAAGGATCAAGTGATTAATGCATTAATCAAGATACAAATAGCAATAGATCAAACATAACTTTGCAGTAGCAAAGTTAAATACATATAATGATAATGAGTGATTTATCATTGTGGCAATATTTATAATAAAACTTTATGTACCTTTACATGAATAAGAACAGTGTCAAATGAATCATCATGGCAAAATCTGCAATACTGCTAATAAATGTACTTAAAGAAAGTAAATTGTTCATATTGTCCTGAAAGGAACTAAATATTCTTGGTCCATTGAAGCCTATATACTAAAATTATATAATGAATTCGAATTAGTAACAATGGGACTGATTTTGACTTTTTTCAAAATTGATTCATGAATTTTGGAATTCTTTGCCATGTTTTTCAGCTCACTATTTCTCCTTCACATTTTCAGAAAAAATATACATATAATTGAAAAGATTTTTTTAACTTTTATTTAATAAATATAAATTTCCAAGGTACAACTTTTGGATTATAGTGGCTTTCCCCCATCATCTGCCTCCCACCCACAACCATCCCATCTCCCACTCCCTCTCCCATTCCATTCACATCAAGATTCATTTTCAATTATCTTTATATACAGAAGATCAAACTTAGTATATACTAAGTAAAGATTTCAACAGACTGCACCCACAAAGACACACAAAGTATAAAGTACTGTTTGAGTAGTAGTTTTCCCATTAATTCACATAGTACAACACATTAAGGACAGAGATCCTACATGGGGAGCAGGTGCACAGTGACTCCTATTGTTGATTTAACAATTGACCCTCTTATTTATGGCATCAGTATTCACCCAAGGCTCTTGTCATGAGTTGCCAAGGCTATGGAAACCTCTTGAGTTTGCCAACTCCGATCTTATTTAGACAAGGGCATAGTCAAAAGTGGAAGTTCTCCCTTCAGAGAATGGTACCTCATTCTTTGATGGCCCATTCTTGGAAAGATTTTTTAATGAGGGAAGTACAACATTGATCTTGTGTCTATCCATGGTTGAAAGTAAAGCTTGCTTACACTGTTGATGGTGAAAAGTTATTTGCAATCTTTACAACTTTCCTCTTCAATCTGACCTTTGCAGCTCACCAAAAATGGAATGTTTGCACACCATGCTTAAATTCTATTTTACAATATGGTGTGTCATTCTTTCTCAGCACAGCATAGTCATTTTAGGCAATTGTAAGCTTGACACCTGATTTCACTTAAACAGCGCCTTCCCAGAGCATAATTAGTAGTGCATTTTTACAAAGGCACATCCACATGGCACAGATGGCATTCTTCATACCAGACAAGCAATGATGGAGTTGGAAACCAACCAAATCATTGGCAAAAATTGTGAGAAAATCAAGACAGACATCGGAGTGGAAGGAAAATGTTCCTTCTCTTCCAAATTGTATATGAACGTATGTTAAAACCTGTTCTTCACTTTTTTATTTCTTCTCTTCTTAGTGCATTATTACTGCAATTTGTGCTCATAACCACATTTTTGTTTAAATTTAGTGATGCCTATAACACTGCCAACTTAAAATGTTGTAGCACTCCATTTTTCAACTATATTAACAGGGATTTAAAATAATTTCCTTAGATGATCTCACATCTTTTCATTCATGTATTTATTCAAAAATGTTTACTGATCACTGCAAACTCTCAGGTACAGTCAATGGTTGCACTAGGGCACTTCAAAAAGTTCATAGAAAAAGCAATTAAGAAGTGACTGCTTTGGAGAAAAAAAAAGTTGAAATCCATGCAGTTTGTTCATTGCATACATTCTCCATGAACTTGTTGGAGATCCTTCTACATATGGCTTTCAAAACTTTTGTGTAGAAAAGATGTGTGACCAGGGTGTAACCATTTGATAGCATCTTGAAGCCCAGGTCAACATCTGGAGATTATTCTACACTATTGGGATTTCTCTGCAAAGGAAGGGCCATAAAATGCTCTGTCTTGGCCAACAGGTGAACAAATGACAGGCAGAGTGGATAGTGAGAGAGAGAGACAGAGAGAAAGGTCTTCCTTTGCCGTTGGTTCACTCCCCAATGGCCACTGTGGCCAGTGTGCTGCGACCAGCGCACTGTGCTGATCTGAAGCCAGGAACCAGGTGCTTCTCCTGGTCTCCCATGCGGGTGCAGGGCCCAAGTACTTGGGCCATCATCCACTGTACTCCCGGGCCACAGCAGAGAGCTGGCCTGGAAGAGGGGCAACTGGGACAGAATCTGGTACCCTGACCAGGACTAGAACCAGGTGTGCCCATGCCGCAGGTGGAGGATTAGCTTATTGGGCCATGGCACAGGCACAAATGTGTAAATTTTAAATTTGCTAAAGTCACCACAAGCTACTTAATAATGTGGTTTGAATCTAGAGATCCACTCTGGCTGCATTGTGAAGGACTGACTACACACTGCAAGAGAGGCCTGGAGAGCAGCAGGAACAGCTGGCTTCTCTGGTTTTCCCTAAAGGTTAATCCAGGGCCACAGGGTTCCTGTGTCCTCCTGCCCAAGTATCCCCATAGAAACTCCAGTTCTGGTCCATACAGATTTATTTGTACTTTGTTTTTTAAACTGAAGACAAGCTTTCTCTTTTATTTAAAGGTTTCCATGTTTATTTGAAAGGTTGAGCTTTAGACAGAATGGGATGGGGTCAACGGGGAGAAACAAAGAGATCTTCTATATGCTAGTTTACTCCCCAAATGGCCACAAAATCGAGGGCATGGCCAGTCCAAGGCCAGGAGCCAGGAACTCATCTTGGTCTCCCACTTGGTTGGTAAGGTCCATTGTACTTAGATCCATGCCCTGCTGCCTTCCCAGGCACATTGGCAGGAAGATGGATCCAAAGCAGAGCAGCCAGGACTCCAGCAGGCAGTCTTCCATGGGTTGCTAGCATGCAAGTGGCAGCTTAACACACTGCATTATGATGGCAGCTCCAGAAGACCTTCCTTTAATTTTGAACATCTTCATTAAAAATTATCTTGGACAAGGGTGAGCATTTAGCCTAGCACCTAATACCCCAGTTAAGGTGTGTCTTAATTCAGTTCAATTCATATTCAATTTCTAGCTGTGGATCCAGATTCCAGCTCCCTGCCATTTGTGCCCTGGAAGTCAGCAGGTAATAGCCCATCTCTTGGGACCTTGTCAACCATATGGGAGACCCAGACTGAGTTCTGACTCCCGCCTTCAGCCTGGCCCAACTCTGAGTGTTGAGGAATTTGGAGAGTAGACCAGCAGGTGGTTAATTTCTCCCTCCCTCTCTCTGTCTTCTCTCAAATAAAAAAAATTGAGAGTACTTAAGTCATTATTAAATTATTAATTGTATTATTGGTTAGAAAGATTAATACAGACAACTCAAATTGCTTAAAATTATTTATAAGAGACAATGTATTATCTATCTAATAATATTTCACATAATAGGATAATAAACATGTGTTTATATACTACTGTAAATAACTGTAGCATGGTTACTTTTCAAATAAATCATGTTTTTATAAAAAAGATAATCATTTAGGTCTCTTTTTTTTGCCAGAGTGTCTTGGCTTTCCATGCCTAAAATCCTCTAATGGCCTCTTCAGCCAGATACGAATGCCTTAAGGACTGATTCTGAGGCAAGAGTGCTGTTTAGGACATCTGCCCTTCTATGAGTCTGCTGTGTATCCTGCTTCCCATGTTGGACCGTTCTCTCCCTTTTTTATCCTATCAGTTAGTATTAACAGACACTGGTCTTATTTATGTGATCCCTTTGACAAAAAAAAAAAAAAAACACCTAAATGAAAGATCTCTGTGAATAAGATCCCAGTAGAAAGAACAGGCCATCAAAGAAGGAGGTACCTTTCTCTGAAGGCAGGAGAGAACTTCCACTTTGACTATGACCTTGTCTAAATAAGATCAAAGTCTGCGAAATCAAAAGGCTTCCATAGCCTTGGCAACTCATGACTAGAGCCTAGGGAGATTACTGACGCCATAAACAAGAGTGTCAAATTGTTAAGTCAACAACAGGAGTACTGTGTACTTACTCCTTGTGTAGGATCTCTGTCCTTAATGTGTTGTCCAATGTGAATTAATGCTATAACTAGTATTGAAAGAGTCTTTTACACTTTATGTTCTGTGTGGGTGCAAACAGATGAAATATTTCCTTAATATATACTGAATTGATCTTCTGTATATAAAGATAATTGAAAATGAATCTGGATGTGAATGGAATGGGAGAGGGAGTGGATAAGGGGAGGGGTGCGGGTGGGAGGGAAGTTATGGGGGGGAAGCCATTGTAATTTATAAACTGTACTTTGGAAATTTATATTTACTAAATTAAAGTAAAAAAAAAATCAGCATTTTTTGTGGACTTTTCAATGACCTGTTATCTGTCTAAACAAAAATGCAACTAAGTACTTTCCTAGTTTTTTTGTCAAAGTAGAAAGTTGATCATTTTTAACATTATAATTTTACAAATGTGTAATATATAACAAGTAAATAGTAAATACATGTGACATTTTAAAATTTCTTATCTAAGAAATCTGAACATCACTACTGAAAAAATATTAAGGATATGATCAATGATGTTTAAAATACAATTATCGGCCTGCTCTGTGGCTCAATAGGCTAATCCTCCACCTCCGGTGCTGGCACACCGGGTTCTAATCCCGGTTGGGGCACTAGATTCTGTTCTGGTTGCTCCTCTTCCAGTCCAGCTCTCTGCTGTGGCCCAGGAAGGCAGTGGAGGATGGCCCAAGTGCTTGGGCCCTGCATGCGCATGGGAGATCAGGAGGAAGCACCTGGCTCCTGACTTCAAATCGGCTCAGCGTGCTGGCCATGGTGGCCATTTAGGGGTTGAAGCAATGGAAGGAAGACCTTTCTCTCTGTCTCTCTCTCTCTCTCTCACTGTCTAACTCTGCCTGTCAAAAAAATAAATAAACAAATCTATGAGTATGTGTGTGTGTGTATATATATATACACACATATATGCATATATTATTATATTATATATTATATAGTTATATAATATATAACATAGTTATATAGTTACATAACATATATAACAAACATAATTATATAATTTATAATAACATATAATTATATATTAGAATATATCACATTGGACTATATATTATATATCTTAAATATAATATAATATAAATAACTATGTATAATATATATAATTATCAGCAAACTCAGTAAGATGTTTAATTCATTTAGAAATTGAATAAATAAAAATTAAAGTATGTGTTTTTCATCAGATTCAAAACAATTATTGCAACTGTTGACATATTGACATATATAAGACAATGGCCATTGAATAGAATGTGAATTTGCGAGGTGGAGGCAAGATGGCGGAATAGGAAGGGAGCACACTGATAGTCCGGGGAGAGATAGTTGAATAAAAGTGGAGATACTGCAGGTTCAAGGAAGAGTAGGGGAGGAAACAGCAGAAGAAACTCTTCTGGAACGCATGATTCACAGCGGACCTGCGTGGAGAGTGTGGGAGCCCACAGTTTGGGACACCAGTGGCAGACTCAACACACCAGCACTGGAACGTGAGGTGTGCTGAACCTCAATAGCCCAAGACACCGGCAGGCAAGCGGAGAGAGGAGACTAGAGGGAATGACCCACAGGGGGGAAAAGTTCACCAGGCTAACTGGAAGAGAGAGAGAGAAAACAAAAAAAGTAACTGGTACGGACACGGGTTTCTCTCTCTCCACTCACCTCTCAAGGGCGAGCAAGACAAAGAGCAGGCGCCATCTTGGACATACGTCATAAGCAGAGCGACCTCAGGTCTGCACCGGCCCTGAGCCTAGCAGAAAAACCTGACTCTGGGTGGGGCGAATTAACAGGAGATTAGGACCTAGTAAATTTGTGGTGCTACTGAACTGAGACTGTGAAAAAAGAGACGGTGGGGGAGAGAACTCACGGAATTCACGTGAGCACTCTCCAGAGATGCTACAATTCCGTAACTTTGGCAACCCAGTGGGAGACTGAAGGAGAATTTGAGCCCACTCTGAGGGCCGAACAGATTCCCTGTGTGGTCCTTGGGAAAGAGCTTCCGATCTCTGGCTCCTGTGGGTATATCATTTGCCTGCTAACTACCTCCAACTTCATTCAACTGTGCAGAATTACTTCCCTTTTGAATCAAAAAAAAGAAAGAGAGAGAGAGAGAGAGAGATTTACCATGCCTAACCTGGGAGTGTCACCTTTGGCACATCAAACAGAGCTGTCAGGCCACACACATCTCAAGCCCTAAGGCTCCATCAAAAACAGATAGTCCACTTAATCTAGAGTCATAGTATAACAAGAAAAAGCACCACAGTGAAGAAACCAAATATCTCCAATATGCCAAATAACAAACGCAAAAACTGAGGTAATAAAAACAAGGAAGTCACCATGACGCCCTCAAATGAAAAAGACACCCCAATTCAAGATTATGAAGATGATGACATAGAAGAAATGCAAGAAGCAGATCTCAAAAAATTGATAAGACATTAAGAAGTTCTCAAAAACAAATTCTTGAACTACAGAAATCCTTAATGGACAAGATAGAGAATCTCTCTCATGAAAATGAAATATTAAGGAGGAATCAAAATGAAACGAAACAACGAGTACAACAGGAAACTGTGGTAGTGACTGAAGTGAAGAATTCAATAGATCAAGTGAAAAACACAATACAGAGCCTTACAAACAGAATGGGTGAAGCAGAAGAGAGAATATCAGACTTAGAAGACAGAGAACAGGAAAGGAAAAAGTCAGACCAAAGAAAAGAAGAGGAAATTAGAAATCTAAAACATATTGTCAGGAATCTTCAGGATACTATTAAAAAACCCAACATTCGGGTTCTAGGAGTTCCTGAAGGCATGGAGAGGGAGAAAGGATTGGAAGGCCTTTTTAGTGAGATACTAGCAGAGAACTTTCCAGGTTTGGAGAAGGACAGAGATATCCTAGTAGAGGAAGCTCACAGAACCCCTAATAAACATGACCAAAAGAGATCCTCACCACGACACGTTGTAATTAAACTCTCCACAGTGAAACATAAAGAAAAGATCCTAAAATGTGAAAGAGAGAAACGTCAGATTACTCTCAGAGGATCTCCAATCAGACTCACAGCTGACTTCTCATCAGAAACTCTACAAGCTAGGAGGGAATGGCGAGATATAGCCCAGGTACTAAGAGAGAAATACTGCCAGCCCAGAATATTATATCCTGCCAAGCTCTCATTTGTGAATGAAGGTGAAATAAAGACTTTTCATTGCAAACAGAAATTGAAAGAATTTGTCGCCACTCATCCAGCCCTGCAAAAGATGCTTAAAGATGTGTTAAACACAGAAACACAGAAACACGGTCATCAATATGAAAGAAGATAAAGGAAGGAAACCTCACAGCAAAAGATCACAGGGAATTCAAAGCATATATTAGAACTTATCTTTGGCAAATGGCAGGGCAAAGTTACCACTTTTCATTAGTCACATTGAACGTTAATGGCCTGAACTGTCCAGTTAAAAGACACCGATTGGCTGATTGGGTTAAGGAACAAAACCCATCTATTTGCTGCTTACAAGAAAGGCATCTTTCCAACAAAGATCCATACAGACTGAAAGTGAAAGGCTGGAAAAAGATATACCATGCCAACAGAAATGAAAAAAGAGCGGGCGTAGCCATCTTAATATCGGACAACATAAACTTTACCACAAAAACTGTTAAGAGAGACAAAGAGGGACACTATATAATGATTAAGGGATCAATACAACAAGAAGATATAACAATTATCAATGTATATGCACCTAACTACAGGGCACCAGTTTATCTAAAAGATTTGTTAAGGGACTTAAAGGGAGACTTAGACCCCAATACAATAGTACTGGGGGACTTCAATACTCCACTCTCAGAAATAGACAGATCAATAGGACAGAACATCAACAAGGATACAGTAGATTTAAACGACATTATAGCCCAAATGGATCTAACAGATATATACAGAACTTTCAATCCTACAGCTAAAGATTTTACATTCTTCTCAGCAGTACATGGAAGCTTCTCTAGGATTGACCACATACTAGGCCATAAGGCAAGTCTCAGCAAATTCAAAAGAATTAGAATCATACCATGCAGCTTCTCAGACCATAAAGGAATGAAGTTGGAAATTAGCAACTCAGGAATCCCTAGAGCATACGCAAACACATGGAGATTGAACAACATGCTCCTGAATGAACAATGGGTCATAGAAGAAATTAAAAGAGAAATCAAAAATTTTCTGGAAGTCAAAGAGGATAACAGCACAACATACCAACTTATGGGATACAGCAAAAGCAGTGTTAAGAGGAAAGTTTATATCACTAGGTGCCTACATCAAGAAATTGGAAAGGCACCAATAGATGAGCTTTCAATTCACCTCAAGGATCTAGAAAACCTGCAGCAAACCAGACCCAAATCTAGTAGAAGAAGAGAAATAATTAAAATCAGAGAAGAAAGCAACAGGATTGAATCCAAAAAATATTACAAAAATAAGCCAAATGAGGAGTTGGTTTTTTGAAAAAATAAACAAAATTGACACCCCATTGGCCCAACTAACTAAAAAAAGAAAAGACCCAAATCAATAAAATCAGAGATGAAAAAGGAAATGTAAAAACAGACACCACAGAAATACAAAGAATCATCAGAAATTACTACAAGGACTTGTATGCCAGCAAACAGGAAAATCTATCAGAAATGGATAGATTCCTGGACATATGCAACCTTCCTAAATTGAACCAGGAAGATATAGAAAACCTAAATAGACCCATAACTGAGACAGAAATAGATACAGTAATAAAGGCCCTCACAACAAAAAAAGCCCAGGACCAGATGGATTCACTGCTGAATTCTACCAGACATTTAAA
The DNA here is from genome assembly GCF_051225735.1 of Oryctolagus cuniculus. NCBI lineage: Eukaryota > Metazoa > Chordata > Mammalia > Lagomorpha > Leporidae > Oryctolagus > Oryctolagus cuniculus. The sequence continues at coordinate 21,382,456 of NC_142885.1, read as the reverse complement.
GAAGAACTAACTCCAATTCTTCTCAAACTATTCAGAACAATTGAAAAAGAGGGAATCCTCTCAAATTACTTCTATGAAGCCAGCATCACCTTAATTCCTAAGCCAAAAAAAGATGCAGCATTGAAATAGAATTACAGACCAATATCCCTGATGAACATAGATGCAAACATCCTCAAAAAAAATTCTGGCCAAGAGAATGCAACAACACATCAGAAAGATCATCCAACCAGACCAAGTGGGATTTATCCCTGGTATGCAGGGATGGTTCAATGTTCACATTAACAGACTGCAGAACAAAAACCATATGATTATCTCAATAGACGCCGAGAAAGCATTCGATAAAACACAACACCCTTTCATGATGAAAACTCTAAGCAAACTGGGTCTGGAAGGAACATTCCTCAATACAATCAAAGCAATCTATGAAAAACCCACAGCCAACATCCTATTGAATGGGGAAAAGTTGGAAGCATTTCCACTGAGATCTGGTACCAGACAAGGATGCCCACTCTCACCACTGCTATTCAATATAGTTCTAGAAGTTCTAGCCAGAGCTATTAGGCAAGAAAAAGAAATTAAAGGGATACAAATTGGGAAGGAAGAACTCAAACTATCCCTCTTTGCAGATGACATGATTCTTTAGGGGACCCAAAGAACTCTACTAAGAGACTATTGGAACTCAGAGAAGAGTTTGGCAAAGTAGCAGGGTATAAAATCAATGCACAAAAATCAACAGCCTTTGTATACACAGACAATGCCATGGCTGAGGAAGAACTTCTAAAATCAGTCCCATTCACAATAGCTACAAAAACAATCAAATACCTTGGAATAAACTTAACAAGGATGTTAAAGACCTCTACGATGAAAATTACAAAACCTTAAAGAAAGAAATAGCAGAGGATACCAAGAAATGGAAAAATCTTCCATGCTCATGGATTGGAAGCATCAATATCATCAAAATGTCCATTCTCCCAAAAGCAATTTATAGATTCAATGCAATACCAATCAGGATACCGAAGACCTTCCTCTCAGATCTGGAAAAAATGGTACTGAAATTTATATGGAAGCACAAGAGACCTCGAATAGCTAAAGCAATCTTGTACAACAAAAAACAAAGCTGGAGGCATCACAATACCAGATTTCAAGACATACTACAGGGCAGTTGTAATCAAAACAGCATGGTACTGGTACAGAAACAGATGGATAGACCAATGGAACAGAATTGAAACACCAGAAATCAACCCAAACATCTACAGCCAACTTATATTTGATCAAGGATCTAAAATCAATTCCTGGAGCAAGGACAGTCTATTCAATAAATGGTGCTGGGAAAACTGGATTTCCACATGCAGAAGCATGAAGCAAGACCCCTACCTTACACCTTACACAAAAATCCACTCAACATGGATTAAAGACCTAAATCTACGACCTGACACCATCAAGTTACTAGAGAACATTGGAGAAACCCTTCAAGATATTGGCACAGGCAAAGAATTTCTGGAAAAGACCCAGGAGGCACAGGCAGTCAAAGCCAAAATCAACTATTGGGATTGCATCAAATTGAGAAGTTTCTGTACTGCAAAAGAAACAGTCAGGAGAGTGAAGAGACAACCAAAAGAATGGGAAAAAATATTTGCAAACTATGCACCAGATTAAGGGTTAATAACCAGAATCTACAAAGAGATCAAGAAACTCCACAAAAACAAAACCAACAACCCACTTAAGAGATGGGCCAAGGACCTCAATAGACATTTTTCAAAAGAGGAAATCCAAATGGCCAACAGGCACATGAAAAAATGTTCAAGGTCACTAGCAATCAGGGAAATGCAAATCAAAACCACAATGAGGTTTCACCTCACCCCGGTTAGAATGGCTCACATACAGAAATCTACCAACAACAGATGTTGGTGAGGATGTGGGGAAAAAGGGACACTAACACACTGTTGGTGGGAATGCAAACTGGTCAAGCCACTATGGAAATCAGTCTGGAGATTCCTCAGAAACCTGAATATAACCCTACCGTTCGACCCAGCCATCCCACTCCTTGGAATTTACCCAAAGGAGTTTAAATTGATAAACAAAAAAGCGGTCTGCACCCTAATGTTTATTGCAGCACAATTCACAATAGCCAAGACCTGGAACCAACCTAAATGCCCATCAATGGTAGACTGGATAAAGAAATTATGGGATATGTATTCTTTAGAATACTATACCGCAGTAAGAAACAACGAAATCCAGTCATTTGCAACAAAATGGAGGAATCTGGAACACATCATGCTGAGTGAAGTAAGCCATTCCCAAAGGGACAAATACCATATGTTCTCCCTGATCGGTGACAACTGACTGAACACCAAAAAGGAAACCTCCTGAAGTGAAATGGACACTATGAGAAATGGTGACTTGATCAGCATAGCCCTGACTGCTAATGGACAACTTAATACATAGTATTTTTTTTGTCTGTTCTACTTAATATGACTGGTTTAATTCTGTAATTATCACACAGTTATTCTTAAGTGTTGAAAATTAACTGAAATGTGATCCCTGTTAAACATAAGAGTGGGAATAAGAGAGGGAAGAGATGTATAATTTGGGGCATGCTCGGGCTGACTTGCCCCAATGGGTAGAGTTGGAAACATACCGGGGATTCCAATTCAATCCCATCAAGGTGGCATGTGCCAATGCCATCTCACTATTCCAAGTGATCAATTTCAGTTCACAATTGATCATAATGAAAGGACTAAGAGTCAAAGGGAGCACATAAACAAGTCTAGTACCTGCTAACACTAACCGATAGAATAAATAAAGGGGAGAGTGATCCAACATGGGAAGTGAGATACTCAGCAGACTCATAGAATGGCGGATGTCCTAAATAGCACTCTGGTCTCAGAATCAGCCCTAAAGGCATTCGGATCTGGCTGAAAAGCCCATGAGAGTATTTCAGGCATGGAAAGCCAAGACACTCTGGCAAAAAGATCTCAGTGAGTGAGATCCCAGTGAAAAGAACAGGTCTTCAAAGACGGAGGTGCCTATCTCTGAAGGGAGGAGAGAACCTCCACTTTGACTATGACCGTGTCTAAACAAGATAAGAGTCGGAGAACTCAAGGGGCTTCCATAGCCTTGGAAACTCATGACTGGTGCATAGGGAGATTACTGATGCCATAAACAGGAGTGTCAATTTGTAAAGTCAACAACAGGAGTCACTGTGCACTTACTTCTCATGTAGGATCTCTGTCCTTAATGTGCTGTACACTGAGGCTTAATGCTATAACGAGTACTCAAACAGTATATTTCACTTTGTGTTTCTATGGGGTGCAAACGATTGAAATCTTTACTTAATGTACACTAAACTGATCTTCTGTAAAAAAAAAAAAAAAGAAATTATCAATTCCCAAGTTGACTCTCACTGGGATTAAACATGACAATAGGTCTGATCTGATTTCATCATCATTTAAAAAAAATCATCTATTATTTTTCACTTTATGTTTCTGTGTGGGAGCAAACTGTTGAAATCCTTACTTAATGTATACTAAGCTGATCCTCTGTATATTAAGATAATCGAAAATGAATCTTGATGTGAATGGAAGGGGAGAGGGAGTGGGAAAGGGGAGGGTTGTGGGTGGGAGGGACAGTATGGGGGGGAAGCCATTGTAACCCATGAGTCGTACTTTGGAAATTTATATTCATTAAATAAAAGATAAAAAAAAAAGAAACTCCACAACATGAAAACAAACAACCCATTTAAGAGATGGGCCAAGGACCTCAATAGACATTTTTCAAAAGAGGAAATCCAAATGGGCAACAGGCACATGAAAAAATGTTCAAGATCACTAGCAATCAGGGAAATGCAAATATAAACCACAATGAGGTTTCACCTCACCCCGGTTAGAATGGCTCACATACAGAAATCTACCAACAACAGATGCTGGCGAGGATGTGGGGAAAAAGGGACACTAACACACTGTTGGTGGGAATGCAAACTGGTCAAGCCACTATGGAAGTCAGTCTGGAGATTCCTCAGAAACCTGAATATAACCCTACCGTTCGACCCAGCCATCCCACTCCTTGGAATTTACCCAAAGGAGTTTAAATTGGCAAACAAAAAGCGGTCTGCACCCTAATGTTTATTGCAGCACAATTCACAATAGCCAAGACCTGGAACCAACCTAAATGCCCATCAATGGTAGACTGGATAAAAAAATTATGGGATATGTACTCTTTAGAATACTATACCGCAGTAAGAAACAACGAAATCCAGTCATTTGCAACAAAATGGAGGAATCTGGAACACATCATGCTGAGTGAAGTAAGCCAGTCCCAAAGGGACAAATACCATATGTTCTCCCTGATCGGTGACAACTGACTGAACACCAAAAAGGAAACCTCCTGAAGTGAAATGGACACTATGGGAAATGGTGACTTGTTCAGCATAGCCCTGACTGTTAATGAACAACTTAATACATTATCCCTCTTAGTAGTTTTTTGGTCTGTTCTACTTAATATGACTGGTTTAATTCTGTAATTATCACACAGTTATTCTTAAGTGTTGAAATTTAACTGAAATGTGATCCCTGTTAAACATAAGAGTGGGAATAAGAGAGGGAAGAGATGTACAATTTGGGACATGCTCAAGCTGACTTGCCCCAAATGATAGAGTTAGAAACATACCAGGGGACTCCAATTTAATCCCATCAAGGTGGCATGTACCAATGCCATCTCACCAGTCCAAGTGATCAATTTCAGTTCACAATTGATCATAATGAAAGGACTAAGAGTCAAAGGGAGCACATAAACAAGTCTAGTACCTGCTAATACTAACCGATAGAATAAATAAAGGGGAGAGTGATCCAACATGGGAAGCGAGATACTCAGCAGACTCATAGAATGGTGGATGTCCTAAACAGCACTCTGGCCTCAGAATCAGCCCTAAAGGCATTCGGATCTGGCTGAAAAGCCCATGAGAGTATTTCAGGCATGGAAAGCCAAGACACTCTGGCAAAAAAAAAAAAAAAAAAAAAAAAAAAACCCTAAATGAAAGATCTCTGTGAGTGAGATGCCAGTGGAAAGAACAGGTCTTCAAAGAAGGAGGTACCTTTCTCTGAAGGGAGGAGAGAACCTCCACTTTGAATATGACATTGTCTAAACAAGATAAGAGTCGGTGAACTCAAAAGGCTTCCATAGCCTTGGAAACTCATGACTGGTGCATAGGGAGATTACTGATGCCATAAACAGGAGTGTCAATTTGTAAAATCAACAACAGGAGTCACTGTGCACTTACTCCTCATGTAGGATCTCTGTTCTTAATGTGCTGTACATTGAGACTTAATGCTATAATGAGTACTCAAACAGTATATTTCACTTTGTGTTTCTATGGGGGTAGAAAATGTTGAAATCTTTACTTAATGTACACTAAACTGATCTTCTGTAAAAAAAAAAAGAAAGAAGAAGAAATTATCAGTTCCCAACTTGACTCTCACTGGGATTAATCATGACAATAGGTCTGATCTGATTTCATCATCATTTAAAAAATCATCTATTATTTTTCACTTTATGTTTGTGTGGAAGCGAACTGTTGAAATCTTTACTTAATGTATGCTAAACTGATCTTCTTTATATAAAGAGAATCAAAAATGAATCTTGATGTGAATGGAAGGGGAGAGGGAGTGGGAAAGGGGAGGGATGCGGGTGGGAGAGACGATATTGTGAGGAAGCCATTGTAATCCATAAGCCCTACTTTGGAAATTTATATTCATTAAATAAAATTTTAAAACAAGCTAAAAAAAAAGAATGTGGATTTGCAAAAGAAATCGGTGATGTGTACCAAAAGTCTTACCAATACAGATTATATTTATTATATACTCTTGTCCCAAATAAGCACTTCCTAAAATAATCTTTCTTTGGAAAAAATAGGTTTCCGAAGGGTCTATGGAAACTTTTTCTTAGGGAAACTTGAGGATAGAAAAGTAAGTATCTCACAGTACTGTATTCATTAAATAGTATATGATAAATACATATGAAGAAACATACTGTTTAGCAATAAAATATATTTACATTATTAAGCAAAAAAAAAAACCCTTGCAGAGCAGGATGTATGATATATATTTATATATCCACTATTTTTCTAAAACATGCTTATTTATTTTTTAAATATTGATTTATTTATTTGAAAAAGTTACACAGAGAGAGCAGAGGCAGAGAGAAAGGGGGAGAGAGAGAGAGAGAGAGGTCTTCCACCCACTGGTTCACTCCCCCAATTGGCCGCAATGGCCGGAGCTGCGCCAATCCCAAGCCAGGAGCCAGGAGCTTCCTCTGGGTCTCCCACACGGGTGCAGCACTTGGGCCATCTTCCACTGCTTTCCCAGGCCATAGCATAGAGCTGGGTCGGAAGTGGAGCAGCCAGGTCTTGAACTGCTGGCCATATAGGATGCCAGCGTTTCAGGCCAGGGCGTTAACCTGCTGCACCACAGCACCAGCCCCAAAAACATGCTTATACAGATATATTTCCTCAAGCCTTGTGTTATGTGTACGAAGCCATCTGTTTGACTCACATAAGCATACCTTAAAATGATTGTGGAAATGGAATTAAAAGTTAAATTTATTTTGGTTCAAAACATGTTGAAATTTATATATACATGGGTTATTTAAAAAGTTCATATAAAACATGTATTATGAGAAATACATATTTCAAATGTTATGCACCAACATAAACTTATCTTCTACTTCTATTTCCCATGAAATTTTGAAATCCATCAGAAAAACATGGTGTTCCTGGGAAATATCTGCCCATTATTTAATATACTGTAGATGCTAAATCTGCCTGAAGTTACTAAGAAAGAGTGTGGTCGTGATTAGACACTTTTTCATTTAACCTCTCTGCGTTGTGACCGATCGTCACATTTAAAGAAACTATTTCCAGGTGTTGTGCAATCTGTGATACCGAAATCAGAGCAGAGTGTCTTCTCACCGGCCAGAGCCCTAGGGCCAGTTGAAGGGGCTGCCCGCCAGCAGCGAGTCCCAGGTGAGTGTCTCGGCGGGCGTCTTGCCCACCAGGCGCAGCAAGTGGACCTGCGCAATGAGGGGCGGCTGGAGCGCGCGCAGGGCCAGGCGCGCTGGGGCTGGGACAGGTAGGCTTGCAATACTCCATGAGAGCCACCTGCTCCTGCTCCTGCAGCCTTCCCGCGCCCAGAAGCCGAGAGGGCCATGACCTTGAGGCAGACGGACTCCACCCAGTTCCCCCGCAGGCGGCCCAGCTTGTCCACCTGCTCCTGGTCCAGGAAGGCCACGCGCGCTCGGCCGGCGGTGGCGCCCTGTGCAGGCAGGGGCAGCGCCAAGAGCAGCCGGGCCGCCAGCGTTCTCACCTGGTCCATGCCCAGCGCCCCGTCGCCGCCGCCTGCACCTGCCGCACCCGCAGCTGCACCGGGAACAAGCCTCTGTCCGCCTCCGCGCCAGCACCCAGCCTGGAGGGCTGTCTGAGGAGGCGGCCGGCGCTGCCGGGCAGCGATTACGGGATGCGGCCGCGCTGCAGCGCTGCGGGGCGGCAGGAGGGAGAGAAAGAGAGAAGGGCAGAGAGAAGATGGCCAGAGCGAGGCTCTCTCAGAGTCCCCCACCCCAGCTCCGGGAGAGCCCAGGTGGGGAGGGGGCCTGGGGTCTTCCCCAGGTGGGACTGGGAGCTGGGGCCTTGCCTGCAGCAAGCAGGTGAGGTGGGAGGAGGGAAACCGAGGCAGGGAGGGCTGGCTGCCAGGCAGGGCAAATTAAGGAGCCTTAATGAGCCCGCCCACCTGGCCTGATCGAATCCATGAGCTCCAGCCCTAGGCCAGCCTCATGCAGGGCGCATTACCAGCCCTGGAGGGGACTCGGGGCTGGAGGTAGGGCTGAGTTCTGGGGGGTGGGAGTTAGCTGTCCAGTAGGAGTGGCCAAATGCGCCCCAAAAGTGCTGCCCTGGTGATAAGCCCCGCCTGCACCACTCCCCCCCATCCTACCTCAGGGCCTTTGCACCTGCTCACCCCCCCCTTCTTCAAACCCCCACCCCCAACTCTTCCTCCTCCAGCCCAGGCTGGGGCGTGGGGTTCAAATCCCACCCACAACTCCCTCTTTAACACCAACCCCCGAATTAACAAATCTGCTTTAGAGCAGTATTGGCCATGGAGGAAGGGCTACCCTGGTGGCAACTGAAGCCATGGGCTATTTACTGAGGGCCAACTGTATGCAGGGACCCTGGGGCACAACAGTGCACAAGACAAAGAGAGTCCCTGGAGAAGTCATTGGGTTCCAAAGCAAAGTAAGGGGTTGTGAGCCATGAGGGTGGGAAGCTGTGCATGGGGTGGGGGGTGCAGCACGTGGCTGTAGGCGCCCAAACCTGAGGGCCGGGCCAGCGGGATTTCAGATCAGCCACGTGAGAAGAAGGGGCACAGGTGAACACCCCAAGCTGAAGGGATTGGCTTTTCCAAGGGGCTCTGAGCCAACTTTATCAGCTTCCCTCACAGACGCAGTGAGGGGAGAGGACTTCGAAAGCGCAAGAGACTGGAGTCAGACCCTGGGAAGAACCGGCAGACAGAAAGCAGGTATGGGGTGCGCATTTATCCTGAGGCTGAAACGCCCTCTCCACCACTACCCGGAGACCACTGCCCCCCCTCCCCGTGTGGAGCCTGGAGAAACTGCAGGGCATCAGGGCATCAGCGTTTAGGGCCGTGCTGCTTGGACTGTGTCTGCCCTGGGCCAGGCCGGGGCTTCTGGGGAGGGAACAAGAGTGGGGTCCCCATGGGCTCGGGCTGCCCAGCTCCTGCCTTAAGCAAACAGAGGCAGGGGTGGGGGCAACGGAAACCAAATAAATGTGTGTATGTGCGTGTGTGTCCATGTATGTGTGTGTCCATGTATGTGTGTGTGTATGTGTGTGTGTATTTCTTCAGGACGCAGTGGCCTGGCCTGGGCAGGGGGACCGGGCCCTGGCCACAGATGTAAATGGATTCCTGCACCAGTACAGGGTACAATGGCCCTGGTCTTGTGGTTAGCAGGTGCCAAGTCCAGGCCCCACCGGCGAACTGCAGGGAGGATGGGGGCCGCTCACCCTCCTTCCGCAGGCAGCGGGGCTGGGGTGCCATTCACCCACCTACTGCACGCCCCCCCCAGGCTGCAGCGGGACTGGGGGCCACTCACCCTCCTTCTGCACAACCCCCCTGGAAGCACTTCTTGAGCTGGCAGGACTGGCACTGGTCACACTGATGTTGGTCCATCTGACAGTCCCAATTGGACCTGCAGGTGTAGCAGTGTTAGGAGTCGATTGTCTAATGAATATACAGGTGTGTGTTTTTAAAGCCTGATAATTTTAGACATAACTTTCTCCACGTTTTCTATTTCTATATTTTAGTTTTCGTGTATCCATTTGAAAGGCAGAGAGTAATTCTGTGTGTGTGTGGCAGGAACCCAATTCCTTGAGCCTTCCTGTGCTGCCTCCCAGCGTCTGCATTAGCAGGAAGTTGAAGACAGAAATGGAATCAACACTCAGGCGCCCCCCCATTCCATTGTAGCAAGGTTGTCTTAAGGGGATTCTTAACCACTTGGCCAAATGCTCGCTCCTGCTTACTACTTTTTAAACACCACTCTCTTACATTACATAGGCCCAGGATCACAAAAATTACCAATTCCAATGTTGGCAAAGCCAATGAAAATGGAGCTCTTACAAAGTAAATGAAAGCCAAGTGAATTATTTAATTAGAAGTATTAGCTTGAATAAAATAATACCTTGAGTTTCATGTTTCATCAGGTTAGATAAGTGATGGATTTTCAATATCAATATACACTGAACATAAAAAAGATGTACAAATATTTTCAACCATCAGTATTACACATTGCAAAAGCAGTGGATGCTTGAATAGTTCTACAAAAATGTGTTCCAAAATCATGTGATTAGTGTTTAAATAAAGGAAATGAATGTTTATCTCAATGAACCATTTCCAAAAGGGCAGAAATACAAAATAAAGACCCTATTCATTAAATAAAACTTAATAAAAAGCAATTGGTATGTGATAAATGATTCTGGTATTATAGATGAGCATTGTGCTGTCATAATCAGTTGTGATATCATAGTCCTACCATTGTGCCATCATAACCCATCATCATACTGTCATAAAACACACTATGATATCATAATAAATTTTCAAATGATGAACCACCATTCTGATAACATAAGAATTCCCTTTTGCCAATATAATCAATTCTGATGTAAAAGCCTGCTGTTGCTGTAATAAAGTACCATGATGCAATCAGCCAGAGCATTATGACATCAGAATTAATTTTGATGCTGTTAATCACAATTGTTATCATAAGAAATTTTCATGTTATAATCAATTGCTATGTGGTAAACCTTGATTCTGATATAAAATACCTGTGGGGAGCAACTGGGACTAGACTAAGTTGCTGGAATTAAGACTTATTCTATGCATCTGCTCTCCCACAATATGGCGCTGAGAAGGGAGTAACAACTTTTACACAGCTGCCTCCAGTTTGACCAGTAACCTGCAGGAGCTGATCCTGCTCCTGATTGGAGGAGAGCAGCGTACTCAGCGTGTGGGTAGCAGAGTTGGGATTGGTGGAAGAGGACTATAAAGGAGAGAGACAACATGCACCAGGAACATCTAAGGGGAACATCCAGATAACATCTGAGCAGCCCCCGAGAGAGCCGGCCGGCGGTGTGCTGCTCCCCCGCGGAAGTGGGGAAAGTGGCAGGGGGCACCGCCCTTCCACGGAGGTGGAAGGACAGCAGCCAACCTGGGAAGAACCAGCAGCAAACCCGGGAAGGGCCGAGCAGACAAAAGAACAACGCAGGGTCTAGTGTCGTTCCTCCATGAAGAGGGGGAGCGACAATACCATTGTGATGTCAATTGCTATGTCATTAACCTACCATTGTGCCATCATAAAAATGGTGATGTTGGCCGGTGCCACAGCTCACTAGGCTAACCCTCCGCCTAGCGGCACCGGCACACCGGGTTCTAGTCCCGGTCGGGGCGCTGGATTCTGTCCCGGTTGCCCCTCTTCCAGGCCAGCTCTCTGCTGTGGCCAGGGAGGGCAGTGGAGGATGGCCCAGGTGCTTGGGCCCTGCACCCCATGGGAGACCAGGAAAAGCACCTGGCTCCTGGCTCCTGCCATTGGATCAGCGCGGTGCGCTGGCCGCGGCAGCCATTGGAGGGTGAACCAACGGCAAAGGAAGACCTTTCTCTCTGTCTCTCTCTCTCACTGTCCACTCTGCCTGTCAAAAAAAAAATTGTTATAAACCAATCATCTTGCTACATCTACCAATTTTGATGTCATAAACCACTGTTGTATTTTCATTTAACATATTGGAAGATTATAATGTTTGTTATGTTAAACCTCATTTCTGTTATCATGATCCTGTCATTGATGTCATAATCAATTGTGTTATAATGAAAACAATATGCCATCATAAGAAATTGCGATGTCATAGATCAACATTATATTTTCATAATAACATTGTAGTATAATCAAATGTTCTGAGTAAAAAACCATTCTGATATCATAAACCTACATTTGTGATATCATCAAAAGTGATATAATCTTTTCTGCCTTCATACCAATTTTGATGTCATGTACCACCTTTATTGTCATAAAACATCATGATATAATCTATTGGTTTGTGATAAGCTATCATTCTGATACCATAATTTTACATTTGTGATTGTGATGTCAACAAATCTGTTGTCATATCTCATATATTGTGATGTCATAATTAATGAATTCATAAATCTACTGTGTTATGATTCTGATATGGTTATGATATCATAATAAATTTTGATATTATAAACTTACCATTTAGGTGTCCTAAATGATTGTGATTTGATAATCCACATTGTGAAATCATAGTTAATTTTGATGTTATAATTGATTGGTTTCTGATAAACATTCATTCTGATATCATAAACCTTCCATTGTGAAGTCCTAATAATTTGTGATGTCATAATCCAAATTTTATGACATCATAATGAGTTTTGAAATCATAAATTGTCATTGTATTATCAAAAAACATTATGTTGTCATAACCAGTTGATACATGATCAATTATAGTTCTGATAGTATAAACATACCAATGTGCTATTGTAACAAATTGTGATATCATAAACCTACCATTGTTCTTTCATAAACTTTGGTGTCATCATGATATTGTCATAAGACACATTGTGAAATTGTTATCAATTTTTATGTTATAATCTACCATTCTGATATCAACCTAACATTCTATCATAATCAATTCTGATATTAAAAATGTTTCTGATGCCATAATTAGTTGTGATGTCATAAACATTATACCATATAATCAATTTGGATGTAATAAACCCCTTTATATTGCCACAATAATATAGTATCATACATTCTGGTATCAGAAACATACCCTTAATATGTCATTGTCATAACATCGTTTTGTCATAATCAATTTTGATGTAATAAAGCTACCATTTTTCTTTCATAAATTTTTTGATAAATCATCACACATTGTGTCATAATAAAATTTGATGTCACAAATAACCTTGCTTTGCCAAAAAAAATGTAATGTTGAAATAAAATGTTAAGTGATAAAACACCATTCTGAGGGCAGCGCTATGACACAGTATGTTAATCATCTTCCTGTGGTGCCGGCATCCCATATGGGTGCCCATTGGAATCCTGGCTGCTCCTCTTCCAATTCAGCTCTCTGCTATGGCTTGGAAAGGCAGTGGAAGATGGCTCAAGTCCTTGGGCCCCTGCACCCACATGGGAGACTGGAAGAAGCTCCTGGCTTCTGGCTTCAGATCGGCTGGAGCTGCAGTCATTTGGGGAGTGAACCAGTGGATGGAAGACCTTTCTCTCTGTCTCTCCCTCTCACTATCTGTAACTCTACCTCTCAAATAATTAAAATCTTTAAAAAAAACCCACCATTCTTCTATCGTAAAACTGTCTTTGTGAATCAGTTGTGATTTTATAAACAGTGTTCCATAATAACTAATTTTGATGGCATATACTTTCTTTGCATTATCATAGAAAAAATTGTGGAGGCAGGCATTGTAGCATAATGGATTAAATTGCCATGTGCCAAAACAACATCTCATATGGGCACTGGTTCAAATCCTGGCTGCCCCAGTTCCAATCTGTCTCCCTGCTAATGAGCTTGGGAAGGCAGCAGAGGACAGTCCAAGTCCTCAGTCCCTGTTCCCATGTGAGAGACCTGGATAAAGCTCCTGGCTCCTGTCTTTGAACTGGTACAGCTTTGGCCATTTTAGCCACTTGGGGGAATGAATATCCTTCTCTACTTCTGCCTTTCAAAAAATTAAATAAATACTTTTAAAAATTATGATATCAGTCTATTCGTTTGGATAAGCCACCCTTCTAATATCATAAACCTACCTTTTTGTTGCCATATTCAAATTGTGATGACATAAAACTACCTCATGCCATCATAATCAATTTTGATGTCATAAATGACCATTATATTGTCATAAAACACTGTAATGTGATTCTTCCAACCTTACCCTCCCTCACACCCACATTCCCACACTTCTTCCTCCTCTCTCTCCTATTCTTATTCTTATTTTTTACAAAGATCTATTTTCAATTAACTTTGTTTTTCAAAAATTTTATTTATTTGAGAGATAGAGTTACAAGCAGTTTGTGGGAGAAACAGAGAGAAAGGTCTTCTGTCCACTGGTTCACTCCCCAAATGGCTGCAATGATCAGAGCTGGACCAATCCGAAGCCCCAGGCCATAGCCATAGCAGAGACACTGGATTGGAAAAAGGAGCAGCTGGGACTAGAACTGGTGCCCATAGAGGATGCTGGTGCTGCAGGTGGAGGATTAGCATACTGCACCACAGCACCAGCCCCTCAACTTTATACTCATAAGATTAACCCTACAATATATAAGAATTCTACAAATAGTATGAAAAAATTATCCCTTAACAATTGTGACAAGAGCTGTTTAAAACCATTGCATCTAAAAGTGGCAACTTCACTTCTATAGATTACCTTTCAGGTACTCTATTAGTTTCCACAGATCAGGGAGAAAATATGGTATTTGTCCTCTTGTGGCTGGCTTATTTCATTAAGTATAATGGTTTCCAGTTTCATCCATTTTGTTGCATTTTATTTTAAATCACTGTGTAGTATTCCATAGTGCATATAAAAAGTAATTTATTTATATAGTCTTTAGTTGATGGACACCTGTGTTGATTCCATATCTTAGCTATTATGAACTGAGCTACAATGACCAAAAACTGCCATCACAATCAATGTGGTTGTCATAAACCATGATAGTCTGTGTAGCCATAATCAATTGTTATGTGATAAAACAACATTATAATATCATAAACCATTGTGCCATCTTTGTCAATTGTGATGCCATAAAAATAATATCATGCCCTATTGTGCCATCACAATATGTTGTGATGTCATAAACCAAGGAACCATCGTGAAATCATCAATATTGATATCATTAAACACCATTGGATTATAATAAAAATTTTGATGTGAAAATCATTTTGTGATAAACCACCATTCTGATGA